>NC_140371.1:14685000-15147500 GCF_054491055.1 Hypomesus nipponensis | reverse complement strand
AAAAAATCCATAAGCAATTGAAATGTGCAAAAACACTAAATGCTGTAATATAGCAGATAATATCAGTAACTTGTTGCCTCCACCCTCAACCATAGAATCCTCCTGCATCCTGGCACCAGCACACTCAGGAGTGTTGTGTGTTTGCTGGGGCTCATTTGTTTTAAGAACGGAGGGCTATTCATGAAGCAAATAAGCTTTGCCTAGTGCAAACAGTCCCCTTGTTAAACCATGCGCTTCTTATAGAGGATGAGGATCAGAAAGAGAGAGAGAGAGAGAGAGAGAGAGAGAGAGAGAGAGAGAGAGAGAGAGAGAGAGAGAGAGAGAGAGAGAGGGGGGGGGGTAGGGGATGAGGGGAAGAGCAAAAAGGGGGAGAAAGTGGGAGAAACGAGAGAAAGAGAGCGCGAAAGAGGTCCTCGTCTGTGCACTAATCCATAGACAAGAGATCATTTCAACCTGAGAAGCCCCGTCGCAGCTGAAAATGACTTGCAAATATAAAAACAAAAATTAATTTGGTCTGGTTCATTTTCTCGGCTCAACAGCGCGGATGAGTTTTTCTTAATGATAGCAGTCTAATGAGGAACTCAGCCAGGGCTGAGTGCTCTGCAGAGCAAGACCGGTCTTAGTCCAGAAGATTGATCTGACGCTTCTTTAGCTAGGGGGAGGGAGAGAGACAGAGACTGAGTATGAAAGAGAGTGATAATGAGAGAGAGTGAGAAAAGGTAGTGAGAAAAGGTAGATAGAAAACCGCCATAACCAGCTGATGACTGAGTCTGAATAAAGACGAGAGGAAGGTAGTGAGGTGAGTGATAACTGCAGAGGAGATCCAGGTTGCCTCAGTAGACAGACGCCATAGTTCCGTAATAAAGAGACCCCTTTAAGCCATTCCACCAGCTGTCAACCGCACCAGACACTGCCTCCGCTTTCTGTGTGTGTGTGATGCAGACTGCTGATTCGAAGCAGCTAACTGTGTGTAGATAACAGCATCATGGGAACTTTCATGTTCCCTGCTAGTCACAATTCTGCTCTTATCACTGCTAAGCAACAGAACCAAAAGGTTGACGGAACTCTTATCAATTGACTTCAAGCTACACAGACACCTGTGTACACAACATGCACGCGCACGCACGCACGCGCACGCACACACACACACACACAGCCCTCCAGCCCAAATCCACCTGGTCTGATGAGATTAATTACAAACAATGAGGTACCAACTGGCCTCTGAACACGATACCATCGAGTGACAACAATCAACAGCAGAAGCACTGAGAAGCAATGGGATCTCATCACTGCTACCCATAGGTGCTGGGAGATGATCTCTTATTGGCCGCTTCCCAGCCAGTGACTGATTGAGCCCAATTAGAGGTCCCAGGTGCATGGCTGTATTTATGTTGCAAGCATGTGACCTTTCCCTCCTCTGATCTGCTCTTTGGAGGCGCCCTGATCAACACGGTGCTGGTATTATCTGGACAGGGGCCCCCTGAATTAGTAATGTCTGGGATCTTTAAAAGACCGCCTGTGCCTGAATCTCAATGGCGAGCCAGGGATGCAATCAATTACCCTGTACCTTCAGATGGGCCAGATGCGTGCATGGACTGTAATGACTGGGAAAGGACCAAACTGGCCAGCCCAGTTTACCTTCAGGGTAGGCAAACTATCCCGAAATGATATCATCAACAAGTGAATGGTGTATTTTATCGTTAAGTGCAGTGACCAGAGAGCGACTACTTTCCTGACAGCAAGTGATTGCTTCTAATAGTGAAAGGTAAATGTGGATCATTTGAAGGTTGCAGAGATGTACCAGTGGATTATTTAAAGGCTTCTAACAGAATTATAACCACCTCTTCTTACCTTACCTTGTTCCCCTGGATATAAGCCTAGAAATGGTGCAATTCCATAAAGATAACACTGAGCCAGTCAAGGCCCCCTAACTGATAGAGACAGGCCTCGTCTGTGGCTGAGTCCCTCATGCGCCAGACATATGGCGGGCGAAAGCCGTGCAAAGCGTCTGAAATCCTGTGAAGATTGTGTGAATAATGCGGGCAGGGACTCCCAACTCCCCGCGCAGCTCACTCTGCTAAAACAAGGGAGCTGAGCGCCACTCCGCGAGAAGAAAACCGTGTCAGTGGCAATTGTTTTACCGCAATTATCCTCAAAGAGAACGGCGGTTAAATAGAATAAGCGTAGCCTGTCTCGGGGTTTAGCTACAAGTCAAAACCAAGGGCGAGTGGAGTGCGCGACAGAGTCTTGACTGTGTTGAGCGTGTGGGAGGTGAGCCACACGTAGGGAAGCTGTGAAGCACACATGAACGGGAGACCAAGGAGAGTTAGCTGTGATGGCGGTACCGAAGTTCACAGCACTGAGGGGGAGAACGGTGGTGTTTTGGTCTCTCTGACAACAGCGACGCCGCCACGACAGAGGAAACGGCATCGACAAGAAAGAGGAATATGTCGAGAGAGAACAACGGAGATGGAAAGGAGCAGGAGTGTGACAAAGAGAAGGGAAGAGGAGGCGATAAAAATAGAGGGAAACAAAACTGTCTAGAAGGGGTGGAGGGGGTGGGGTACACTCAATAGAAAAACAAGAGCGAGGAGTAGTTTGGGGAGGCGTAGAAGGGGGGGGGGGGGGAGGGAGGGAGAGAAACACTCTCCCGGGGAAAAAGAAAGCTAATAGTGTGCATTACAGCAGCCGCTCGTCTACTCACTACAAATGTCAGCAGCTCACTCCTGAGGCAGAGGCAGATAAACACCCGCTACTTTCAGGGACCTGCAGGCAGCTAACACCACCGAGCACACACACACACGCGCGCGCGCGCGCGTGCGCGCCCGCCCGCGCACAGGGACTGACAATATAACAAAAATACCAATCAAAGCACTCCCATCCTCCTCCACCGCCACCTCTCACTGTCCATCCTGGGGTAGTGACCCTTTGGCAGGGTGTGCTGCTAACGAACCCCATCGAACTGGAGAGTTCCTCAACAGAAGGAAAACTGTGTGTTTAAGAGAGGGGGAGGGAGGGGAACTAAGACTGGGGAGCGAGAGAGTTCAGGGCACAGGAGGGCAGTGTATAACATTGTATGAGACACAAATAGAAAACATGGCTGACATAAAAGAGGATGTTTGAAGGACAGAGAAGACAAGAAGAGACTGCCATGGAAACGGAGTGCGTGTTCCGTTGACCTCTGCGGGAGGGCACGGAGCGTGCCTTGTGTCGCGCATTAGTCATCGTTAGTGTTTTAAAAGCGGGAGTTAATCAGCAGCGGTTAAATGATCTGGCATCATTACCCAGAGAGGAGCCATTCTGCAGGTAGATTACACATTGTTGATTACAGCGCCAGACTGTGAACACTTTATGACTCTTCTTGCGAGATCAGAGCCAAGCGTTTAGGGCAGCTCTGTGAATCGTTTTCACACACACTGAGTGTCATACAAATGATACAAAATAACCTGATAGCATAGTACACATTGAGCAGAAATTAGAATTTCCTCAATGTCCACGTGCAAACACACACCTTCACACACAAACAAGCAAACACACGCATGACGGTCACCATCATGTCTTCACACGAATCTCTGAAAATTCATGTCTCCATGTCAACCACCCAGCAACATTTTGTCCTCCCTCCTCCCCCATCAGCCACTTCAGGGCCACCATACTTCCCATCCAACAAGTCCCTGGGGGCAGGAAAAGCCAACATCATGAAGTCCATCATTTCCACAAACACGTAGTGGCACATCCACACTCTAGAGGGCAGAGTTGAATCAGACTACCAGCGCTAGCGCACGGTAGCGCCGCCGCTAAATAGCCCAACCTAGCTCTCGCGCCAGCTTTTGCACTTCGCCAGGACGGGTAAAGCCCAGGGTGCGGGCAGAAATAAAGAGGTGAAACGCAGAACTGAGAGGCAGTGTGAGTCCGGGCTCCCCGGTCGGTTCTCGTGAGCCTGACTTGTTTAGATGCATGATTAAGAAGGTCAGGTTTAATGAAGCTCTGCGGGCGAAAGTTCACAGGATCCCCTGGCTCTGTTTACCCTGTCAGGGGCAGGAGGGAGCAGGGGAGGGACGCCAGATTGGGGTTCACCAGGGTGGAGTGGAAGGTGGGTTACACAGTAGATCTTCAGCCCGTACACTGGCTTCCTTTGAATGTTAAGCGTGATCGGAAGAGGCGGCCCCTCACCTGGAGGGTGGAGTCGCTGCGTAGCTCTCGGCCAGCGAAGATGACCCTGAGCTGCTCCCCCTGGACGCCCTGCAGACGGCCCACGGTCTCCTTCAGCTTGGCGATGCTGGCTCCCTCCTCCAGCTCCAGTGGGAAGCCATGACTGGAGTTAAACCTAACGTACACTGACACGCAGAGCACACACATTGGAGAAAGAACAGAGAGTCAAGTCAATAATACAGTTGAGAGGGAGAGGGTGTGTGTGTGTGTGTGTGTGTGTGTGTGTGTGTGTGTGTGTTTCCTCCACCCCCCCATATCCCCTGGATGAGGGCAGATCCAGGTGAGTGCGTCTGGTAGCAGGGTCGTGTTTGAAGCAGACGTAAACAGAGGAGACTTGAAGGACAGACAAAAAAAAAAGGCCGACAGGCACAGAGGGAAGGAAGAAAGAAAGAAACAAAAGGCAAGACAACGACAGAGAGCGGGAATGAGGGAACACGTGACTTGGGACGTGCGTGTTTGTGGTGGGAGGAGGAAAGGGTGTTGGGATAATAGGTGATAGGCAGGTGGAGACAATGAGACCGGCTTAAAATTCAGCCAGCTTAGCCACTCTGAAAATCCCCAAACCCATTCATTAAGATGAGCGAGATTTGGAGGAAGTATTTTTGCTGTTATCGTTTCTGCTTATTATTCTAATTGAAATGAGTCAACCTTTTCAAAAGGCCCCAGAGGCAAGGAGATAAATTCAGGACTGTAAAATGGCTGATCGAGGAAACGCCGGCAATCAAATTGGAAATTATGGGGAAATGTGTGTGGACTACCTAGGCATGTTAAGGATATACACAAGCTCTGATTGAGGGGGCATTAGCCAGCACATTGTTTCAGCAATAATAAACATGTCAATTCACCCAAGTAAATAGGCAGCTATGGCCCCCTGCATTAATTATTCACACGTACACATTATTATAATATAGAAGAGAAAAAAGTATTCCTGCCTAGGTTAGGGGGACATCTTTTGGCAGTCATTACAGGAAATGACCTCGGCTGACAGTGTTGACTTAAACACTGTGAAGGAAATAAAGGCTCTGATTGCTGCTAAATGACACAAGCGGAGCAAGGCTTGGCGTGGAGCTCAAGAGACTTGTGAAGTGATTGCTTGCTCCTTTTTGGTGACATTCCCTCCCGAGGACCGTTTACCAAACAATAATTGCGGATACATTTTCATTTGGAGGCGAACAATGTATAAATAAAAGGGTGGTTATGGAAGAAATCAGTTGCCCCTGGTGTTTGTCTCACCTCGCCAGTTAGTTTGGACATACCACTACTACCGTTAGATTATCTGAGAAAACACCAGCCTTCATCTATACAGCTAAAGCCAAGGATGACAGTGCGATCAGCCTTCTGTCTCTTTGTGGTCAAGTCTAAAGCAGGCCCATTTAGAGCACTGAGGCTGGGAAGATAGGGCACTGATTTTCATTAAGTTCCCTGGTGTTTTGCATCCCATCCTGGAGGATAACAAATGAGTAAATTCCTCCATTGTCATGTTCCATCAGAGAAGACGTCAGTCTGGCGAGAGCGCCACAACGTGACAGGATTGCTCGAGTTCTCCGTCCCAGTGGAAGGTTGTTTCGTCAAGCGAAGCAGGATTAGCTTGAATAGGCAAGACTCGAGCTTTGAGGACATCAACACCACCATGGCTGTGCACATGAGGAACAGGAATCCAGCCACTGCCAATGGCAAGCTCCCCTACAATATTTACATATCTAAAATAGACACTGCAACCCAACATGTGAGATAGCAGACATCAACATGGCATGGACCATCTGACACCCCTGAACAGAGTTAGTCACAACATGTGGTCCACAGCTCCAGACCATGGCTGTCTGTTCCCCCGCTCCTCTGAACAGCCCTAACTGCACCAGTTGGAAAACTAGGACACTCCACATAAGGGAACACCATGACTGGCAGAATGAATTCACTGTCCTCATCATGAAATGTCTGTAATTAGCCACCAAAACTCCATGATGAGAGGAGATACAGAGGGAGAATGGGAGAGAGAAACAGGAGAGAGAGAAACAGGAGAGAGAGAGAGAGAGAAACAGGAGAGAGAGAGAGAGAGAGAGAGAGAGAGAGAGAGAGAGAGAGAGAGAGACAACCGAGGGCGGACAAATGCAATCCAGCCCTGTCAATCAAAGCAAGAGGGCAGGGTTTCCTGGGCAGCCAATGATTTGTGTCTGGGTGGAGTGGCAGGCAGCCAGATCAATACAGGCCGCATGCAGGCAGTAATATGAAGACAGATTGGCTGAATACTTAACTGCTGCATCGCAGAAAAGGAGCCAGGGGAGTCTTTAGCATAGGAGCCAGACAGCCCGAGAGACGAGGGGAGGAGGAGAAAGAGGGGCAAAGGGAGCGAGAGAGCAAGGAAGGGATGAAAGAAGATAAAAGGAAATGGGTGATTGGTGGGAGGGAGAGGCAGTATGGAAAGGGACGGGGATTAGGGGGAGAAAATGACAGGAGGACAGAGGAGTCAAGCAGAAGGTAGGAAGGGAGAACGCGAGGAGAGGCATGACTATCTCCCTTCGTCATAATGATGGAAGTGATTGACAGCTGGCAAGCCTATCTGATTCCTCTGAAGATCCAGGGGCGGTGTCTGCGTTTCCTATAGGATGATGACAGACTCTACAGGCGGTGGTTAGAGAGACTCGGAGGAGACAAATACCTCCAATTTCGGAGCCCCCCTAACTCCTTTCTGCTTCACATTGATTAGCGATAAAGCACCAAGCCTGGCTGCCCCCCCAAAAAAACATAAAATATGGTCAAATCTATAGCGTCTAATTTCCCCCCACATATAACAATAAAGAAGATGGATGTCCTCAATTCCAGAACTCACTTTGATCAATTAAGAGAACCAATTCCCATGCGGCCGGTACTAGGAGCTTATCCCCTTCCACCATCCTGTTCTCTTGCCCAGAGTGATACAGGTGGAGTACCCGTGTGAAGGATGGAGCCTGGAGCATACTAGGCGTCTGTGCGCGTGTGTGTGTGTGAGTGGCCTGGCTAACCTTCGCAAGGATGGCATCGGCGTTGGGGCAGACGCCAGGTCCCACCAGCCTGCTATGCACTGGAGGATCATATTTCAGATCAATAGAAGGATTGGGAGCGGAACCCTTTCAGTAGCGGAACATTTCGGCACCAAAAGCCTACCTCAGTGAGACATCGAGGAAATATAGCGTTGCCCACCCTATCTGTACGCTCCTGTTAATCTGGGACACTGAGATAACTCAACACACACATAGGTTCAAAACACACACATCAACATAAATACACACACAAACATTTCCAACAGGTGACCAGATAGACAACATTCTCATACAAAGAAATGATGATAAAAACGAAGTCTCTCCTGAGATAAGACTACTGTATGCTACGTCTGGGTACGTGGGGGGGGGGGGCGACACACCTGCAGAGTGATGCTGGCCACACGCTGCGTTGTTATTGGAATAAACCTCACAGGCGAACAGTTTCTACCTGCCAATGTAGAAGTCCAAGATAGAAAGAAGCTTAGATTGCTGTTGTAAACAGTGTTGTGCCTTCTGGGTCAAAAGCAACACAAGCAGAAATGGCCCAGCAATAAAGCAGAATTTATTGTTATCTGCAGATTGTTCGGAGCTCGCAGTCACCTGTGGTGGCAATTCATTCCGTGGGGACTTCTTTTTTTGTGCTGACAAAAGATAGTCATTATTTAGCACCGGGAGGAAAAAAGCTATTATGTTATGCGTGGTATAGCATAAGATGGCCTGTTTCTGTTGAGAGAGCGAACGGGACACGCAGGCTGGTGTGGTGAGCGTGGCAGAGGGGCGCTGGGTAGCATGCTTGGTTGGCACTGCCAGCCTGCCTGTCACAGCTCCATCTGAGGGTGGGGAGACAGAGGGAGGTCATTAACAATGGTAATTAACCATTAGCCTGCATCTGCCACCTGCAGCACCTCAGGAGTGGCACAGCGACACGGGCAGAGACACGCACGGCTGGTCTCGCCCGAGAGAGGGAGGAAGGAAGGGAGGGAGGGAGGGAGGGAGGGAGGGAGGGAGGGAGGGAGGGAGGGAGGGAGGGAGGGAGGGAGGGAGGGAGGGAGGGAGGGAGGGAGGGAGGGAGGGAGGGAGGGAGGGAGGGAGGGAGGGAGGGAGGGAGGGAGGGAGGGAGGGAGGGAGGGAGGGAGGGAGGGATAGGCAAGAAAAAGATGGAAGACAGATGAGAGGGAGAGAGGAGGGGGAGATTGAGGAGGGGGAGATTGAGGCAAATGGAAACCGAGAGCATAGTCAGTCAAGGAGATAAAAAAAAAAAACAAGGGTAAATAGAATGGCAATGACATCTTCTATCCAACTTGTTTATAATGATAAAAATAATAACAGCAGGCCTGTCAACCTTTCACCTTGCTCAGAAGAGGAGACATTGGCAACAGTACATAATGCATGCAGTTCATATGCATTCAGAGCTTAAGTCAACCCCTTCGTCAGTCAAAGCCCTCTGGTATTGCCCGTGTGTCCACTTTACAATAAACTCCCCTCACAGACACTCAGACATTCCACTCGTCCCTGTAAACCAGTCAGCTGAAGTGCAGTGTGGAGTGAGTCCAGGTGGACTTTATTGGGTAGGATAGAAGTCCAGGGGCATCAGTGAAAAGGCCAGACGCATTATCCCCTTTCCCCAGATCTTTTAGATCCACTCTGCTCACCTCCCTCCTCCCGTTCCTCTGCTCATTTTAGTCCTCCTCGGAAGCCATCTCACCTGTGCCCTCTCTCCCACCTCCCTCATATTAACGGCACCGCCGCTCCCGGCGCATATTTGCATGAGAGCCACTGTAACCAATTCCAATTTCAGACAGAATTTGTTTTCCCAGACCCCATCAGCTGAGTTTTAATTAGAAACCGCACCGTTCGGAGAGAAGCCCCGGTTGCGTTTGAGGTGGCTGTTCATTGCGGCGGGGGAGCTCAAGCATGAAATTATTCGGTGGTGTAATCATTGACTAAACAATAAAACATTAATTCTGGTAAAATGACTCAAACGGAGATATTAAGTGAGAGGAATTGGGGTATCTGGGATGTGGGCTACACAGTGGTGGGAAGAAAACACACAAACCAAGAAAATCAACATTAACCTGGAGCTTGAAGATATAGATCTTTGTTAAGAGTCCACCCCAGCTCCCTCTTCTCATCCACGACTCCAAGGTGACCTTGGGTTCATGTGTTTGGGGTAAGCAGGAGCGTACAAGGGAACAATCGAGTCTGTCCTTTCATCCAAATCAATATGACTGGATAGGGATTTGAGGGATACTCTTGTGTTGTTGATCTATACGGCCCTGTACCTGGTACACACCTTCATATTTACCTCACATTCAATTGGTATTGATTGACAGTAATACAGTCATTATCCTCTTGGACTTCCGAGAGTCTCTTATCTTCCCCGGAGGCAATTAGGCACTAGCACAACGTCAGCTCAAACCGCCAATATCTGTCCTTTTCACCCATTCCTGCTCATGTCTCCCCTTTCTGCTTGCAGTTTCTCTCCTTCCTGCTCTCTCTCTCGCTCTCTCTATCCATTTCCTTCGATCATCCCTCCCCCTTTCTTACCCCCTCTTTCATGACAGTGAGCTGGGAGATATGAAAACTTGTGATTGACACACCAATTTCCTTTCTGCCACCACGCACCAAAGCCTTGATTTCTCAAGGTCCTCTCTTCCCCTTCGTCTCCCATGGAACCAATAAATGGAGATGGGAATAAAAAGACATCAGAATTCGGATAAAGCAATAAGACCTATTGAATGTGTAAATGTGTGATTATAACTGGAGCCGTTTCAAATGCCTAATCTTTTCTCCACCCAACAGTAAGCCTCAGCCTTTGTGTCACATTAGCCGACTTGTTTGACTACTCTGAATGGGGGTCAAGGAAATGAATACACTTAGGTCTATAGAACAAAGACCTTAATGCTGACTGAAAAAACTGCATCGATAATATTCAAAATCTTACTCATTAGCATACACTGTTAAAGTTCAGCATCACTAATGTTGGTAAAGTGTTGAAAGATGACAATGTGGAGTCTCAAAGAACAGGGGTCAGGTCTCAAACCCAAAGGACAAACAGATTCAGGGCTGCGTAAAATGACAAGGTTTGGTTGGGATGGGGGATGTCTAGCCAACTCCTAAAATAAACAAAATTAAAATAAAATTATAACATATTTAGCACTGGCTTGTCAAAACTAAATTAAGTAGCCACCAGAATGAATTAAAAACCCATATGATTCAATAAAATCCAATTCTCAGACACACATCCACTTTATGGCCGTATGTGGGACACTGACCATCACAACCAGTATACAACCTTGTTTGGTATTCCAAAACCCCCCCTGCACTAAGCAAAGTCCATTCAGACATACTTTGTAGAGTTAGGTGTGGAAAAACTTGACTGGCAAGCATAGATCCCTGACCTAAACACCATCAAACACATTTAGGATAGGCTAAATTACATCTGATGCGAGCCAGGTCTAATCGCCCAACATCAGTGGCCAACCTTCCTAATGCTCTTGTGGCTGAATAACCCTGCAGCAATGTTCCAACATTTAACCTATTTGAAAGCCTTCCCAAAAAAGGGAAGACAGTTATAGAAACAAATTGGGACCAACTCCCCATAATTTGCCATGGTTTTGTAATGAGAGGGATACAAAGAAGTGTCCGTATACTGAGCAGCGTCCATATCCTATTGGCCACTCAGTGTAGGCCTACCTCTTACAATCCAACGCTTTGGCTACAGCCTATCTTGTAGGTTCACATTTGTGCTAATCTCACTTTAAATACCTCAGCACTGATACTCCTGCTCTCTCTAATGTAAGTGAAAAATGACTGAAGACTAATGTGGACACATATTCACGAAAAAAATATTCTGAGCCCAGAGTCTCTTTAAAAGGCAGGAAAGACACTTAGCTGCAACGAACGAAAAATCAATAGCAATTTATTCTCTCCTTGGACTCCAAACATAGTAAATAATCCCGTCACTTTCTCTCTTCCAGTTGCACCACTTTTTGTCCCGAGAGTGCTGTGGCGTCCCCTCTTCCTCGCTCCCTCTCTTCATTGTAGACCTCTCTAACCTCTGAGTGTGTCTCCTCCCGGCTCATTCTGGGGTCTTTCCACTGGGACACAAGACTCAAAGGAAGTAAGCCGCTCCACCAAACGCCTGCCATGAGGCCGGGAAGACTTGAGTGTCGAGTCTGTCTGAAATTGTCCCTCGCCCGTTTCAAATGCACACATTTTCCTCCAATCTGATTTGACAAAGTAGCACTCAGTTCTTATTATAGGGTAAAACGTATCCATGGTCACGGTCACACTGTCCTGTCACTCACTTAGATGCTGCACATTCCTGATAAAGGCTGTTTACAGGTATCTGATCTGTCCGCTCCATGTTGACAGGATAGCCTCAAGGGAATGTGCTCTGAGAGAGACCCTGTCTTACATGGACAGTATGTCTGATGGTCAATACAGGACCGACAAGTTCAATAGAGTTGGCTTCCCTAATAGAAATTGGTTTCATTTCTCAGCTTTCCTAAGTCCTTTCTAGAGACAATCCTTTTTGATCAATTTGATCAAAGCACTCACGCCGCTCCCTGAGGTATACAAGACCTTTTGCTGACACTTTACTTTCATTTTATGGGCTACCCAGCAGGCTGCTACTTAGAGGAGCAGCAGAAATGAAAAAGGCATACAATCAACATGAAAGAGAGTTCTTGGGCTGAATCATTAGAAAGGCTGACATGTGAAAATGGTTAGTCTGTGAATAAAACTGTGAAAATATCTATGCTGTCAAACATTCACAGCATGAAGTACATTCCCCCAGAACTGAACCATTTTGTTTAGCCTCCATCCAAAAAGTTTTGAAACAGACACATGGAACCAAAGCATCTCTTAAACCAAAAAAAAACTGCCTCCAGAGAATTTCTGAACAAGAATTAAGAGACTTTACAAGTGGGGATCCCACACACAGACACAATCAATATGTTTTTCTAAGCCTTTAACAGTGAGTTTCTCGAGTCTGACAAATCAAGAAAAAAAATCAAGGCTATTTCACTCAGTAGCGATCTAGCTCAGATTAATCTTGCGTTTCTATCTTGAGGGGCAGCCTAGATACAAATACTGAGTTTGGAGAACTTTATTTAGACATTTGGAGAGGGCATCATCCTTTCTCAATGCCTGACAACAGCCTTCCTTAGCTTTACGATACATCTGTCCCATCAGTCACACTAAACCTCAGAAAGAAAGGAAAATAATCTCCCCATTGCCCCCTAAAGAAAGTGTGTGACACAACAACATTACCCAACTCTGCTACAAACATTTCTGTCTGGCAGATGAGTTGTGAGGTTAACCTAATTTTCTCCTAATTAATCACCTACTTGCTAGAGAGTAGGTTAACGACAAAGTCCACGTGTTCCTTGTTGGCAGTCACTAGCCATGTTTGATACACCTTACTGTTTACATAAATGCAGTGTATAGTAGACGCAGATCACAAATGCACATATACACTGTGTGGGGCCACAGGTAAAGTTGACGTTTAGTCTTCTCAGGACTGTCAGAACAATAACGTCGACGTTACTGTACTATACTTAAGAGTACCCAGATCTAATAAAAACTCCCACTCCCAACTAGCTAACGTTACTGTTAGATAGCTAAAGTGCTATGTAACGTCGAGTTTGTCTCAAAGACAGCTACTGTAGGTGTAAACGTCCAAAAGCACCTCAATCCTTTCCTTAGACACTGGATGGACAATGTCAAACGAACTATCACATACCAATCATGCTGAGGACATGTCCTCTACGTGTACAGTGCAGAACGCAGATGCAGGCGGCTGGAGACCTCCATACGTATTGACATCGACTGTACTGGTGTACCAGGGAGGGCGGGAAATGTAGTCCTTGTTTATACACTATCCTCGTAGCTATACTCGCAATGCATTAGATATTGATGAGACTGTTGCATTTTATACTTAAACATGTGTCAATACACCTGTAGTGAAATGTTATAGTCATATAAATATGTGTTAGATGCCAAAAAAGAAAAATACTGTTCTGTAAAGTGACATCACACCGGAAACGTGACAAACCGGAACTAGTGTTATTAATGGAAATTGAACGTGCATTTGTACTGTTGATAAGATAATACAGTAAAAATGGCAAACGCTGATATTACAAACCTCAGAAAATTTTAGGACTTCCGCAAGCCAGCCCCTGTAACTGTAATAATGGGGGAAATGCCGGTATCGCAACCTTCCGAATGTGAAGGCGGGCGGAATAACGAATGCATCCTTCAACAAAGGACAGAGGCGGCTAGTATTGGAATTGCCAATAGAGTAAGATTATTTTTTTTATCTCATAATTTTATTAGGGCCACAGGTAATTATGACATTTAGAATTTCCAACACTGCCCGAATGAGAATGTAATGTAAATGATTTGTTTAAAGCTAACGTTAATTAACGTTGGCTAATGTGCTAAGAGTGTCAGTAGCATATTGAAATGTAATCATCATATAAACGCCAAAAAGCATGGACTGTATTCATCTTAACCTATCGTAATTATGCTGCTGTCATAAGGACAATTATAGTGAAGGGGTGTGGTGGTGCGCGTGCGTTGATCGTACCTCCTCCAGTGCAATCAGATTGACAGGTGCACCAACC
This sequence comes from Hypomesus nipponensis, assembly GCF_054491055.1. Classification (NCBI taxonomy): domain Eukaryota; kingdom Metazoa; phylum Chordata; class Actinopteri; order Osmeriformes; family Osmeridae; genus Hypomesus; species Hypomesus nipponensis. Next base: position 15,133,639 of record NC_140371.1, on the reverse strand, counting down.
ATTAATTTGCAGGCCACATAAGTGTCCCCCTACCCAGCTGTCTAAACCTTGACACCAATTGATTACTCGATGAAAAATACTTTATACTATGTCTGGAATATTTTTTCTTCCAGCCATCATCATTTTAGTGGTGCTTAGTTAAAATAGGTAAATAGATAACTGTACGCTTTGCTTGATGGGGTGAAAACAGCGACCATTTACCCCATTTCTGCAACACTCTCCACAATACCGTATTATCATAAATAGGCTGTATTTATATAAAAAAGACCAAAGTTTAACAGTTATTCTTTCAGCTTTATCTAGTCCCCACCTCCATACTGAAATAAGCATTAGTAACATAAACAACAAACACAACAAGTGTATGATATGCATACAGTAAAGGCTCTTCACAAATAGTTTAGGACTTGAATATGTCATTAGATAGATAAACTATTCAAAAGAATAAGCATATCAGAAATAAGCATACATTAAACATTTTCTTTCATTGTACTGGACACAAGATTCATCCAATAAAAGCTATTAAGAGCTTGAAGTACTTGAAGTCTTCAAATCTGTTGATTTGGGGATTCTTTTAATGAATTGTCTTGTTTGAAGCTTTGCCTGTGTTTGTTGACTGCACATGGGCCAGCTAAATCTCAGCTACCAGTAAATGATGCAAACTTCATTAATATTCAAATTGAAAAAGCATCAACGTAATGTTTTCTGCATCTCTTCAAATATGATGTGGCGTATAACAACCCAACTTGCACGGTAAAATGATTGACTAAACATGATTCAATTTGCATATTAATGAGTGAGATGACAGATTATAATATTTGGCCTTTTTCCTTTTCCCTTCAGGGAGCAACTGTAGTTTCAGACATTTTACTTTTCTGAAATAGCAAATAGCTTTGTAAAAAATAAATGAAAATAAGAATACTGACATTTAATTTAATATAGGGTTCTTAAAAAAAAAAGAAAGGATCAGTAGACCTAATGTATAATAATAATAACAATAAACCTTTCCAGTTACATTTACACATTTATTTTCCCTAACAATAGCTTTGTTCTTTACCATTGTTTTTAAAATCTCCATTTGTAGTGTGATTCACACTGCTTTATAATTCTGAATGTCTGTCACTTTGTCTGTCAAAAGGTGACATATTTGAAGCTACAAATTAGCTAGAGTAATTTTCCAAATGTATTATTATTTTGAAATGTCAGTCTTTTCTTTTGAAATGATTATGGTTCGAATTGAAACATGTTTCTCATTCATTTATAATCATAAATACAGTCATTTTAGAGCCTTAAATGCTCTTTCCAGTACAGTGAAAAAATATAAAATTGTGTTTATTCAAAACACTTATAGAGAGAGCGTGTATGATAGTAATACAAATGTTTGTCAACCTACAAACAAGTATAGCCCCACAAGAAATATACTGAGCATGGTCCCAGAATTGTTGCCAATGTGTACATTAAACACAGCAAACCACCTGTGTGTTCCTGTCTCTCCCAGGCTATGAAGATTGAGACAGGGATCCTAACCCACTCCCAAGCTGCAGAACTCCAGTTTCTCAGATCACGGGTCCGAGAGCTAGAGAGAGAGAAGGCGGCAATGGCGTCAGAAAACCAGCGCTTGAAGAACATGCTAGTTAAGGGTGAGACTGAGGAAGGCGTTGGGAAAGGTCGGGCGTGTTAGGGAAGTTGTAGCCACGTGCAGGAGAAGAAGAAGAAGGGAAAGAAGGAGGGTAGAAGTTGAGGATGAAAGAAACAGGAGACATCTGGTCAGAAACACAGTCATGACGGAATGAGTTGAACTAGTCATTGGTTTATCATTGATTTACCATTGGTTCATTAGGCTATCACAGATCACTTGATGCTGTTTCTTCAATTTCTGTTTTTCAGAGATACCTGGGTTGCTGTCCACCATGTGGCAGACCATGGGCTCAGCCAGTCAGAACCCTCACCCTGCCTCCCCGCAGACCGTTTCTGCGGCAACAGGAAGGGACAGCTTCTTATACATGCATCAGCATTCCATGTCAGGACACTCGACACAGGACAGAGACTACAGTCGCTCCCTGCACCAGCCCATGTCCAACCACTCCTCCATGGGCCAGGACGGCCTTAATGGGGATTTACCCAACTATGGAGCCGAAATGGCCGCCAGTGAGGACGATGTGAATGGGGATGACTTGGACCTGAGTAATATGGAGGGCGATGACCCCCATGGATGTGCCACCTCCCTTTGCAGCCCGGTAGAGATTCCGGAGATGAGGCTTTGCTCAGAGACGCACTGCGGCAATGGAGACTCGAACCTACATGTAAGAAACGTGTCCGGTCTTTTACTACGGGATTGCAATGTTGATGCAGTCCAGCTAGTGTAGCAGTCCTCATGGTATTGGTCGACTTGTTTTCTTCTCCGAGGTTTTACGTTGTCCTTTCCACCACCTTATCTACCCAGGTCAACCACATAGAGGTGTACCCAGGCTCCGGTGTTTTCTGTGAAATACGGTCCTGGCATGCAGCCAATCAGACGCAGTCTCCAACAGCGATGGCACGGACCCTGTTGCTGGGCGTGTTTGACATGGACACGCTGATGAACAGCAACCTGAGGGGGGGCCGGAGCCGTAGGCCAACCTATCCTGAGCAGCGCAATGCCCTGGACCCCCATAAGATCAACGCCATCTACAGTACGTGTGCCATTACAAATTCATTTCCTCTGTGATATCGTTGTATCTAATTTCCGGTGATTCAACAGCCTTTGTTAGTTAAATTCCATTTCCTTTACTTCGTTTTATTTATTGACACGTCCCTGGCCCCGTGTATAGTTGTTCCGTTCGTTCATCTTTTCTTTGCTGGGGTTCAGTCATTAACTTACAGCCAATGAGGGATTCTTGGGCAGCATCAGGGTGCAATGAGATTTGTCAAGTGCACATATAATGCACGTAACGCCATGTCAATGTTCCTTCCACTTGTAAGAAGACACAGCTTTTGTCCAGCATTAAATATCATTCAGTCATCGAGTTTCATTCTACATTAGCGTCGCACGTTTTGATCTTGTTACATTCATCTAGTCATTGGGAAGTGATGTTTCCTCCTTAGTAGCTAGCATCCAAGTAAGCCCCTCATATGCATGTTATTAGCATGTGCATGTTATTAGGCTGGGCTTGAGTGTGGAGATGTCACCATAATTCAATCTTGGTATAGAGAATAATTATTTGTTTCTTCTCTATAGCAAGATTGAATTATGGTGACATCTCCACTCTCAAGCCAAGCCTAATAACATGCACATGAGGGTCTTACAGGCATGTTTATATTTATATATATGTATATATATATATATATTGGAGACGATGAGGATTGAGAGGGGTGCGTGTGGCGGAGACGGCTTGGCCCTTTTCCGATCCAGTAGTCCCCCTTCATTCATCATCATTTTGGTTTTAATGGGCTGACAGGTCTGGCATGGCTGAAAAACGGCTGTGTTCCTCCCCGCCCCTCCTCCCTCCTCCTTCCCTGTGTCCCTCTGTCCAACTGTTGTTGTGCTGTCTGTCGCTCTCTCCCTCCGCAGATGCCACCCTGGCACGCTTCCCATTGGCTAGGAAGGGACAGATTGGGACCGGGATCAACTCCAAGCTATCCGAGATCCGCTTCCGATCCAGGAAAGTCAAACGGGAAAATCTCTGAGAGACCGTACCACCCCGTCACCACCAAAGACAGTGTCATTCCATCGCCATTTCTGAGTCGTTTTTACATGGACTGTGTGTGTTCCTTTTTTTGTCGTATGCCTCAATAACTTATCACTAGAGCCCAGTGTTTCGGTGCCAGTGACCTCTGCACATTAGTCTCATGATATTTATCCATTGATTTCTGTGATCCTCAGTATTAGACTCCCTCTTGAGAGCTCCATTACCTTCCCTCGATTTCATTTTGTGTCCCATCCCCTCTCTATCACCTCCCTCTGAGAGGAGCCTCAGTCCCCTGGAGATGTCACTGTAACCCCCCACACACACACACCCCTCCCACACACACCCCTTTCCCTAATGGACCCCCAGGTACTCTCAGCCTCCAGGAAGGAGACATGAGGAGCAGAAATTAATTCATCTTTAAGGACTTGGGTCTCGGGTGTCATCATGTTTTAGAGTTCACCTGGCCCACTGGGGCTTTTGGGGTGGATTCAGTTCAGCTTTGAAGTGGGAGAGAGATTGTGGTTTTACCTACAGGTAATGTGTAATATGTCTTGCAATGTGCCATGTCAAGTTGTTGGATTTTGTGGTCGTAAAAAATAAAGTTTGATTGTTGCTTGATAGTTATTTTTAATGCTACACCAAAAACAATAGATGTCTTTATATTTCCATCTACTCTCTTGAACATATATAAAAATATAAAGAATTATATTTAACATTTTGATTTACGTATTTAGTCCTAGTTTCTCCTGTGCAAGTAAGTGGAGTAGTATGGCAAGGGGATGGCCCTCAAAGTAAGTGAAACACACCCTTAATCTCAGTCATCCTTTATCAGAGATTACCTGCTAAACTTCTCATGTATCTTTGTCCACAAACACCCACACAGATAGGGCTAAACAGAAGCTCATTGGTTAAGAGCGTGATCCTCATCCCACCTATTGAGAGAATAATATCCCCATAGTGCAGGTCATTGTGGTAAGCTTTGTTTGGTCTCAATACAAATTCAATAAAGCTGTATTGCTCCTGTTAAAGGCATCGCAGTGAGCTACAGAAAGTGAAGGAAAGCTGAGCTCATCGCAGGAATCATTTATGTGTTTGAGAGAAAACAAAATGCCACTGATCCACAGCTATTGTACCTGCTATCTGCTTTTTCGGCCCCCCAAGGCAGCATTCTCACCTCTGGCAAATTAATAATTTAATGACAAATCTCTCCCCTTTTCTCTCTCTCTTTCTCTCTCTTGCTTTTATATCTCTCCCTCTTATTGTTAACTCCCTGTCTCTTTCACCCTACTGGCCCCCTGGGTTTCACAGTGTCACTGTTTCTCTGAACCAAAGAAAGAAAGGGGGAAAACAATCAGAGCGTTCCTGACGGCATGTCTAGTCTGGACCCTGGCTATGAAATCAATATGGTCTTTCTGATGTTTTCATTTATCTGTGTCAAAACAAGTCATGTCTGCCGTGTGTGAGGCTGGCCACACCACGAGCCGGGAGACATTGTCAATAATCACTGAATGTCAGGTAAAAAGGTGAAATAACAAACAGCAGAAGACGTAGGGAGGATCCAGAGATAAAGAAAACCGACTCCACTCCGCTGTTTCATAGGCCACACAGCAGTAGCCTCAGACTGGGTTTAGCAAAGAAGTCTGGGGTGTGGGCCCACAGCAAAGTGAAATATCTGCCCTTTGGTATATAGATTGAATTTGAAACTAGACTTACAGAAACCTGAAGACTAGAATTAGGACTGCTACTGTTATGTGTGTCCATTCACACTTTGTGTGAATTATCATAAATTAGCAAGTGGTGGTTCAGCTTGAAGAGATGAAGGTCTCGGTGAATCCGTCTAATTAAAGTGGAGAGCAGGGTGATATCAGATGTACATGATTATAATTAGCTGTAATTATCTGTAATTGTTCAGGTTTGTTCTCAAATCGAATCCTATTATTCCCACATTTCACAAGCATTGTCGGTTGTGTAAGATAAAGAGTTATTCGAATTTTCCAAATCCTCTTGTATGTAACAATGTCGTTTTCATGTCCCCGTCACTGTCATACTCATGTTAGCCTCCTTAACCCTCGTGCCCTACTAGGTGTGAGGTCAGGGACCTTTTCACCACCAGGTGGAGCAATAAGTGTGAAGCTCCAGGGCTCCAGGGTCCAGAGAGAGAGAGACAGGAGAGAAGAGGGAGAGGAGAGAGAGAGAGACACAGCAGGGTAAAGGATGCACAAAACTGTTGGGGTTGGGTTACTTTGGTGGGGAAAGTACTAGTGTACGTTTGAGTCTCACATTTTATGGCACTTTGCTTTGTGTCTCTTTTCCACTTTTCTCATAAGATTATTTTGGATAGAGGCCAGGAAATGGCGATGAATGATTAGGCGATTACTGTGTTTGGTAGCAGGATCTTTATTAAGTAATGACTTCAGTTCTCAAATTGCTCAATGATAATTTCCTCACAGCCACTCTGTAGACTGCTCTATTACAGCAGTGATATGATCTAGCTTCAGAGACATGCTTCACCTCAGTTTAGTATGCACAACGCCAAATCCTCCCCTCATACATCATCTTAGCTCTCCCAGTGGGCCCTTTCATAACGCCATGAATTATGCAGTAACCATTTAAGACAATCCACCATAATTTACTTTTAAAAATAATTTTTGGTCAACGTGTTCTTCCACTGCTCTCTCTGTGCAAAGAAAAATCTCATTTGCAAGTGTAATAGCATTAAGGTATTCTCAGCAATCACTGCTTTATGTCATTAATTATTGAAAAAAGGGTCCTGGGGTTCACCATTAATAACTGTTGGATTGGAGTTGCGTTCGTCGAAGGCACCTTAATCGTTTCTGGAGCAAATAATTAAAGATTGGGACTCCTTTCTATGTTGAAAATGCCCAACTGGTATCATGCTGGAACAATTTACTGGTCAAAGGCTCCAACAGCGCTCTGTAGGATACCATTGCTGAGAGGATGGAGGGGGACTTAGCCTGTCTATGAACAATTCATTGCAAACCATAGAGACTGCATCAGTAAAAATGAATAATTGTTCCACTACAAATTAGAAACGTGTTTTCTCTGCCTTGTGCCTGTTATCTTGTTTGGATGTGAGGAGCTGATTTTCTTTTGCTCCAGAGAAGTGTTTGTCATTGCTCACATCCTTCCTTTGGAGAAACAGCTTTCTGAAGACTGATGTCGATTGAAGAATATGTCATGTCATCTTGCCCTGAAATATACAGTAGATGCTGGAGAGAAATAAAGATAGAGAGAGAGAGAGAGAGAGAGAGAGAGAGAGAGAGAGAGAGAGAGAGAGAGAGAGAGAGAGAGAGAGAGAGAATATCTTTGGCATGTCTTTTTTTCGAGCACAGTTAGTCCTTGGGATGTTTTCTGCCAAGTTTCAGTCAGAACTGCACTGGCAAAATGTTGCAGGAAGTGTCTTGTTATGCGAGGAAACCAAATCATATGTCTCCATCTGGTGATGTTGGTGAGGGATGAAGATATGATTGTAGAAGCTGTGGAAGATGAAAAAGCTTTTGTCCCTCGATCTCTCCAAGCAATCCCAGGCACTTGTCTTTTGGGGGTGGTCCACACCTTCTCCCCCCCACTCCTGTTCTTTCCCTTGCTCTCTCTCCCGGCCATCCTCTTTGTTTGCTGTCCTTGGCTTTCCTGCAAAGAGATTCAGGCCTCTCTGTGTCATTCAAGAATAAATAATAAGATATTGTCTTCATTAAGGAGTCCTTGTTTTAGGAAGCTTGGGCCTTGAGTTTGGGGAGGGCCAGAGAAAGGGGGATGGGGGGGGGGGGGTGGTGTATGTATGGGGTGTGCCTGAGCAGAATCTTGATGTGAGGCTCTCTTTGTGTCGCTCGGTTTCACGCTTGGTAACTGTGGAGATTCATATTCAAATGGGCCGGGGCAGTGTACTGCCAGTTCACACATTTACTTGTGGCCTCACACGCACACACACACACACACATACACACACACCCGGACGCACCCCCCATGATTAGAGCTAATTACAATGACGAATGCAACGCTAAGAGAATGTAGTCTCAATCAAATCTCGACTCAAGCGTGAAGTTCCTTTGCAGCTTTTTGGCAAGAGACTGTGTGAAGCTGTTGGGGGGCGGTGAGCGGATTGGGTTAGGGGGAGAGGAGGAGGGGGGGTTATTTGGGGGTACCACTGTCTTGAGGAGTGAGGTGGCTGGCTCGAGCTCTCACCAAAACACCCCAACAAAGAAACACTAAATATCCCTGGTTAGTTCACAAGCAGTGCAAATCCGGTCATTGCCAATGACCACGACGGGTTGACAGAATCCAAGCCATGGACAAGTGTGTGGACCTGATAGATCTCCAGTGGTTATGCGTCACTACAGCCAGTGAACACGTACTCCCCCCATCCCTAGTCATACGAGGGTTTGGAGGTGACATTGAAGGAATGTCCATACATCATTGCGAAAAAATGTCAACGACATGAGCAGATTACGACACCAAAGGACACAAGGTGGGAGCCGTAGCCTTGCTGCACTTTGTCACACCAGTCACACCCTCCCTTCATCCTTGGTGGCCACACTCCTTCTCTAATGTTGTCATAGTGGCACCTGACAAGGCATCAGAATACCTAGGATCCTTTGGAAGTCCACATCAGGCACACACCATCCGTACTCACTGTTCTGACAGAGTCGATACAGCCCTGAGGAACTCAGGCTGCAGGTCCATTCTCTGAAAGGGGGACCTGAGGGTTAGGTCTGTCTTCAGTCACCAATCAGTCCTGGTCCTTGGAAATCACCATCACACCCCACTACTCACTTACGTAAACAACATGTAACATGTTCTTGAAATCAGCTTCTCTCGATGTGTGTGTGTGTGAGGGAGAAAGTGACAGTTAAAGGTACCTTGAATGAGGTCACCAGCTGGCCCTTGGGGCGAGTCATTTATGCACTGCTCGTTTCTGACACAAGAAGGTTTTTTGGAGAAACAGCTTGAGTCAGCAACCGTGCTTTGATAAGCTGCTGAACAGTTTGAACGAGACATGGGGACAGTGAAAAGGTTTTTGGAGAGATATGTTCCCTCTCAAAGGAAACGTGTAATATCAAATGCTGCTCTCAAATCAGCCCACACTGAGGACAAATCTTAAGCTTTTCATACAATGACACTAACAACTCACTGGGGATACTGGGGTGAACTCCTCAACTGACTATTGGAGGCTGGAATCAAACGATAGCATTTGAAGCGACTAATCATGGAGTCAACATTGCTGCCTGCCTGCATTGTTGCTACCTTTGTAGGGGAGGAAGAGGTATCCCGCTGTTTACAAGGACTGCAGTCCATTACTCAGACGTTCTTTTAAAGCAAGGCATCACTGTGGTGATCACACAGACCCAGGGTGGGGTGGGTGCCAGTGGTGGAGACGGGGGGGACGGGTGATAAACTGTCAATAGCACCAAGAGAGCCTACAGTCTTTTACTTCAACCAGTCTTTGTGCTTAGCCAGCCTGTCTGTCTGAAGGGGGGGGGGGGGGGCTCTTTGAATCATGGGGGGCTCCATCACAGGAAGAGAAAAGAAAGACTAATAAAGTTGCTGTAGAGACGTTCAAGCTGCTTCTCCCTCCTTATGGACCTCAGTGGTCGGAAGCGCCTGGCCAGCTCACAGATGGTTGATGGGAATCTGAGTCTGTCAACGTCTGTCATGGCATTCAGTCATCCAAATGGAGGCTCTATCTCCAGTCAGTGTACCTAGACAGGGGGAAGAAAAGCAATCAGTTGAAAGTGTCTGCAATAGTCACAGCAACACATAGCTTGAGATAGAATGGTGAAACATGTTAGGTAATCAAAGTTCTCTCATTTCTGGGGAAACGGGCTGTGCATGGGTTTTGTTGGGGTTTGCTTCTCACTGGATGGAAGATGTTATCTTTCCGTCACACACAATCAGATTGCACATTCCCCAGTGCAGGGCCTGGACATGTTAGAACCACGTAACCTTTGGTTAGATCCAGAAAGGCGATTGTGATTTGATCCTATCAATCAAACTGATATTTGGTGTATGACGTTTACATTCATGGAAGCAGACACCCTGCATTCATCATTCCCACTGTAGACAGGGGTGTGTTTTAGTGTGACCATTCAAAGGAATGGGTATTCACATCCAAGCAGGTACACTCGTAATTCAAAATATCATTTGCAGGCAATCATACATGTTGTGGATGTACTTTACCTATGCACAACATATAAACCTGTTCACAGAGAGGAGTGCCTTTCTTTCACGGACATCAAGCATCCAAATGATGCAGATAACTGTTCTCCAACGTCTCATTTACATACAGAACAGCACATCAGCCTACAACATACATCCCATACATTATACCTTCATTGAAAAGCAGACTATTTTCTTCATATGCTTTGTGTAGGCTACCTGAAGGTATAAAAAAAAATTCATCCTTGGTTTGTTTGTTCCATTCTGGGTACTGTACATTATGGTCTATTTTTAATTTAGATGTTGACAGCCACTGCAACTGTGAAGTGAGACTTTGATACAACGCAGGATTTTCTTCATGTCACAAGAAGCCAAGCTTAGGGTTTGATAAGCATGGAGGGGGGAGATGGAAAATGTTCAGATCTCGTCTCCAACATTCAATTTCCCTGATGATAGTCCTCTGACGGTCTCAGAATGTGTCCTTGTTCCCAAACACATCAAACAGATCCATCTAAGCAAAGCAAAAAGCGAGTTGCTATTAGATTTGATGTATTTGGAGGATGGATAAATTGTGTCAGTCCATACTTTCTCTTTCTCCTAACTTAGAGTTTCTAGTTTCATTATAAAATGGTAGATTTGTCTCTGTGTTCATTGTTATATCAAGCCTGAAATAATGGTGAATGGTGCTCATTGAAAACGACGTGAGGCAGACAAGTCATTGTCTCTTAAGGCTCTGAACACACACACACAGCGTGCGTGGCTACACACATGAACAGAAACACAGACACACCATAAAGCTTGCCGAGATAAGAGAGCAGAGACAGAAACAACCAGGAGCAGACAGTCTAAACACGAGCCGGAGATGCTATCAGCAGACAGCCTAGCATCGGTTAGGGAAGAGGGAAGCGAGTGAGGAAGGAGAGGAATGTTTGTGTGTGTGTGTGTGTGTGTGTGTCTGTCTGTGTGTCAGGGGTGGGGGTGAGCTAGAGAGAGAGAGAGAGAGAGAGAGAGAGAGAGAGAGAGAGAGAGAGAGAGAGAGAGAGAGAGAGAGAGAGAGAAGGAGAGAGAGAGAGAGAGAGAGAGAGAGAGAGAGAGAGAGAGAGAGAGAAAGAGAAAGAGAGAGAGAGTGAAAGAGAGAGATAGATTGATAATTGTCATGTTATCATTACAGAGACATTTTCCCTAAGTTGTAAACTCACTAACCTCTAGGGGGCGATGGTAGCACCACCCCAGTGACTCAGTCGAAAGAAGGAGAGGAGGGGAGACAAATACGGAGCCCAATATTTCTGTCAATCATCATTTGTGATCAACTGTGGAGCTTTAGGCCATACAGATTGGAGATGGCAGGTTTTGTCACGTGATGGAATGTAGAAGATACTGAAAACATCCCTCTCTTTCTTACTCCCTCTCTCTCCTTTCTTTTCCTTCAATCCACCACTTTTATGCCCATACGTTCCTCTACCTTTCTTTTCTCCACTACCCCCGTATCTCAGCTGCAGGAAAGAGCAATATTTCCCACCACACTACCAAATGTCCAAAAGACCTCAGAGTCTCCTCCACAACCCTGTCGCCTTTAGCCCTGTCCACCCCAACCATGACACACGTAGTCTACATGCTTTCACCCACGGCCACAATGACTATTCATAACTCCCACTGCACAGGAATTCAATTGAGGCCAAAATCAGGGCAATCTTTTCCGTCACCTCAGATGGGCTGAAGGAGCTTCTCGGGTGAGAGAAGAGCCCTGGTGCTGTGAGAGAGGCCAGGGGAGGAAGCCAAATGAGCTGGACATGCTGGGTTTTGTGAAAGACCAAAGAGAAAAGGGTCCCAGAAGACTGGACCAGAGCCTGAGGAAGGGCCTTAGAGAGATGGAGGGGGAGTTGGGGGGGGTGGGGTGGGGACCGAGATGGAAAAGAAAAAGAGAAAGAATGACTAAGAGAGGGAGAAAGAGAGGTTGTTGTGGGGACTGAGACAGAAGGTGAGGGCGAAAGAGTAGGAGAGAGAAAGAGAGAGATGATGGTAGAGAGGGATAGAGAACAAGTGAGAGAGGGGGGCTGGGGACTTGGCTCCAAACAGCTTCGGTGGCAGGGCTGTTTGGCCAGCGATGTGTACTGCTCTCATTCTACGTGACAGGGGGACTAATGCTAATAGAACACTGGGTGGGGGGTGGGAGTCCGGGTACATCTATCTCCTGTCATTTATGTGTTAAGAGCCACAGGATGCATTAGTGTGGAGAATGTTGGAGACGGCCATTAGAGTTACACTGGATCCATCATCCATATTGTCCCCAAGGTCTTGAGGATGCACTGTTCTGCTGGTTCTTTAACCTCTGCTTGTCTTCTACTGTTATTCCACAGATATTCTACGACATGCTCTGTACCCAAAAGGAAATGAGCTCACCGGGCATGCTCCATGTTGCTGTCCGATGTTCCCATGAGGTGTAAACGTGTCCAGATGCCTCCTGCCAGTGGATGTCACAGCTAAGGCCACTACAAGTTAACCCTCCTCTCATTGTGCAGAGTCAGATATGTTGTGTCGGTTCGCCTCCAGACTGGATCTCCTATCTGTTAGCAGATTGTGGACCTAACTCCTGTGTTCACCATCCATTGAGCTGTCAGAAACCGTTAGCTGAGAGCTTCATCACAGGATCCTCACAAACAGGAACATGCACTCCCAATCCTTCTGATCTCCCCCAGATAGCTGACCAAATTAATCTTATCCGTCGCAACAGAAGGTATAATGAAATTATGATTTGAATTTATTTTTCTGCCTTGATAGTTGTTGCTGGTCATTGTAATGACAAGACCTGGCTGTGCTGGCTGTGGTAATGGCAGGTAAATGTTCTCCGTTTAGCCAGCTAGTGGCCTTTTCCCTCGGTAAGGGTCTTGAGTGTTTGACACAGCAGTGGCAACTAACGCTCGCACACAAACATGAACGACATGCTTCTGCCCCTCACGCTTCACACATGTGTACTGTATGTACAGTCACACATACGTCCAGGCAGGCAGCTTCTATTCGAGCAAACAACCTGCATGTCTTTGATCTTCTCTGTGAACGGTGTCATTTCTGTGTGCGTGTGTATCTGTGGGGTCTGTGTGTGCGCTTCCTGTGTGTGTGTGTGTGTGTGTCTCTGTGTGTGTGTGTGTGTGTGTGTGTGTGTGTGTGTGTGCATGTGATGTCTGCTGAGTGTATGGATTTGTGTCAGTGGGGTCTGTGTTTGTGCTCTCTGTGTGTGTGTGGTGTCTGTTGAGTGCCGTGTGCAATGTGTGTGTGCGTGTGTGTGAGTGTGTGCGAAAGACGGTGTGTCACAGTAGTCCCCTGAGCTCTCCCAGGGCCTCTGTTTTCCTCCTGTATCTGAACAACCCCTCTGCCTTAGGCAGGTCGGTCCTCTGCCAGCGCTGGCTGTGAAGAACTCTGGGAAGATTCTGACAGCTCCCAGAATGGAAGCATACTTTTCTAATACTTTCCAACTGAAGCGATACAAACAAAACTTACAGAGCTTGTTTGCAGCCAAGTTGGTGCTTTGTATGTTGTGCTCTGTGTTTGTGACTTTGTTGACTGACTGCAGATTTTGTCGGGTTTTGTAGATCGAGTCAACGATCACTGGCGAGACACAAAGTCTGCTGTGTGGTTGCGTTTGTAGATATCAGGTTTGTGCTACACTTCTCTGCTGACTCTAGACATTGTGTTATTACCATCTGGCCTGTAAGGTAATATGCTCAGAGCTTACATGGTGCTTGGACAGCAGGTGTCCACAGATGTACACCTGGGTGTTCCAGTAATGACATCAAACCACGGAGGGGAGGGAGGGGACACATACCTCAGTCGTTTACAGTACCACCTGCAACACCTGATTGAATGAAGGGCTAGGATGATGTTCAGAACCCAGAATAGAATGAGACAGAGAGGAGCGGATATGAAGGGATTGCTGGAGCAAAAAATCCCAGAGAGCAATCCATCAAGCGTGATCAAGTCTAACTTGAGAGATCTCAGGTGGATCCAGTTCTCATCTTCAAGGAAGCTGACCTAACCTCGATGCATCAAAGTATTGACCGGGTTCCTTTCTAATCAATACCCAGTAATCAATAGCAATGATTGTCCCTGTGCAGCTGCCTGCCCTAATTTTCCCCAGCTTCCTAATTGGTCGACCATGTTAGGATCATCAGTGGTCATTAATCTATCCATCAAGATGGTACTCAATCCATCACAGATCTTGCAGCTTGATTGAAGTCCATGTGTAGCGTTCATGAGTTTTGAGTAAACATTTGGTTGATGAAAATCTGTCAATGCAATCAGCATGTTTTCAGAAAGACTGTGTATTTGTTGATTTATGAAAACAAATTAAAATGGTGACATGCAGTCCTCATATCTCATAGACTATGGATCACAACATATAGATCCGGTCTTGAAGAGGTGTTATAGATAATAATATGCAGCACCAATAACAAAAATTGATTACCAGATTAGAGCTGGCCATAATAAATAGGAACTGCAATAATAGTACATCCTGTCTAATTTATAAGACAAATAATAAATAAATACCTTATCCTTAAGGCCATGCCCACAGTTAACTGAATTAGACGCAGCTGCATTTATCTTTACTGACTAACTTTATTGTTATTTGTCTGAACAGCACGGCCTATGTCTTTACCCATGTAACGTATGTTGATGACAGTGCCATGCTAGTTTTACAACACCCCCCCTCAGAAAACCTGCGCAGACTTGCAAGCAGGCACTAAAATGGGCAGCCGTGAAACTTGTGCATTATCCCAATGGCCCTTTCCCATGGCCCTCTCAATCAATCACAATGAAACCCCTCTCCCTCCTTACCCTTGTTTCGCTCTTTCAATGCCCCTGCCACTGTCCCCAGTAAACAATTTTCTTTTGCTAAGTAAATAGAGGGAGAGAGCGAGGGAGGAGTGGAGGAGAAAGAGGGACCCAGGAGGAAACAAAAGAAAACTGTCCAATTATCCCCCTCAAGGACAGCACCTCTCTCTGTCTAGTGTTTCCCTCTTCTTTCTCTTCTCTGATATTTTAAGTGTATCTATCACTCACTCTTTAGAAAGGCCATCACTTCTGTCTCTGATTCCTCATAAAATAACACCACATTCCCAGAAGACTCCTAGGGTGTCTCTTAATCTGTCTTTCAGCTGAGACTTTGAGCCAGCACTGTTTCAAAGACATCAAGATGTACAAGGGGCTCAAGTGTAGCCAACTGTTACACTATCATGATGGTCTGATTTAACTGGGCATCTGTGAAAAATCCACTTAACCCAGATGCCTTCGGAAGATAGTGACCTTTAAAATGGAAGCATGTCAAACGTGAAGCTGCAAATAGCCTCAGATGTGGAAATTCTATCAAATATTACAGAAGTTTTTTTCCAGGGTCATGCTGCGGTAAACTGATTCAATATTTAACCAACAATTATTTTTGTCCACCTGTACACATCCAACAAATATTTTATACTAGCCTTCTGACCAATTATTCAATCTGTTTTAAGGGTCACGACACGTGATAAATTATTACCTTACACAAATGGAACCATCAAGCATTGTTGATATAAACCAACTGTGTTATTTGTCCAGTACAATGACCTGCCATTTAAAGGTTAGGGGTGGTTGAGGTTGGGTGTAAAAAAATAAAATAAAATAAAAACTATAGTTGCTTGAACTGTTGTCGAGAGCCTGTCTTTCTGAGTTGTGTTTCTTCCAACAGCAGAAAGGAGAAACAGCAGAGAAAAAGCTCTGCCTCAGGCACCTCAGCAGGGATTCCTAATAAGAAATATTGATTTCCCTGTTTTCTTTAAATGGACCCGAACCACTGGTTGTGAAAAACATGCCGTAACACTTTAGAGGTTTGTGTAACGATCTGGATGCTACACATGCTGGGAGGCGGAAGGATTAGTCTCCCAAAACTGGAAGATGACGGAGGAGAAAGGGAGGTGGAGAAGAAGTGGGGGGTTATCATGCTACTGTGTCAAAGTTGGAAAGAGAGGGTAAGAAGATAGATAGACAGAGAGAGAGACAGAGAGAGAGAGAGAGAGAGAGAGAGAGAGAGAGAGAGAGAGAGAGAGAGCTAAAGTGGAGAATGGGAGGGGGACGATATACAAGAGGTGAGAAAACTAGAGAAGAACAAAGACGTAGTATTTCGTAATGTTTTTTTTTCTCCACAAATTGCAGCCAGGCTGTTTAAGAAAACAAACCATGTACAAAAGGCATGGATACATAACAAACTGATGATAAACAGCCTAAGGTAAGAAGAATGCAGCAATGGAGAGACAAAAGATTAGGGGAAAGAGACAGAGTAGAACTAAACACAGAAAGAAACAAAGATATGTAGATTGTGAACAGTATCCCCTGCTGACTCCATCTTTGACTCGCCAGTGAAACGTTATTTTGTCTCCTGACCTTGCCTACGCATCATTCTATCCAACTGAACAGAGTGACACTTGTTCTTATGGAATGTATGGCCACTGGAAAAAAAAAATGCCATTGTTAGGGTGGCATGAGAGGACAATGCCTGCCACGCCTACTGATACCCACGCACTCGGTTCGGTCAGGCGCTCCTTGAGGCAGATGATAATGGTCCCCTCCTTCACCCCGGTACCCTCCCCCCCTCTTTTAGAGGGATAAAACAGCGTTGTCTCACGGCTGGACTGTTCTGTGAACACGTACTGCTTGTTCCCACTCGGGAGAATGCTGTGGGAGGAATGGCTCTGGAGTTGGAGCGTGTGCAATGAATATTTGCTCTCGAGTGCAAATGATCTGCCTAAACTGCTACAGTACAATGAGGGTCATGGTTTTCGTGAGATACTTTGACAAAGAGTTCAAATGTCAAAAACAACATACATAATGTATCGACATGTCAAAGGAAAGGATATACTCCTTCTGATGCCAATAGATCATAACTTAGCATGTCGTCGAAATTCCCTCCCACATCTAAAATGCATATTGACACTTATCGTGCACATTCCCATGAGCGTGCAAACAAACACACACACACCCTCTTACAATCCCATCCACTCACATGCATGGTCCCTCCCTCCATTGAGCTGAAGACATTTGTGCCATTGTGCTGCAGCAGTGAGAAAGGCAGGGTTGTTGCAGGCTGAATCTGAGAGGAAGCAGACAGCGGGGAGCATGGCAGACAGAAGCGAGGGATTGTGTGCGTGTATGTGTGTGTGTGTGTGTGTGGGGGGGGGGGTACCAGGGTGACTCTGTCCCCCTCGGTTCCACTGGTGAGCTGGTACTGAGCCCTGGCCACAATCAGAGCTCTGACAAGGCTGCTCATTCGGTCCCCTCCCTCTGTCCCTCCACACTCTGCTTCTCCAAAGGGGCCTTCTGTGGATGTCGGTGTGTCTGGGTGTGTGTGTGCGTGTGCGTGCGTGTACCGCCTGCTGGATTGATGAGGATCTGCACCAGTATCTCTGTTCCCTGTCTCTGTCCCTCACCTCCTGTGTGTCTCCCACCTTCTTCTGTCGGTTTACTGCCAACACTCCCTGTTCCTGGCCCTTCCAGCAGGCTGTCTCCAACTGCATCGGTAGCATCTGTGGACGGGATTCTTTGTATGTGTTGTGCGTGTCTGTGCATCTGTGTGTGTGCCCGTGTAAGACAAAGAAATAAAGACAATAATAGGGCTTCGGTGTTAACAAGCGTTCACATAAACGTGTGAGCTTCTTTTCGTTGTTGCTCAACCCTTGACAGCAGTGCCATAAAATGCTGGATAAAACATCTCTCTGGTGGCATTTCTGTTGAATGCTACATATTAGCTCTGGTGTCCTTTCCTGGCCTTGAAGCAACAATGCGGCAGAAAAACAAATTAAAACTGTCCGATTGGCTGAGCTTGTGCCTGCACCTGCATACCTGTGTCCAGACCTCCGTCGGTCTGTCTCCTGGGCAATGTGGGGAACGGACACATGACGCACTTCAAACGCTTCTACGCAAGCTTTCGCACACCCTTCTCCACATCTCCTAATGGGCTGGAAAGGTGTTAATGTGTTTTTTCACTTAATTAACCACTTCAATTAGAATCCGTGAAGCCGTGGCAGAGCTGGAGAAAGGGAAAAAGGAGAAAGAGAGAGACAGAGAGAGAGGGAGAGAGAGAGAGAGAGAGAGAGAGAGAGAGAGAGAAAGAGAGAGAGAGAGAGAGACCGTACGTTCGTGTTGTGGTGTAACAAAGATGCCCTCTGAGGCACGAGCCAGAAAATACAATTTGTCTGCTCCATCCTCTGTCTGTGGCTGCGGGCTGGGTTGGTGACACAAATGAGAATACAAGCATATCGCAATGGAAAATGAAATGGGATTCTGTATTTTTAGAGCTTTTAGTGAGAATCGTGCCAAATACTGTATTATTTTAGCCTCTTTGATCTCTCACACACACCAACACATGAACACAAACATCCTCGATTCCCCATCCTGTATAGACACACTTTGAAATGACACTAGTAAATGCCTGACCCAAATGAAGCACTTCTGTCCACTTATTCCTCTTCCTAATCCCATTGTCTGTGACATGTGTCACTTTTGGGTCCACTGAGCCCAGTAGAACCTGGTCTGATCATTCATCCCTATTCCCCTGTCGGGCCACATCATATCACATCTCCCCCACACACACAGACACACACACACAGACACATCCAAAGACCCTTCTGACTTGGCTGGTGTCAAGCCTGCCAGAAAGGAAGAGTTTATGCATGTTGGCTCCCCTCTCCAATTTCTCCCCAGATTGGTGTTGATCGATCGGCAGACTTCAGAAAAGGCCCGCTCGGCTCTTTCTGACAGCCACTCGCGCAGGGATCAGAATTCCACCTCTATTAATAGGGAGTGACAGAAGGGGAAAAAGAAAGACACAACCGTTTTCCCTTGGAGCTGCCTTTCTACAGGACACTCGATTCGATCCTTCCCCCCTCCCAGTCCAATGAGAGAACGTTCCAGATGGAGGTCAGAGGGGGGTCAGTTATGATAAGGAGGGGGAAAACACCCTTGACCTCCATGACAGACACATTTCAGGACGACGTGCCATTCTAAAGGATCGCTCGTGTGTCACCCTTCGCACACATCCATTACGAAGGCTTTCGAGACATTCCAGCAATTCACTGTAATTGAGTTGGAGGACGCCTGTGAGATTTCTTAGCTGGGAGACAAGCAGTGTGGCCTAAATGTTATGGATTTCCATAGTCAGTCACCCAGAGAGCCTACCCTCTATAAGAACTAAATACACGACTGTGTTGTTTGAAGCAGTGGTCAAAACCACATTTTTGAGGTCCCATGCGCCTACAACTCCCATCATTCCTTGGAACATTAACACCTCAGTGTATTTCCATTGTCTCTCACATACTCCATCTCAAATCTTGCTGTAGCTTTCTGTGGTCAGGGTATGCAGTAGTGGACCGAGGCAGGGATGTACAATGTGATAATCAACCAACTCAATGGAATACTAGCACCCTGACGCCAGTTGACACCAGCACGGTATTCTGGGAGTCATGACGAGATGTGAAACCTCCTCTCACCTTGGCTCCAAGTGTCCGCTCTGCTCCCCACTACAGTCCTGGAGACCGGTCCAAACAATTTCAACTCATGCTGGAACTTGTAAGCCGGCCAATTCTTCAGCTGTTGAATTATCGGATGTACATTTGATCATTGGTCTTCAGTCCATCCACCATCTCCCTTCTCAGTGTCGGCCTGCTGTTCAGCATAACGAGTTGTGCTGCTATGGTTATGGAAGTCCGAGCAATAACAGCCCTCTTCAGTGAATGAGGGCTCGCTGTCAAAAGGAGCAGGCCTCTCAGAAAGCTGTTTCAATTAGACCCCTCAACGCTCAGAGCCACCTGACACACAGAGGACCTGGGTCTCATTAGTAATGCTTTCACAACACCTCTCGCCCTCAGAACAGCCACTCAAATCAGCTCCTTGTTTCAATCATTAGCCATCATTTTCTGACCTGTCAAGCGCATCTAAATATATTAATGTGTCACACAGGATTTTTATGACAGACAAAAGAAATCCAATAACAAAATGGTTAACGGCAGGAACGCACTTTGGGAATAGCAATTATAGTCTTCGCAAACAACTGGAGGTGATGGTGTTGAAAGCCCAAAACATCAACAAAGATAAGTTCCATCTGAAGGTCTGAAAGTGTTCCTCCAGTCTTACTTTACTGGATCTTCACTCATGGTGATCATGATATCTAAGTATCTTTCATTCGGTGGATGTTATCTGCTTCTGAGGGACCCAGAAACCAGTTCTTGACCCTGATTCAACTCTTAAAGTATAGCACACAACCCGTTCCCTGGAGTGTGTGTTCTGGTGTGTTATGTGTGGACTCAGCAGGATCCATTGTGACCCCATGTCCTCTGGTGAGATCTAAAGGATTACAGGATCAGAACCAGACCACTACTCCACCTCCGGCCACCTACACAGGGAACAGATGGAGGGAATAGTCGATGTGTGTGTTTGTGTTGGGGGCTGAGAGGGCCAGGGGTGGAAGGAAGGGGGGGTTAGCAGAATGGGGTCTATTTTGTGTGTAATCCTTCCCGTTTCTGAAATCCACAGAAAGAGTGTGTGTGGCCCACTGCTGCTGCCGCCACATCACGGACATTGCAGCTCGGACGTACCATTCAACTGCCCTGTAGGGGGCTAATTAAAACCTCCACCAGCCTGAGCAAGTTGAAAGAGATGTAGAAACCCCAGCTAAAACAACATACACAGACAGAAGAGCTATCTCGGGACATGGAACAACATCCTCTGCTGCACAGGTCAGAGGATTTACACATGTTTACATCCAAACGTATGCTTGTGCAGGTTTCAGTATTGGTGAGGTTGAATTGCCAGTGATGGTACATCTAGCATCAAGTCACATTTGCAGAGAAAACCGCCCCGCCAAGATGTTACTTCTACATTAGCACGCATACAGTATGGAGACAGCCAGTTTAACCATAACCATCAAGTGAAAACAAAGTCATTAACATTAATTAAACACTTTTCCAAAGACCCTCTCCACACTTTCCAATTACAGCCCCCCCAAAAAAGATAAATTAAGTCTTCCGGGACTGAGATCATTCCGTTCAAGTGTTTTAACCTTCAACTCTTATGATCCAAGGCCAGGTTAAGCAGTCAGCGAGAAACTTTAGTCTACGGCAAATCAGTGAGAGAGATTGAGGTTTGAAGAAGGCCCTTCATTAAGCACTACTTGGGTGAAGAGGCTCTTCATTAGCGGCTAACGTCGCTAACGACCGCACAGAAGGCTGTTCGGCTGCTCTGTGGAGCGAGCCCACGTATTCAGAGAGCTCGACAAGTCTCTAAGTAATGTGGCATGATACAACCTTAAACATAACTGGCTAGTGGAGGCTGGGTTTGTTTTGTTTTTTAGAAGGACGGTAAAGGATAATAGGCCTACATTAAATTGACATATTATTCTTAAGGACTTCTACCACATGATACTCAGGAAAATACTATTTATAAAATGCTTCCAACCTGCACCTTCATGAAATATCTGTATTTAAATTATTAACAAGCTGGCTGATCTTACTTCCATTTTATAATGGACATTAATTTGCTCAGTGAGTTGTTGGTCTCAATGAGTTAAACAATCCTAAATTGCAGACTAATTAGAGACTAAGTGACTGTTTGATTGGACAGATAAACAGCAGCAATACTTGACACACAAACCCACATGCCTTTCTTCATGAGGAAATGAGGGTGCATCCACTCCTAATGTGTAGGGTTCAAATGTTTGTCTCATCATAGGTTCACAGCGTCTCTGATTATCCCACTGTACCAAATCTACGAACGCAGAATACTGAAACAAAAAACCTTTGAGCAAAGCGGTGTCACATCTTTTTTTAGAAGGACAGACAAGCAGGATTGTGCGATTCAAAAGTATGAACTGCATATCTGCTGATGTGGCTTTTGATAAATGGTGGACCTTCTGTACTGTTGATGGTCCTCCTGCCTCAGCACTGTTGATTAACTACCTTCTGTGTCTCACTGGAGGTTGGAACAAGGGCAACTGAGACCTAGACATGTCTACAACTACCAAAACAATTGTAATAATCCTTATTCAAACAGTGATCTAACAGAGGAAACAATTGAGCATTTTTTCTGACCATGTATGGACTAAGGTTTTCATTTGCTTGTCAATTTGTTGTCAATGCTTTCTACTACAACTTAGTTCAGTAATTCATTCTTTCTCCATACACAGGTCAACCAGATAACCTTCAGTTATATATCTTGTATGTTCTGGAGGAAATACATAATAGATGGATTGTACTTGTAATGACAGGGACCTTGTCATCTCCATCACTTTTTTCATTGGAGGGTGACTGAAAGAAAAACTTTGAGGACCCTTTAGAAGGTTCGAAGGTGGTGTGTGTGTGTGTGTGTGTGTATGTGTGTGGATGCATACATGCATGTTTTGCACGTATGTTTTAAAGAGTTGAAAAACTTTGGCGAATGAAGATAGCTGCCTTGGTGGATAAACTCTTCTTCTTGTCCTTCTTTTGAAAAGAAGACAAGATCTGGAGTTGACCTTACCCACATTCAATCGCATGAAAAAAAGTCACAGAAGCAACTCAAAAATAAATTATATCTTCTCCTACAAAGCAGGTGACAAATGGCTAGATGCCAGAGAATTCTCAGGTCCCTACATTGTGATGTGAGGAGAACCTTGGGGCATGAAATAACCGCTCTGAAGTCAGGCTAATGACCGGGGACGATTACACAAACATGGGTTTATTATGTAGCTGGAGAACATCTTATGTGAAAGGCCTGCACAACATTTGAAAAGGTCTCTTTGAATCGACAACATCTCTGTCACAGTCTCAGTTCTGGTTCTAAATTCATGAGGATTCAACACATAACAGGAGTAAAGCACAAAGCACAGTTGAAGGGGAGTGACCTCACATGCCAGAAGCCCCCTGGGCTCTTTGGGGCTGGTGGAACCAGAGGGTGGTGAGCAGAGGGTGACGGGTGACAGGCGATGTGTTGTCCAGGAAACAGTAGAGGACTGGTTCTTTTCCTGGCAGGCAGACTGCTATGCAGGAAAGATGTGATGAGGGGTTATTTGTCCTGTATGTTCCCTTCAGGTTGATGGCTGATTTGTATCTTCTTGTTTAACACGTGTGCCTGTGTGAGCTTTTCATGTTTTGTATGTTTAAGCAGGGAGTCAGATGGCTGAGCGGTGAGGGAGTCGGGCTAGTGATCAGAAGGTTGCCGGATTGATTTCCCGCTGTTCCAAAATGACGTTGTGTCTTTGGGCAAGGCACTTCACCCTACTTGCCTCGGGGGGAATGTCCCTGTACTTACTGTAGGTCGCTCTGGATAAGACCATCTGCTAAATGACTAAATGTAAAGCATTCCTATAGGATCCAAGGATTTAGATCACATGTTCACACACAGAACAGAATAAAATGAAACAAACAAAAATCCCGACATTTTCGAAATAAGTTTGGGGATTTAGAGCCAGTTATCAGCCATGAGGAGATACAGCACAGTAGCTGCTGTGTTCCCCTCCCTTTTTGTGCACTGGCCCTGACTAATGCATTTGTTATTGTCTAGCAGAAAAACCCCTACATAATCTCACTTTCTAATGAATCTTTCTCAGGTTGTCTTATTATTATGCCTCTGTTAATGTTCTCTCTCATTCTCTCGCTCTCTCTCTCTCGCTCTCTCTCTCATTTTCTCTCCACTGCATTTCAACATCATCTCCATAGTGAGGTTGCTGGGCAAGGAACCTTTAGCTTTCATCATGCTCATTAGCCAAGGCACAGGGCATGTTTTGTATAGTGTCAGGCAGTCATGGCATACACTTCTTCACACGTTGACATATATAAGGCATATATATAATTACCATGCAGACCCAGTTATTGTGCTGTCTGTATTGTCTAATTAAACTGCTATATTTGTAGGGAGTGTCAAAACGTCTGGTGTTGTTTTCTTCCCCTGAATTTTATTTTCATCATGATTAGAACTGACCAAAGAATTGACAAAGTTGAAAACTTTCTAAAAATAAATATGAATATACAGGTATGTGCACTATATTTCAACCATTCCTGTTAGGCTTATAGCAACCTGTTTTCTAATGCAGAAAACACCTCACCTCACTAACACCAGTCTACCACAGTAACAGCTACAAATTGGCCTTGCAGTAGCAGTCAGTCCGGGTCATACTGATACGTAAAGTTCATGAACACAGTGACCACAATTAGCTCTGCAGTGAACGTCACGACCAACAACTTTTGTGAATCATGGCCAAGGTTAAACACAGACTTGTAGCTATACCTTGTAACCAATGGAGCACAGGATATTCTGGATTAGATAGTTATGTATATTGTTTTTTAGTTCCACAACATCATCATCATCAACCTTCCCCCTCTGACAGGGCAGCTGGACCTTGTCTCTGGAGTAGGTTGCTAGCCCACCTGTCTGACGTTACTCTCTACAGCTCCCCAGGACCACTCTGAGGTATGACAACTGCCTAATTAGGCTAATCCCAATTAAACTTATCGGTGCCTCAGCACCCTCTTTATCCCTCTACCCCATTGCCTCCATCTTCACTCCTTCCCTCCCTCCAACCCTCGCTCCAGCCCCCCTCATTCGGAGAGTCCAGGCTGAGGATGCCTGTGGGAGCCATCAGGGTCTGTGGGGCTGGGCCCCAGCCCTGAGCTCACAGAACAGCTGCCAGTCCAGGCCACGCTCTCCCCTCCCTGATCCTTGCTGTGGAACATTCTGTACAGATGGTCGAAGGGAGAGAGGTGGAAATAAAGACAACACGCAGCGGCAGCTCCTCTCTCAAGCGGGCTAGACAGACTGGAGCTTAATGAGGGCCTTCCAGGGTTAGGATCCTGGTACTGGCTGAACGCTAAAAATGGTCTCTCCTGCAGGGAGAGAGAGAGAGAGCGCGCGAGCAAGAGGGATATCGATTCAAACACAGTGCTGAGACAGACCTCACAGAGAGATGCTGCGTGCAGCCGGGTCAACGACTCAGGGGGTGTCCCAGGGTGGGGCGGGGTCTGACACCCGGAGGGCAGTGGCCCTGCGTCCGCCATTGACCCATTCTAATCCCACCTGACGTGGTCAGAGAGAAGGGAACAATCGACACACAAACACAACAGACAGTTAACAAATTCATTCCGAGACTTTGCCCTCCATCGATCCTCCCCAAACAGTTGGAGGTGGAAACATTCCTCGTGTCTCGATACGTCCCTCAAGGTCTCCGTCCTTCTCGCAGGGTTAACTGTGCATTGTCTCTTTTTGAAAGCCGTGAGTGTCTAAAAGTGCAGAGGATGCATGGTGTCGTCAGCCTGCGAACAGACAGACACACTGTAAGTGATGTATGTGAGACATCTGATGCAATGCCCTGGTGAAACATGAGGGTGTGCCCCCTCACTGTGGATAGCAGCAAGTGCATGCGTGGTTGTGTGTGTGTGTGTGTGTTGGGGGGGGAAGTGTGTGTGTGTGTGTGTGGGAGGTGCATGTGTCGGAGGGAAAGCCGCAAGGGCTGGATTGTGAGGGGTGGGGAATGTGTGCCGAGCAGAACGAGAGTGTGTTTCTCTATGCTTCACTGCACCTGTGGTGCTCCTCAAACCATTGGCCTGCCTGGACAGGCTTAGGACTACAGCACAGGGCAGTGGGAGGGAGGGAGGTGGGGAAGGAGGGATCATGGGGAACATGGAGGAGAGAGAGCCCCCCCCCCTCGAGAACAGTCCCAAGTTTCAGATGCAGCCAACCCCATCCTCACCCCTCATTGAACCTCTCAGTCTATCCAGACCACCTGGGTTTGCAATTCTTCCCCATCTCATCAAAGTTTACATATTTTCAAAGGCATCCATGATGTGAAAGGGACAAAAATTGCCAGTATAATCATGCTGTGGTAACCTATGAAGGATAACTATTAGGGTTAGCTTGAAAGTTTTATGAATAGGCATTGAGAATTTGGTTTACCAGTCAGAGGGGCATAATACATGGTTTCATTGATGCCATCACACCTGACAAGTTCAGTAAAACACAGCTTTAGGGTTCACTTGTAATAAGCTCTTTGATAACGGTTTAGTCTCAGAAAAGTTCTTCGTCCAAAACGATCTAGTTCTTTACAGTCAGTGTCAGTCATCAACCAATCTGGTCTGGTTCAGTTTCTGTTCCGACAGTCCCCGGTGCTGTTGTGCTGCCCGGCCCTGCAGCCGGGCCCTGCAGCCAGGCCCTGGAGCCAGGCCCTGCAGCCAGGCCCTGGAGCCAGGCCCTGGAGCTCACTGGCCCACAGACTCCATTGCCGCTCTTCTGCTCCACTGCCACAGCGGACGTGGGTTCAGAATGGGATGAATAGAGAGACTACTGCAACCAAAACAACAGAGGCGTTTGGACTTCCCTGGGACCCTTATCTGGCACATCGCAGCCAGCTGGACAGGACCAGTTATAGGGGGTCACAGAGCAGACAAGGTGGGCTCTGTGCCCCCCTTTTCATACCAATACCTTTTTTGATCTGTAAAGAATATTTGGTGCCAAAGCCATATAGCTTTTCCTCTTTCAGTCCACTCTTATTGGGAGTACTCTATTTGTCAGCTCTGCAAATTTCTCAGGTCAACTCAGGTTTGGTTAACGCTCTTCACACTGTCTGAAATGGTCCAAATGGAAAACCAGACTTCAACCAATAATCTCTGTGCTAAGCAGCCAGAGCGAGAGACGGGCTGGGTGGGGCGTGGGGGATGGAGGGGGGGTGGAGGGGGGGTGGGGGGTGGAGGGGACACACACATACAATAGACAGAGGTGAATAGCCGTGGGCTCCATGACACGACACAGTGATTGTCTCTGTCCTCTTTCCGTGGTACACAGGCACTGCGTTTGGCTTTGTGTTTGGACTTGAAAGTTGCCCGTTGTGGTGCTGTCTCCATTGTGGAGGGACGCTAATTGTCTTTGTGTCCCGCTTCTCCGCTCCCTTCTCCTATAGGTCACAATGGCGGCACTGTGTTCCCCTCGCAGCGAAACAATCGCACTCTCTGTTCCCTCCGGCCGTGGAGTCACTGTCCACTGTGACTGTACACACACTGACACCCAAATGCGCACACAGACGCACACTCATATCCGAACACGCACACATACTAAGCCTACACACTCAAACCCTAGCGCACACACATACACACACTTACACATTGATCCGTGGTTACACATTGTTGCATATCAACTTACCCAAGTTTGGGATTTGCATGATATACAATTGTACATAAATCCTCCTACCCACGTCAAGCATGGGTGAAACTGTATTGTACAGCAGACAGCTTTCACTAACATCTTCCAAAATCTAAAGTATATGAAACTCTATGAATCTTCTCCCTTCACAAATCACACTGTCCAGGGTCTTCAGCCTTTACATTTTCAATTCTGACCTAGGCTTTCTCAGAAAATAGACACACACGTCACACAACTTCCACTCGCCCATCTAATGAACTCTGCCTTCATACACTGAGACCTACATAGCATCCACGCAACTTTGAGAAGATTGTGTTCTCTTTATTCTCAAGATCAAGTGAATAACCCTCGATGAAGGCTCTATGAAGCAAAGGGAGATATTGAAAACAAGTGCTGAGTTTGGATTGAAGAAGTAGTCATGAAGCTTCTCTTCTCTTTCCTCCCTTTCTTAACTTGTCTGGTCTCACCTCCTCTCCTGTCCCCATGTGTCCTCTCTTCTTCCCTTCTGTTCTTTACTCTCTTCACCTCATCTCCTCTCCCTGTTTCACCTCCTATGTCAGCATACGACATATCTATCGGGCTGGGGAAGTGAAAGAGGAAGGATTGTTGCTGTCTGCCTTTGTCAACGTCTAGCTGATCTGAAAAATGTAGTTTGTTGTATTACCATAAAGACCTATCTGAAGTGAGAGCGGCATGTGTGTAGTCGGGCAATAGTGTTCCTGTTATTCTCTTAGACAAAACATGCTGAAAAGAGTGTTGAGAGGTGTATTAAGGCTGATGTAGCTGAGATTACCATGAAATTAATCAATTGGTAATTTATTTTGGGTGTCTTTTTGCTAACCTTGTTCTCAGACTTACAGAATGAGTACTGTATTTATGGTCTATGCTATTGTGTTCTATCACACCCATGACTAGCCTACTGAAGGGACTGAATTTTTTCAGAATTTTCATGTTTGTAATTTACTTGAAGTCCGTGTTACAGACCAGACAGGAATCGAATTACTCTTGCCCTGAAGCCCTGACCACGCCATGCTTGTTAACAAATCCCTTACCCCTTAATCTCTATCCCTTTGCTCCTGGTCTTGTCCCTTTTTTTTCTCTTTACTTTCATCTGTCTCTTTATCTCAGTCTCGTTGCCTCTCTTTTCTCCTATACTAACCATTACCTCCCTTCCCATGTGTTTGCTTGTATTTCTGTCTCCTCTCACCCTCCATATCCCTTCTGCGTGAGCTGTAATGAAACGTCCAGCCAGTAATGGCTGTCCTCTCGCTGCTCTGTTAATTACTTCTCTATTTATTTAGCCGATGTGCGCGGGCGGGGGCTAGCTGCCGTCCCCAGGCGCGGGGATTGTCTGACTCCTGCGTTAAATAGCCTGCATTCCGATCCTCTGATGCTGAAACTAACATGAGTCCCCCCTTTTATCTCAACAGCGCGTCAAATTAGCACCCGGCAGATTCCTAATACAAAGAACCCGTTAACCGAAAAAACCTGGAGACTGGCTGATTGCGGTAGTGAGCATGGCACACTGAGAAATCTCTCCATTCCTTGTCATAAGTAAGAGCGTTCAGTCTTGAATCAGCTAAACAAACCAAACAACCACTACTACAAGTGGTTGGTGTGAATATCAAAACAATTGCGGGGGCATGGGAAATGGCTGAATTTAATTTAGATAAGATCTCATCTCTAACTTCTTACTGTAATTCATAGTTTTAAGATGGTAAACAGTGAATGGCTAGTATGGGTAATACTAATTGTTGGTTGGTTGATTCTGAATGTACTTTTTTTTTTTGTCAAAAAAGGAATTGAATGTACACATTTCACAATTAAACTTGTTCACTGATGTCTCATTCAACTCCCCTCAGTGACATCATAGTTAGTAGCTGTATAAAGAAAATACCCTTTCTTTCCATTTAAACGATGCAAGGCTGATTTCCATTCAGGCCAACAGAGTTGGTATTCAGTTTGGAAGGTACAGTAGACACACAATGTCACATGTAAATGTAAATCATCAGGCTGATTTCTCAGTTGATTCACCAAACCTCCAATTTGGGTCTCATTGAGGCAGTGTTGCCCTGGTTAGGGCTCAACCCCGGTGCTTTTGCCTCGGAGTCTAGATCTGGTTTAATCAGTGTATAAGATGCTTTTATTTTGGGCTCTACCCTGCTGGCTCACATGCCATCAATGAGGAGCAGTTTAGGAGGGGGCTATGGGGGGGGGGGGGTGGGGGGGGCAGAGAGAGAGGACTGTAGGGGGAGAGAGATATTGGTTGAGGGTGAGGGAAAGAAAGGGAGACAGAAAGAGAGGGAGAGATAGAGTGTTGAAGGGGAGGCGGGCTGAGCTTGTGAGAAAGACGGGTTGAGATTGAAAAAGGCAGAGCTGGAAAAGTTGGGAGTGAGATTGAGGGTGCCAGTGTTTTCCTGGCCAAGTTGGGATGCACAGAGGCCGAGCTGCTCTCTTTGCCTGGTTTCACAGTCTATGTGTGCAGGAATGCATTCATTAACGTAATTCCTCTGCCCTCAAACAAGGGTGCCGTCACTGGGTGAGTGAGTAGAGGATTCGGGGCGGGGGGGGGGGATTGGAACTGGCAGGGAAGTGGGTTTTTGAAGGGGTTCGGGGGGCATAAATACACGCTCTCCACCCCCCAACCTTTCCAAACCCACTCTCTAAACAGTGGCGTAGGAGAACGAAGCTGGGCTCTCTCTCTTTCCATCCAGGTCTCGGTGTCCAAGCCGATCTCCATGAGAATGCCTGAGGCAGTACAAAGGGATGAAAAGGTATAGTGGAAGGACCCAGGACAATCCCTTCCTGTTCTGGTGGGTCGTTTGTTTCGGTCCTGTCAGCACTGGGCCCGCGGCCCTCCGGCCCCCTCGGTCCCCCAGACCCTCTGCCCGTTTCACACATTCTTCCCAGCTTTGTTTTCCGGGTGTTTTTAAAACATTACCCCCTGTTTTTTTCATTCACGTGAAAAGGGATGGCGGGCAAAGTGACATCAAACAGAACGGAGGCAATTGTTACTCTCCAAATACATATAAAAGCCAGCCAGCTCTTGGCATGAAAACTGCTTTGCATTACAAAAAGAGGCAAAACCATTAAGCCAATTAAACTATTTCTGTAAACATTTTAATGTCTAAATTTAGGCAGTTATAATTCATTCCTGTTGTGTGGGAAAAAGTCAGCTTTAATTGAAATTAACATAGTTATGTGAATTATTTGATGTTAAATCAACCTCACTGACAATGATGTTTTTAATGACTTAAAAACGAGCTTCCCACTTATAGTTTAGTTGTTTTTCCCCCCAAAAAAGGATTTCTTAGTTACATACATTTAGAATGTAAAATATAAAAGAATATGACTACAAAGTATATCCATGTCTTTTCACTGTATGCATCATGAAAAGTAAAATCACCATACTTCACTCAAGAAAATATATGGTAGCCTACTGACGGTAAATGCCTGGTTTTCCTATCAGTCTATGTTGTGATTTACACTGACGCACCCTGGGATAAGTCATTCTGGTCTATGATTTATGTGAATTTAGTAAAAATGTATGATATAAAGGTTCACTGTTCATCTTTATTAGTAAAATGTTCACCCCTTAATGTAACCATAGGCATGCCTAAGTATATTTATATCCCTCATTTTCTCTTAGTACAGGACAGGTGCATAACCATCTATATGTCTAGTGTCTGAGTCCAGCTGTACGTGTGTGAGTGCGTGTGTGCGTGTACGTGTGTGTGCGTGTGAAAGAGAGAGAGAGAGAGAAATAGAGAGAGAGAGAGAGAGAGAGAGAGAGAGAGAGAGAGAGAGAGAGAGAGAGAGAGAGAAATAGAGAGAG
The DNA here is from genome assembly GCF_054491055.1 of Hypomesus nipponensis. Lineage (NCBI taxonomy): Eukaryota > Metazoa > Chordata > Actinopteri > Osmeriformes > Osmeridae > Hypomesus > Hypomesus nipponensis. The sequence continues at coordinate 15,102,787 of NC_140371.1, read as the reverse complement.
AGAGAGAGAGAGAGAGTGGTGTGCGCGCATTTGTCCTCCCACTCCCGGCCCCTGCGGAGCGCGCGCTCATGCTCTCGGCTGCGAGACTCGGATGTGAATTATGGTCATGTGACGGGCTCGCGAGCCCAAGCGCAGCACAGCCAGACGGTTACTGAGACTGAATGCCAGCTTCATTGAAAAAGCTCTGTTATCGAGAGTAGAGACAGGAGGGACGAACGTTTCCAGTGTACAGACTTACACATAACAACACGCAGAAAGCTCTGGGGAACTCGGGGAAAGGGACATTTTAACCTTCTGAAGACGCTCAGTGAGAGAAGGAAGAAGACAAATCGTTTGAAAAGAAAAATCAAGGGCAGTGGGTATACGCGGGACTTTATTATCCATTCCTAGTAACTTGTGGAATTATAAGGGCAACACACAGAAGAAAAACTACCTCTTCGTCGTCTCATATTTTCATTTCCTTTTTTTCTTTCTTTTCTTTCTTATTTTGGTTCATTGTCTGTCCTCAGCAGAACTGATAAACGAAGGAGTTGAATTGCAGTGCAGTGCGTAAAGAGGCTGAACGCCACACCAGGACAGAACACTTGATTGCATTTAACTAGCAAGAGGCAGTTTTTTAACTCTATTTTTATTATTTATTTATTAATTCACAGCGTAAGTGAACATATTTATTTGTTTTCATCTGTGGTTCTGTCTGGAGCCGAATTTGTTTTTTTTTTGGAATATGGTTGGGGAAATGGAAACGAAGGAGAAGCCGAAGCCAACCCCAGACTATCTCATGCAGCTTATGAATGATAAGAAATTGATGAGCAGTCTACCCAACTTCTGTGGGATTTTCAACCACCTGGAACGACTGCTTGACGAAGGTACAGTAAACTGCCACAGTGTGTACAAAAATGTGCCTTGGACATGCAGCACTGGCCACGAGCTACTCAATCTGCTCATGGACACGCTGGGATCATTTGTTGCTTTCTGTGGATAGTGCTTTGGCCCTGTAATAATTTTTGGAGGAGTGTTGCCTACATTACATTTTCCGGAAATGAAATAAATGATTGCAGACACACAATAGGAGGACATTGTGGCGTGTATCCTAAAGTTGAAATGACATGCTATTTGCGCGAGAACCGTTTTACCTAACACTCTAAAACAAACTGGTGCCCTAACTTAGTTCAATTACACGTCTAGTGAAAGAAGTCTCAAAACTTTGATTGGGCCGTTGAAATTGATTTGCGTGGCCTGTTCTAGCCAATTAAAACGGATCGATATTAATTTGGAGCTTCTGGACAGAATATCTTAAATTGAAACTCAATATATTTTGACCATTTGTTCATATTTGTGTAATCAATCAGATGCATCTTAGTGTTACATATCAATAAAAATGAGACCACAAGTTTGATAGTTCATCTGTGAAATTGTGTAGACGCACATACGCTCTTACATCATGGACGTCCGCTTGCACCCTCAGTCATCGTCATTATAGCCAATTTCTCATGACAATATTTTACATTGAATAACGTTACAACCGGATTTCAACTCAACCTTAATCTCATTAAATTTTGTTTTGCTTGTTGGTTATAGTATGTTTGTGTCACACATTAGTGAAAACTCAGCATCAATGTGAACAATTCTGGATATGGCGCCAGGGGGCTCTTATCGTTTTCAGCCAATATGAGTGCGACGTTCAGGTTTATTTGGGAGACGAAATCTAGTTTTTTTTTCAATCGTTTGTATGGAACTACAACGAAACTTACATCACTTTAATCAACACAGGTAGTCCAGTTTTAAGGATAGGCTACTTTCCCCTTACTTTTAAGTCATATCTGAAGCTGATACATGTCACATTTGCACGCTGTAATACTGTGCAGCTGTGATGATCGCGTAATTTAGACAGAGACACACCCAAATAAGTATTATGACAAAATCATTTGATTACCGCACCCCTAAATATCACATAATTAATTCATTAGGCACCCAGTTTCTGCCGCCCTCAAAGTATTCGCTCTACCGGCCTCTGCCGTCAGTGTAGCCTACTCACGAGGTCAAAAGCCTGTCCTGGGTACGCCCGCTAATCGTGGACAATAGGGTACGAACTCACGAGTCTCGGCTTTAGGGCTGAAACATCTGGGCTTGATGGAGATCAGGAGTACTGGTGAGAGGTGGGGAGGAGGGCGGAGGACCCGAGAAGAACACAGCTGTGTGTTAAGCAAGGCGATATCTGGCGCGCACCACTCATCTGGAAAACCTTGCATGCTTATTCCACATGGAAACACGATGGACAGCGGGAGAAAGGGAGGGGGCGTATAGGGGGGGGAGGGGGGGGAGGGGTCAGCAGGAGACATTCCAACAGCCCAAGCCCCATTCCCCCAAAATGACAAGCATAACAACACACTTGCATATGCACACACTGAAGTGTATATGGAGAACTGCTTCGAGAAACCCGATATTGTGTGTGGGCAGGTAGAAGTAGAAGGTATTTGGATCAGCATCCACACCAGGGTCCAAGTCATGTTCATATGCACTTGGACAATTGCCAGCGAGAGAAACCCGTGAGGTTATTCAGAAGAAGCATCTCTCGTCATACTTCCTCTTTTCTTGGTTGTTGTTTCCTCATGATTGTTGACTGCAGTGTAGAATGGAGATACTAGATCTGCCGTCTGAGCGGCGCATGGGCACACTAATCTACTACTAATGTAGTAGGACACCAATCCAACATGTATGTGTGTGCTCTCAACGGCTCCTCTTCTCACCTCTCACCCGGTGAAGTGTCTTTGTATCGCACGGTGCATTCATGCCAACTTGTGAACGTAAACGACGCACGTTTCTCGACATGAACGGAAACTGTGATTTTGGTGTCGCAGTAGCGTGTGTCTGAGTGGAAGTGATGAGGTACGCTGGGATGATGCGTGCTCTGACTTTGTGCCCTGTAGCCACATAGAGGCTGGCGAGCAAGAAAACACCAGTTTCACTTCCACAATCACACTAAGCTCTGACCTACGGCAGAACGAAACGTCACATCCGAACAGCAGTCTCTCGCCCTCACATGGATGTACTGGTGTGTGCCTTTCCTTTCAACATGTATTTTCACACTTGGTATTTCTTTCTTTTTTGGGTGGGTGTATCTTGCATTCATTTCACATGAAAGCTTAGGGTCAGCATTCATTCCGCATGAGTGGCCCTGCAACCAGTGTGTGTGTGTGGACAGGATTAGGGTTTAAGTTATTCCTGTCAGGTAGGATCCTCATACGTGGGTCTGTGTGTGAGCTGAACGTCTGAGATCTGAAGCTTTGGAAGTCATTTAGCCCAGCCCTAGTAGCTCCTAAAACTGCTTTCCTGAGTGTGTGTGTGTGTGTGTGTGTGTATGCGATTGGGGCATGGGTAGTCCACACAGCTACATAAAGTCTCATTATTGCATTTCTGTAGCTGTGCTTTTCCATCGCCGGCATCACCAGAGCGATGCTAAATCATCGGCTTTTGCAGACCTCAGCAATCTCCCGCTTTCGAAGAGGGGGGTATAGAGGACCGGCGGAGAAAATATCGTCTACAGCTTGCGCTTGGCCGCAACATTGATCATACGTGAAGTTCCAAGTTGTTGTTTCCTTCCTGTCCCTCTGCTGCGAGCGTCTGCACAGCGCAGCGGAGGATGAAAAGAGATAAGTGAAGAAGGAGACGAGACTCGGCGCCATTGTGGATTGCGACGTCGAGGGCTAGATCTCAATCCAGGCTAGGAGGCCCGGGCCAATGGAGATGGCTGAGTTGGATCATCCCCTTTCACCTGTGTGTGTTCGAGCAGTGCAGTGTATCTGTGTTATATCCACGTTGTACCTCACTAGGTTATATTGGTAGTGTGTGTGTACGTGTACGTGTGTGTATGCGTGCCTGAATCTGGGGCCATGAAGAAGAGGTTTGGCCCTATAGCTGGATGTTAGCGTGCGATACAGTCACTTCAATGATCTGATTGTTCAGTCATGGTTCCAACAAACAGACATGGAGTCTCTCCATAGCTTTCCCTCAGACTCGGTGTCCACCCGTTAAAAACAGCCTCGGATTCCCCTAGCATGTGCCAGCGCTGCTACAGCAGAGGGGGGATTCTCCAGTAGCAAGCCACCTTCCGGTGGCATCCGTCAGATGAAAGTAGCTCCAGTCAGTACAGTTTCAGAGTGAGTGCGTGAGCCCCGACGAGGCCGGCCCTGGGCTGTCACCGGTGAGCAATACGTGTGCGCGCCGGGCCGTGGCCGGCGGGCCGTGCCTGCGTGCTGATGCGCGGACTGAGGCGTAAACCCAGCCTGCTGTTAGTGCAGATGAATGCTCTCTATGGGGCCGCGAGGGCAGCCAGCCATGCAGACATGCTCCCACTCTGTAATAAAGGTGATGAATTTAATCACCAGAGGAGGTGCTCCAGTCGGTGCCGCAGCTCCTCGTAGGCTCAGATGCACACTCAAAGGGGATGGGGGAGAGCGGCGGGTGCGGGCGGGCGGGCGGGGGGTGTGTGTGACGGGAAGGGCATCACAAATCTACGAGAGCATCCTAAGGTCAAGGAGCAAATAATGAAGAACGCTTTTTTATTTTATTTTGGGGGGTCGCCGCGCGTGTGCTCGCGTGTGTCTGCGTAAGTGTGTGTGTTGGAATGCATGCGTGTTCTCCACAGTGTCCCATTTCTTTATTTGTTGTTGTTACCAGAATTAATTGCCCACATTAACTGTATCCAAAGTGTGTGACAACTCATTTATCCTTGTTGAGTTATTAGCTACAGTAGGTGTCATTTTGTATCCTCTCTGCTCTATAGATAAAGGACCCAGACTCCAGTAGCTAGCACTAAAGCAGCCCTGGGAAATTACACTTGAGTGACATTGTTTTTACTAGAGAGCCTGTTAACTAGATGAGCTGACTTCCACACCACAGTTAGTGTGTCACTGGCCAGACAGGAAGAGAGGTCTTAAGAGGAGTCGTTAAATACACACGGCTCCTCAACCAGTAGCAGGAGGACTTAGGAAGAGGCTTAGAAGTGGACGGAGAAATCTCACGCGGCGGGATGGTCGCAAGGACTCACCAAAGTTGGAATCCAAGGGCCAGTTTATCTTTTGTACTCTCGTTATTTACCTTTAATCTCTATTTAAATCCCTGTGGTTCTCTCTCTCTCTCTCTCTCTCTCTCTCTCTCTCTCTCTCTCTCTCACACCCTTTCTCTCGCCCCATCCCTCTCTAAAGTATCAAGACGTCCCAGAGAGACTGGAGAATCCTTCCAGCTCTTCTCACAATTACACTAAGTGGTCCTATTCATCACATAATTGGAGTAATTAATTAATTTGGAAGTGAAGTGGGTTGGGTGGAGGGGGGTCAGAATTGCATTTTTCCAGAAGAAACTTGGCTCCTGTCCCTCCCTGTATTGTGGACTAATGCCATTATTCTATGACATGCACAACAGGCCGGATGCAGGAGGAGAGTACTCTTTTGGGTTAATGAAACTGAATTAGCGGTCAGCATCTTGTCTTATCTGGGATCATGTGGTTTGCTGTATTGTCCGTTAGCTTTAGGGATGCATGGTTGGGTATTATAAGTTGATTTGCCCACCCAGGGTCTTTTAAAACTGCCCCAAAATGTCTACATTCTCGCCCACAAAGGTCCACTCATGTAGCCATGTCTGTGTCCTATGGGTCATCACAGGTCAGTCATGTGAAGCTCTAACCCCCCCCCCCCCCTTCCTTGAGATGATCCTTCTGTCTGGGGATCACACCTCTCTGACCTATCCTCCAGAAAAGGTCACGGGGAGGTCATGTCATTAACCTAGTAATCGTTCTTACGAGTGCAAACAGTTAATCTGAGAAAGGAATCAATCTCACACAAGTGTATGCGCACACACACACACACACACACGCTCACACACACAGTGTTTCATTCTCTTTTCCAGCAGACTTTGTCTCTATTAGAGGAGCTCAACACTATTATGTGTCATTATTTAATGTTCCCCTCGATGCCACCATTATTAGCGAATACATCAGTGTCGACTTCTATAATGCATTCACTTTTCTCATTTTAAAAGCACTCTGTGTAATTGAAGCCCCTTCTTATAGAACGCTGAGTAAGTCATCCACTGGGGTTACAGTATTACCCCTAAGAAGTCTGTGTGCATCCGTGTGTGTGTGTGTGCCCATGCCCGTATGTGTGTGTGTGTGTGTGTGTGTGTGAGAATGTAGTACTGAGAAGGAAAGAGCATGAGAAAATGTTAGATACAACTATTGATTGAACGGTGAAAACAGGTCATGACCTAATGTTCATCAGAAGGTCCTCTTCAGTCTCGTCTCAGATGAACGGGAACAGACCCTGGCATTACTCATCTGTAGCTGCTGAGATCCATCTGTGTGTGTTCCTGGACGCGTTTATCTATGCAAGTGCGTGTCTGCGTGTGTGTGGTGTCAGTTCTAAGGCCCACACCTCTACCATAACTCAGGGCGCTTGTGTTTAGTCGGACCACCTGTAGGGAGCCTCCTCTGGGATTTAGTTCACACTCTCTGTCAGCTATAGATAGATGGTGAAGTGGTGCTCTCTTTTTACACGCCTGTTTTTGTGCGTGTGTGCGTGTGGTGGGGTGATGTGTGTGTGTGTGTATGTGGTGGGGTGTGAGTGTGTGTGGGGTGTGTGTGTGTGTGTACGTGTGGTGGTATGTGTGTGTGTACGTGGTGGGATGTGTGTGTGTGTGGTGGGATGTGTGTGTGGTGGGGCGTGTCAGGATTTGAGTGCGTGCCTCATGCTCCCCGGTTTGTGGGCTCACAATGTCAGACTGTCTGACCAAGGGCTGTTTTCTCCTGCTCCTTCTTGATACAAAGTTAACGCTTGATCAGATCCAGGCATTGTTGTTTGCTGGGGGAACCCAGAAGATTGATGTGTTTTTCCTTTGTCAGCAGCCCCAAAGTTCAAGGTGTGCTGAAGATCCCTCCCATAATTTAATCTCACTTCTTCCTCTGTGATTTTCAAATGTTTTGGCGCAGTGCCCAAACTCAATCTAGAGGACAGCCAGAGGTGCTGTCCAATGGGACACCTTCTGCACTCCTCTGTTTAATGCTGATAAAGAGCACTGCAAATCCTGGGTGAAAAATGGACGATCCTTGACCTCAATTATCTTCTCGCTCTAAGGGCTCATATTAAACTTATACTGCTCTTTTGAAGGTGGTTAAGTATGGGTAGGAATGATTCTAAAAAGTTCTGATTAACAAAGAGATTAGGTTGAACATTGAAGCAAAGATGTGTGAAGGAGTTTTTTCCCCCCACATTATATGGTATTATTCAGTTCATTTGTGTTTGCACCCATGATGGCAAAAACCGTGTCATTTTGAGGACAAAGACAAGTCGAAATCTTCAGGAAAACATAATATACAGGCAAAATATTAAAGATGAAGCTGTCCTGTAGTCTATAAAAAAATATATATTTGGTCATTTATGTCAGTTTTTCCCAAAAGCAAAGATAAAGCAAGGACCTGGATTTTTTTTTTTACTATCACCGCAGAAGTCGACATCCGACCTCTCTTCCACTAAAGCCATGTGATATCTGCAGCCCTTCATTCAGTGGCATTAAACCATTAACTCCTTAACGGCGTGTCTCATGACGCCAGAACCCAATTATGTCAGGCTAAGCCAGAGCATGCAAAGCACTGCAGGAATTTCACATCACTATGTAGCTGTGTGTTCATCCAGAAATGCAATCACCGACTGGCTGTATAACTGATGGTCAGGCTGTGTCTCTGGATGTTTGTGTCTCTGTACTTGGGGTATCGTTTTTGCAAAACACACAGAGTGTTTCAGTGTATCTTAGTTTCACAGCATCGGTCCTCGTGTGTTTCAAGTGTGACCGTGCGTTCACATAGTTGCTTGCAGTCATACAATTTACCTTGGAATAAACAGTGTATAGAATTCGATTAGTCCTTCTTGGTGCATTTTCAGCGGAGCTCTGAGTCTGGCAGTAGTTATGTACATCACTGTCTCTCTTCAGCTCAGTTTGAGAGGGTGTCTATCTTTTATTTGAACTCTGTCGGTGTGTCAGTCTAATTGGAAGTCTATTTTCGATGTGTGTCATAGTAACTCTCTGATGCTGAGACGGTACGGCAGTCTCCTCGCAGGCCTCTCTGTTTCTCTCTCTGTTTCTCTCTCGGTTTCTCTCTCTGTTTCTCTCTCTACTCCCTCTGAGAGGCTCAGTCCATTTCTCCTCTAGTTTGTCCTTGGCCAGGCATTGTGACTGCGTCCATCAGGCCAGCCCTGGGGCATGTGGCGTCCATGGTGGGGTGATGATGGCGTCCATATGCTGCCCCCCCCTCCTACGCCCCGGCCCAGTCCCCCCTCCCTCCACCCCACCCAAGACAGTCCTCCTCTCGGCCCCCTCCACCCCCCAGCCCAGCCCAGCCCAGTGCCCCTCCACCCAGGACCAGCAGTCCCGCCCCCCCTCCCCCCCGCCCCCCCCCAGCCCCACCCAGCAGACACTTGCCAGCTTCATCTCTTCCTTTTTGTCAGCACCTCCTGAGGCAGCAACTGTTCAAAAAGCTCGCACTGTGCGAGGACACACACACACATGCGCACGCGCATGTAGACGCCCCCACACACTCTCTCTCACACAAGTGGCACATACAAGCACACATTCCCTCCCTTGTGTGCGTGCATACGCGCACACCACAAATCGCACTCCCCCATCACACGTACACAGGCACCTAATCATCTATGTTGTATTACAAGCTCACCAGGAACCTTGGCCTGGTTTCCAGCTCCTGGACTGAACATATTGCAGCACAGACCACGATGGAAGATGCTGTCTTGCACCGTTTTTTTTTCTTTTTTTTTATAGGGCAAAAATCATTGCATGGATCTCGGAGAGACAGAAGTCTCAGTCCGTTCTCATTCACACGGCATGCCGGTCTGTGTTCGGACTCGACTTAAATACGTCTAGGAATTTCAGCTCAGCTTGGTTGTATTATTGAAATTGTTTTTCTTTTGGGCTCCATGAATACGTGGATGTTATGGGTGGTTGTGCATGCTCTGAATAGTTGTTTGTCTGTCTTTGTTTGTCTGACTACGGACACAAATGTGTGTCGCCTGTGTGTGTTGCTGAGTGTGTGTCACCTCTCTGTGGGTGTTGTGGAGCATGGGTCCCTCTGTGTGTGTTGGGGAGTGTGTGTGTCCCTCACTGTGAGTGTGTGTATGTGTGAGTACTGTCCATAAAGCCAGTGATTAGACAGCAAGGGGGATGCTAAGGCCTGTCAGACTTGTCTCCCAGATCTGCGTGTGTGTGTGTGTATGTGTGCGTGTGTGTGTATGTATGTGTGTGTGTTTTCATAAATACACCAGCCACTCCCCTTGCTAAGTCCACCAGCTCTCCACTCCGCCACACTGAGCTAATTGAAGTGGGTCGGTGCCAAAGCAGGGTACGCACACACACGCGTGCTCGCGCGCGCTAACACACCCCTGCATACATTTCCCCCGCTCCCCAGCCCTCCACTCGCTCGTTCCGTCTTTTACGTGACAGGGCTTTATGCTGCTCGAGTGTCCCTGCTCATTTCAGGGTTAGCCACAGAAAGGGGTCGTCTAGGGGCTTTCTTTATGGCCCGGCTCGCTGCTGCCTCCAGCTTCTAAGTCAACACTGCCAGTGGATATGAACTGCTGAGCCGCTGGCTTCTCTGATACCTACCTTGTCCCTCTGCCGTCACACACACACACTTTGCCAGGCTTTTTTATAGCTGCGAATCCTACGTCTAGACCGTGGTCATTGTGGAGTGTACCGTGGTTCCGTCCTTACCACAGCCTACCCGCCCACACCTAATCCAGACCACCTCAAATGAGCGTGGCTGGTTACCCCTGATTAGCCAGGTAGAGGAGTAATCGATTTTGTCTGTTTGCTATTCTGTGATAGTTTGCTGTGCTATTCTGTGCTATCGGGAAAATAGTTGGCTTGCCTTCTGTCACATGGAATAATCGTACTGGTCTTTAGATGCCAGGTGTCTTCATTGTTTCTCTGTCATCCCATTGATACAGTGTGTTCAGAGACCAGTAATGAAAGATTGAACAACTGGGAAACCCAGCTACTTGCTGATTCTACCGATAGATAAACTGTTGCTTTTTGCACAATAAGATACTCTGATCTGGACTGGTAAGTGTGGTAGGAAACTACTTTTAAAGATGAGGTCAGAGCTAGCAATATGAAGCAACATTCAAACCTTTGACGCACTGCTTCCACTCCAGTGGAGTGTCTGTTTTCAGCGAGAGATAGAGAGGGAGGGATGGAGGGAACGAGAGAGATGAAGAGAGACATGAAACGAGTGGAGCCCTCACACAGAAAGACTGCTCCCACGGTTTCACCCAGATAGAACACAATCTCCAGTCAGAGATTGGTCAACACTGGAAAGATCAAATCTCTGCCCTGGTCAATGTGGACATGAAACAGGCACACTGTTGAGAGATGGGACGAGAGATGGGAGGGAGGGATGGTGGGAGGGATGGAGGAGTTTGAGGAATTATTATTCTGAGGAGAAAACCAAGGCCCAGATGGTGTCTCTGTTTGAGCCTTCGCCCTTGTCCCCCCCCCCCCCCCCCACCTCCTCCTGGCTCCTCCCCCTTCTTCAGACCGAACCCCTCGCGCTGAATGTGGTGGCCGCTTGCAGAGCCATGTAATTACAAACACAGAAGGGTGTCCGGAAGATCCTCCCTCCTTCCTTCCTTCCTTCCTTCCCTCGCTCTCTCTCCCGCTCTCTCCCTTCCGTTCTCCCCCCCCCCCCTCTCTCTCTCTCTCTCTCTGTCCTTCCTTCCAGTCTGTCTGACAGGCTGTCTCACTTCTTCTCTGTGATCGTCTTTCACCCACTCCCTCTCTCTTCCCCCCCCCCACCCCCTCATCTGTCTAGTCATCTCTCTGTAGCTCCAAATGTGTGTGTGTGTATGTCCAAATGCGTGTGTGCGTGTTGCCCTTCCCATAAAGGGTGGGTGATATCATATCATATCCATCTGGCTAAGGCCGTAGCCTCGCCTCGCTCGGGGCGCCAGCTCCTCTCAGCGCCCCCCCCCCCCCCCCTCCAATCCCCTCCTCATCCTCCCCCTCCTCCTCACACAACACACCGCCGTCACCCGATTCGCTGCTCTCTCACCCGCTGGGATCAGCTGAGCTAAAGTCTCCAGTCTCATCTGTGGTGAAGCAGGGGGGGGGGGAGAGGCGGCGGAGGCTGTCCGATGCCGGGCCACCCTCTCCAGGCAGACGCTGTCACCGTCGCCCTCGGACGGCTCATTGACGAGAGGTTCCAGCAGCTGTCGATGCTAGCTCTGATCACCTCCATGACCTCAGGCCTGTTGTTTGTGTGCTACCGCTAAAGGTTTTGTGTCACTAATGACGGTGTTATGGGTTAACAGAGTATTGTGTGAATAGCTGAATGCTTGTGTGTGGGTGATGTATGGGGTGTGGTGTTCTGGTGTGTGTGTGTGTGTGTGTGGAGTATGGGGTGGTGTGTGTATTTGATCTATGTGTGTGTGGGGGAGTCATATGTACTGAATCAGGGCTAAGAGTGAGGAGAGCGTTGTGGTTAAATGCTGCCCATGTGTATCGATCTGAGATGTGCAGCATGGGAGGGCTGTCCGATCCTCTCTTTCTTTAAGGATTACAGGATTTACACCCAGCAAATGTCACCTCACTGTCACTTTAGAGCTGCTCTTTACCTGCGAGTAGTTCTGGGATAAGCTTTTTCCATGAACATGTGTGTGTGTGTGTGTGTGGGTGTGTGTGTGTGTGACACAGGTAGCCGTGGCGTGTGCTCAGTAGTGCAGCAAGAGCAGGCCTTCAAGCCTGAGCAGGAAATTGATTGAATTCTGAGGGTGAAAATAGATGACAAATCACTAAAAGAACGCGTTTAAAATGCTGTAATAATGTTGTCCATAAATCACCAGTGACAGTTTAATAATCCTTTGGACTGGGGCGGTTTCTGACCACTGGACAAAACTCAGTGAGAGGCCAAAAAGAGAAAAAAGTTCACATGACATTTGTAGTTCACGCAGGTCTGATCATCTCCTACACACATATACGTACACACACTCAAACCCAACATCTTTCCTACGACACGTGCATCAATAAACATCTGCTCATGGTCACACATTAATCTGACAGTTTAATTAAATTACCCAGCATGCTTTTTATAAGATCACACAGTTCCCTGCAATCACTCATTAAAAGAACTCAGTATTTTATTCCCTACCCCCCCCCCCTCCAGCCCTCAGCTGTATGTCATCCTCCAGAGTTGGAAAAGAAAAGAGAGGCTCTGAACCCAGCAAGCAGATGAAGACTACAGAACACAGCAGTGTTGTGTCCTGGGGAGGGGGAGAATGAGAGCCGAATTGGCAGTCGTCACGCCCCACAAAGAGCCTGAATGTATCTCTTCTCTGCATGTGTCACTGTAACACTTCCTCCGCTCAGCCTCTCTGTTTGGGAGCAATGCCAACGGCCTGCAGAGGAAGTATGAAGGTAGTAAATAAGACACACGTATTTGGAAACTGAATATGAAGCACGTTAAACAAGGCTTGTGTAGAAGAGCTTCGGTTATTTGCCTAGGACATTCAGGTTAGATTCCTTTAAGGATCCATCACAACCAGCACTCCCACCCCACCCCAACCCCCCCCCCACACACACATACACACAGCTGGAATGTTCCCAGCGAAGCCTTAAGACTATATCTTTCCCATTGTGTGTTCCATGTCACCACGAAACCCAGAAAACCGAAGCAGCTGGCTGAATGCGCTCTCATATTGTGGTGTTTACTCCCACGCCAGTGTGTGACAAGCTCACCAAAATAAAGTGGCAGAGCTACTGTTCGCTGCAGTAATTGTGACAATACTGCCTGGACCTCTTCCATGAGCATTCATGTAGCAGAAAAACAGATGATTTCATCACTTGGCAGGACCTGTGTATCTGAGCTAGCCATTGTTGGAGTCCGGGCCTGTGATCTCAATGAAGCGGCAGGAAGAAGGGAAGTGTCTGAGTGTTGCGCTCATATTTCCTTCCCTCTCCCTTTCTCACTTTCTCACTTTCTCTCTCTCTCTCTCTCTCTCTCTCTCTCTCTCTCTCTCTCTCTCTCTCTCTCTCTCTCTCTCTCTCTCTCTCTCTCTCTCTCTCTCTCCCCCCCCCCCCACACACACACACAGACATTCTTTGAGAACGTCTCTATCCGAGTAGAGCATTCTCCCTCAGGGCTATCCTTGACCGTCACTCAGGGAAGGGGCTGTAAAACACGTTCCATAACAATCGCCCCGCCATATAGCCGCCCAGTGGCCCCTACCCGCCCCTAATTGCCCCTAGCTGCCTCTAGATGCCCCTAACTGCCCCTTACTGCCTCCAGCTGCCCCTAGCTGCCCCTACCTGACTCTAGCTTCCCCTACCTACCTCTAGCTGCCCCTACCTGCCTCTAGCTGCCCCTAGCTGACCCTACCTGCCTCTAGCTGCCCATACCTGCCTCTAGCTGCCCCTAGCTGCCCCTACCTGCCTCTAGCTGCCTCTAGCTGCCCCTAGCTGCCTCTAGCTGCCCCTACCTTCCTCTAGCTGCCCCTACCTGCCTCTAGCTGCCCCTAGCTGCCCTCCATACCTCCTCTCCCCAGGCCTGTCTGCTGGATGGGATCCTGTGATGAGGGTGGTGGCCCCTTTTATAATGACGATACAGCCACGCCACCCTATGCTGTGTGTGTGTGTGTGTGTAACTGTGTGTGTGTGGGTATGCTTATGTCAAGAAATTCCTACAGTGTTTTAAAGAATAGGTCATGCATGCCAGGGTGAGTGTGACATTAGGGCTTGGTCTGTGAGTGTGACAGTCAGGAGCATTCCTTGGGGAAAGCCTGGGGTGTTCAAGTTTATTTAACAGTGGGTGTGGTGTGTATGTCGATTATGTGTGTATGTAGAAGTGTGTGTGGTGTGTTTGTGTGTGTTTGTGTGTATAGCAGTGTGTGGTGTGAGTGTGTAGCAGCGGGTGTGGTGTGTAAGGGAATGTAGCAGTGTGTGTGATGTGTAAGTGTAGATAGCAGTGTGTGTGTGATGTGTAAGTGTATATAGCAGTGTGTGTGATGTGTAAGTGTATATAGCAGTGTGTGTGTGATGTGTAAGTGTAGATAGCAGTGTGTGTGTGATGTGTAAGTGTATATAGCAGTGTGTGTGATGTGTAAGTGTATATAGCAGTGTGTGTGTGATGTGTAAGTGTATATAGCAGTGTGTGTGATGTGTAAGTGTATATAGCAGTGTGTGTGATGTGTAAGTGTATATAGCAGTGTGTGTGATGTGTAAGTGTATATAGCAGTGTGTGTGATGTGTAAGTGTATATAGCAGTGTGTGTGATGTGTAAGTGTATATAGCAGTGTGTGTGATGTGTAAGTGTAGATAGCAGTGTGTGTGATGTGTAAGTGTATATAGCAGCGTGTGTGTGATGTGTAAGTGTATATAGCAGTGTGTGTGATTCGTATACACCGCAGTGGCAGGCACTGTGCCCCTGAGGATTCGCATCACAGGATCCATCCTGCTGTAATAGAATTACACAATGTGTGCAGCCAACGTGGTCTAGGACCTGGGAGATTTAATGTCTTTTTTATGAAATATTAACAGAGTTGGCGGTTTTAATTATCCTTCCCACCTTATTAGAACACTCTGTCTCTCTCTCTCTTTATCTATCCATCTTTCTCTCTATCTTTCCCCCTTCCTCTATCCTTCTCTTCCTTTGGCCCTCAGGGATGATATCCATCGGTTTAAGCAATGGAGAGTTATTACCTCTTTCATTAAATGACAGGATGGATCCAGAGTAATTACTGGTATTATCTGTCTTCTGCCTGCTTCACTGGATTACATCCATACCTGTCTGTGTCCCTGGTTATCCTCTCCCTGTTCGTCCTGGTTATTCTCTCCCTGTCTGTCACCCTGGTTATCCTCTCTCTGCCTGTGTTCCTGGTTATCCTCTACATGTCTGTGTCCCTGGTTATCCTCTACCTGTTTGTCCCTCTGGTTATCCTCTCCCTGTCTCTGTCCCTGGTTATCCTCCCCCGGTTTGTCCCCCCCCTGGTTATCATCTCCGCGTCTGTCCCCCTGGTTATCCTCTCCCGGTTTGTCCCCTTGGTTATCCTCCCCCTGTCTGTGCCCCGGGTTACTCTGTATACCAGTCTGCTTCCCGGGTTATCCTCTATATGTGTCTGGTTCTCTGGTTATCATAGAGAAAGCAGAGTTTTGGAAGGCCACAGTACCATTGATTGCCTTGATACATGGGTCAGGTGTGCTTCTCTCTCTGCCACAGTCTTATGAGTGCCTTTCTATCTTCTTCTTTGCTGTTATACGTAATCTCTTTTTCCATGCCTGTTTTTCAAACTCTCGCTCATTCTTTCTCATTTTCTCATGCTTTCCTTCTCTTCTCGCCCATTCTTTTTTCCTTTCTTTCTTCGCTTTCGCTCACGCTATCTTTTCCCTCTCTGTTACTTTGTCTCTCTCTACAATTGCTCCATCTTGATTCCCTCCCTCTAACCTCCTCTGTCTCTCCTAGTCAGCAATGCTATAGTATTGACTTTGTAGCAGTTTGTGAGTGTGTGTGTGTGTGCGTTTCCCAGCTACAGAGAGAGTTGCGGAGGAGGCCCACAGGCAAGGCACTTAGACCCCTTTATTGAGGTTACACTGGAGGTTGCATCACTATCCAGTCTGAGCTTTCCTCTGTGTGTTTTCCTATTGAGCTGTGGCCTTGAATGAAGCCCTTCGATTTAGCTGGATACAGACTTATCTGTCAAACCACAGTACAGTGTATCTTAGGCTTGATAGACCCACAGACGGATGGGGGGAAGGACAGGCAGACAGACGAGGAGGCAAAATTTGAAATCAAGCTCTGTGGGCAGTTTGATCTGAACAAAGGGGAGAAGGTTTTCACACATGAAAAGAATGCACGTGACTGTCACTGACCCTGCCTGGTGCAACTCGCCAACTTCCTACCTCTTGATCAGAACTGGTGAGTGATCAGGACATGCGTGCTTGTTCCTCCGCAGAGATCAGCCGGGTACGCAAGGACATGTACAACGACACGCTGAACGGCAGCAGCACGGAGAAGAGGAGCAGCGAGCTGCCAGACGCCGTGGGCCCTATCGTGCAGCTGCAGGAGAAGCTCTACGTGCCGGTCAAAGAGTACCCTGACGTGAGTACCTACCACCACCGCTTGTTTTTGGGTGTGTGCGTAAGAGTGTGTGTGTGTGTGTGTGTGTGTGTGTGAGAGACAGTGTGTGTGTGTGTGTGTGTGGGAGAGAGAGGGAGAGGAAGAGGGAGAGGGAGAGAGAGAGAGAGAGAGAGAGAGAGAGAGAGAGAGAGAGAGAGAGAGAGAGAGAGAGAGAGAGAGAGAGAGAGAGAGAGACTGAGTGTGTGTGTGTGTGTGTGTGTGTGCTTGTGTGCTCGTGATTTATTGCGTCTTCTTTGCATTTGTGCTTTGTGACTTGGATAAGACGTGACCACTTGAAAGACCCCCATAAGCTCGTTATAGAAAAGGACCGTTGGCCCAAAGGCTCTTTGCTAGATTGATAGGAATAATAGAATCTTTGCTAACCGTGCACAGCTGCATACAGAGTTATTCCGATTAGATTACCAGGTTCAAGGTAATCCAGTTATGTCGACATCAGCGAGGACTTAGACCACTGTCCCAGTCATTGATCAGGTTAGGACATGTAGCAGTTGAGCGATGTTTAGGTAGCACGTGTGCGTTTGTATGGATGTGTGTTTGTACATGTGTGACTGTTTGTGTGTGTTTGTAAACCCGTTGGGAAGCCAGCATTGTTGGACAGTGTGGTGTCCTGTGCTGTTGTTCCTGTGTGTTTTTTGCAAGTGATGTCAGTAAGGCAGAGAAATGGGACATATGATTGAAACTGCATATTCACAGTTACCATAACTACACTGCTATTTATGTGCTTTGCTGCCACGTCCCTACAATGTTCCTGTGCATCCCTATCATTCTCCGAAATGACATTTAAAACAGAAGGAACTATTAAACACATGGTTGAGCTAGGGGGGGAACAGATTACCTATTATACAATGAAATTGCAGTGTGTGCGTGTGTGTGTGGTATTTTAAACCTCCAGAAACATCACTTACAGATAGTTAACAAATCTTTTAAGCAATCGGCCCTCAGAATCTGCTCGGTTAAGCCCCCTGGCCCAGGGGGAAGTAGCGGAGCTCCGAGCTGATTGATCCCAATTAACTTGTTGGGCATGCGGCGGTGTTATTGCGTGGCCAGCATTAATGGAGCAGTTCCATTGGAGGGATTAGGCACTCGCTGCCTTTCTGCTGAAGTTTGAAGGTTTTTCACAACGGTGTTTATGCCACTATATTTCCCCCGGGAGGAAACACTCGTCGTTGAGCCTGTGAACATACACACTCAGCTCCGCCACCGACCACTTCCTCCCCACCGCCTCACCACTGCCATTATCTCACAGTATTGGATTTTCTACCCGGCGACCGTATTCCTCGACGACCGAGTCATGAATGTGTTGTGGTGTATTGTGAGTACGTTTCAGGATGGTGATGGATTGGGGGGCAGGTTTCCCAGTGGAAGTTATCTCGCGGAGCGTAAGAACCGCTGGGTGATCAATAGGCCCTGGAAGACATTGGCTCAAGTGACTGAAGGCTGCTGTCGTCCACATTTATAAAAAATAATGATATGTGTGTGTGTGGTAAAGGGCAGTGTGTGTGTCTTTTCCAGTAAAGGGCAGGATGGTACCTAAGTTTGGAAGCTGGCTGTCCTTGTTGCACCGAAGGACAGAGAGGAGATCATTATTACTAAGGATGGCTTCATTAGAAGGAAGGAGGGATGAAATGAGAGCGCTTGGAATAGCCTCCAGCTGAATGAGCAGCCCTTACTGCCAGGGTGTGTGAGAGTGTGTGCGTGTGTGTGTGTGTGTGTGTGTGTGTGTGTGTGTGTGTGTGTGTGCACGTACGTGTGTATTTATATCTAGAATCATTATCTCAGGTGTTATCCCACAACGTCAAATTAGATCTCTGAATTCTTGGGCATGCCACATGATGTCCCAGCCAACCGAGGGTGAGATGTCACCTCGTCACCTCTGGCCTCCTTTCTGGGGAGGCAGGTGTAAATTGTAAAACTGTAACACCCCCACACACCACGACACACACATACACACCAAACCCCCAATCCCCAGTACAGTCAGATTTGACACAATGTTGGTGGCTCCTCTGAACCCGTGTGTGTAGCTGCAGTGTTCGCGTGCTGTGTTTGTCTGTAGATTTGTACGCGTGCGGCAGTGGAATATAGAATAGGAAGTACCACAATGGCCAGGTGGGGTATGTGTGTGTGTGTGTGGGGGGGGGCGAGTACCACAGGAAGAGTAGGAAGGGGTTGGGGGCGGGGGCATTGGGGTGGCGTGCATGACAGTGGAGTATGAACAATGGATATTACTGATGCCAGAAGGTGGGAGACTTTTGGACAGAGGTGGTAGAAGATACAGACAAGTGTGTGTGTGTGTGTGTGTGTGTGTGTGTGTGTGTGTGTAGATGCGAGTGCATGGTGATGAATGAGTGTGTAGGATGAGGTCGGGGACTTGGGGCACAGGAGGAACGGCCTGGCTGTCCAGATAAAGGGAGCAGACGTTGTCTGATATGTCACCCTTCCTCTCTGGGACGGGAACGCAGCGACACGGAAATTCATTTGTCCCCTTCAGGCTTTCCAAACTCTGGCAGCCCCACATTCCCGCTCCAATTAGCTTAACATAGTATTAAGGCAATGAAAGACGAGGATGCAGAGGAGCATTTCCTAACCCAGTCTTGATTGCCTTATTGTGGGGTGGCATCTGAGTGTGGGCCCTGTACCTAAGTGTTTTTTGGAAAGTCTCAGTAGCTAGGGGCCATGTGAGAGGAACACAGAGGAGAGGTACACAGTGGTTAATGTCTGGTGCTCTAATGGACTATAAATACAGTTGATGCTTTGCGGTGACAGAGCTTTTAATTGTGCTGGATGTTGCCGTGTTAAGGTGAAGGGTGGGGGGGGGGGGTTGTTGTCATCTATCACCAAGCCCTGGCTGCCTGCTTCGCTACCTGCCTTGCTGCCTGACTGGCTGACTGGCTGCCCCGACTGTCCTTTTCTGGGTCATGCTCGTCCAGGGAGGAGATGAGAGACCGGCAGTGATTATTAATCATTAGAAGCATGTGAGGCCTGGATTGATTCTCCCTCAGTCCTCTCATTTGGCCTTGGTCATCCTTCACAGACACTGAGGGAGCAGAGAGTGTGTGCGTGTACTTGTGCGTGTGTGGGGTGGGTGGGTGGGTGGGTGGGGGGGGGGGGGGTAGAGAGGGAGCGAGGTAGAGAGTGAGAGGGAGGGAGTGGGTGTGTGGGTGGCTGAGGAAGTGGGTGAAGGAGGAAGGGATTGGCGTTGAATAAAAGAAGAAAACAAGGATGAAATGGAAGTCGCTTTATTATGTGTGTGAATGTGAGTGTGCGTGTGTATTTGTGTGGGTGTGTGTGTGTGCATGGGAGTGCGTGTCTTTATTTTGACTGTGCATGTGCGTGTGTGCAGTTGTTTTTGTGTGTGCGCGCGCTCATATGTCTGTGACTGCAAGTAAATGCTCATTAAATCTGTGGGTACCTCTGTGGGTGTCTGAAGCCAGGGGGACAGACAGCATTAGTCAATGTAATTATCCAGCATTCCAGAAGCCATTGTTTTCATTGAGAGGTTTACATTTGTAATTCTACTACTACTGAACATGTAGTGGTGAAAGACTGCAGGAAGAGCATGTGGCTTTCTTGGATACAGCTTCTCTGAGGTTTGTGTGTGCGTGTGTGTGTGTGTGAGACGGAGAAGAGACAAAGAGAGAGAAGGAAGAAAGAGGAGTGTCAGCTCAGGTGTGTGTGTGTGTGTGTGTGTGTGTTAGGAGAGGAGAAACAAGGAGGAGAAGAGAGGAGTGTCTGATTAGGTGACCGACCCTCGATCTTGTGTTCCTATTAACTGGCGTCAGCCCCTGGGGAGAAGTCTGTGGCAGCAACACAGGCGTTCAGGATCACCGCTTAGCTAATGAAGGTTAATTAAGGTTCATTAGGACCAAAAATACACATCACCATCCTCATCATCATCATGATCATCCTGTAGTTGTTTAATTGGGATGAGAACTTTCACCATGGCCAAACAAAGGATGTGGGGATAACGATTCATCTCAAAAGTTTGAAGTAGAAAATAGGATAAATTATGTGTTAAGCCTAAATACATGTGACATTGTATTGTCTGTGAAAAAATCATTGATCTTGGCTTGGCCCCTTAGGTTTTCTGTTCACTTGTTTGGAAGGTGCAGTATGTCCTCAAGTTTAATCCAAAGGTCAATTGTTAAACACTAGGGGCTTTTAATATTTCAAGTAGCATGCACACACACACAAGTCACACACTTAAGTACACACACACATACATACACACACACACTCCTCTCTTAAAGCAGCTATCTCTCCCAGCCTCTTGTCCTCCATAATAATGAAAACAAAAGACATCCAGCAGGAGGAATTAGAGCAGAGTGCTATTAGAAGCCATGAAATAATTAATTTGCCTCTTTCAGCCACCAGCTCGTTTATCTTCATGAGATAATAAGATCAGTGTGAGTGTCTGGGGCTCTGCTGGGCTCCTAGCCTCACGTAAACGGCCGTAATTACACTCGCCTCTCCTTTTTACTGTAGCAGATGGAAAACACACTTAATCTAGCCTGTCCAGATTGGGTAAATAGACTCCTTTAAAAGCAGATATTAGGCATTCCATTAGATTCAATGGATTTTCTCTCTCTCTCTCTTCTCTCTCTCTCTCTCTCTCTCTCTCTCTCTCTCTCTCTCTCTCTCTCTCTCTCTGTCTCGTTGTTTCTTTCTCTAGCTGTTATACTGTAGCTCGTCTCTGCCTCAGTCTCTCTCTACCTCTATCTTACAGTAACATCGGCCTCTGTCTCCCTCTGCCTCCATCTTCGCCTCTGCCTCTCTCTGCCTCCGTCTCCTCCCCTCCTGCTCCACTTACAGTAAAGGGGATCCTCAGATCAAAACTCTGTAGATTGGCTTCAGTTGGGCTGCTGTAATGTAACGATGCTCCAGAAAATATGTTTGAGTTCAAAAGGATTTAACTCAGTCCTGGACATTGAGTGTGTGTTTGTACAGGTGTGTGTATAGGCAGCGTGTGTGCGTGCGTGTGTGTGAATGTGTGTGTAGGTGCGTGCATGCGTTTCAGAACCCCGGCGGTGCGCCCTCTGCCGCGGCACTTTAAAAGGGAGAGAATGCACATTGTGCCCCTTGGTATGGTGCAGCTGCCTGGACCCCTCAGAGTCCTGACAGAGAAGGTCAAACACTGCAACAGGGACAGGCTGGGGGTGGGACGGGCCCATGCAACACACACAATGTGTGTATTCCTGTCCTCCATCCCACTCACCTGTCACACCCAATAACCTCCAGTCTCATTCCTCGTCTCACGTTGCCAGTCTCTCGCTCGGATGTACCCTGGCGGGGGGGGGGGGGGGGGGGGGGATAGGCTTCTAGTCCCCTTTACCTTCCTATCCTATCAAGACACACACCACAGACGCACACTGGGCTCTCCTCTCCGAGCAGATGTGCATGCGCTCTTTACACATTCTGACCAAGTGAATTACATGAGTGAGAGACACGCACGCACAAAGAGACTGACAGTGAGAGAGGGATACAATATACAGAGAGTGCAAGAGACAGGCAGAATGAGAGAGAGAGAGAGAGAGAGAGAGAAAGAGAGAGAGAGAGAGAGAGAGAGAGAGAGAGAGAGAGAGAGAGAGAGAGAGAGAGAGAGAGAGAGAGAGAGAGAGAGAGAGTATATATATGTTTCCTTTTAATGGCATTACTTAGCTTTTGCTTGCCATGTGGAATGCAAGAATGCTTTTGAACACAACAAATATGGAGGACCCTGGAAGAAGTTCGATAAAACCAATCAAGAGCATGAGCAAACATCATCTGTTTGTGCGGTAGTCATTATCACCATCATAATCACGATCATTATCATTACACGCGACCGTTTAGAACGGACAGAGCTTCGCTCACAGGGAAGGTGGTTTGATCGGCCTCTTTGAACCACTATGCTAAACCAGATATGAGAATAGGGTTGCACGGTAAACTCAGACAGTCCAAACCCACCCATCCACATACTCCCACCAGGGACTTCCTGTGGTTTCTGTGATTGCATATCTATAGGGCACATTGAGCCTCTCCTGGGCCTAGCAGGTCGGCACTACTAGGCTGCATGATTGCCTCATCATTGGACATCTGTAAGGGAGTCAGGTTTTAAGAGTGATTGTAAACGGTGGCCATTAAGAGTACAATTTTACATTGGGCCTCAGTGCGTCGTCAGTGTAGGTGGAGCTGTGTTGAAGATGTTTTCACGTATGCGGTCGTACGTGAGAGCTCTCACAGCCAGGTTATATTAGGAAGCAGGGTAGAAAGGGCTCTTATCACCCACCCCAGGGGGTTCTCATGCTGGTAAGGCTTCCAGACGTTTCTGTGTACCCTCCGAATAGTTTCCCTCAAACTCATGGACTCTGAGCAGAACTTTTCCCTGTCTGAATAAGGAAGAAGGAGAGGGGAGGAACGAAAGCAAAATGAAAAGACGTGATTCAAATTATGGGGCCGGCCACAAGATAAACATTGATTGTTGCCCGACCAGTCCACAACTTTGGACACGGGAACGGTGTGACCAGGCAGGAAGACAAAACATCTTCAAGCTACAAACATCATTTGAATGGATTCTCGATACACTCCACTCAACTATTTGTGTCGTACAGCAGTCTCTCTTCTCCTCTTTTGCTCTCAGAGGAAGTAGTCAATATGTTTCCCACAGAGTAAATTATCTTTGTAAAGAGTTTGTCAGTCAGTCAGTGGGTCAAATGAGGGGGTACTGTGTATTGCGGCTGTTACTGATTGAATGTGTACACACAGTAAGTCAGGCTCTGTACATATTGTAGTAAGGCAGGTGATCTCTGTATATCCTGTCAACTGTTTGTGTTGCACACCATCCAAATGTGTGTTTTTCTGGCAAAGTAACAAATCTTTTTAGACTATTGGAAGAAACCAGAGATCAGTCAGTCCTGGTTTGTGTTTCAACGTCTCCCCTTGTCTATCATGTCTGTCAGCCTGTTGGTCTGTCACTCTCTTTGCCAGCCAATCGATAGCAAGCCCTTTTGATTGACAGATGCTGTGGGCCAGTGAGGAAAGGAGCTGTGTCTCCTGATCGAAGGACCAACGATCAGCGTGTCTTATCTTGTCACCACCGGCCCGGGGCTGTTCGCCAGGCACGACCGGATATCGGCGCCATTTCAGTTGCTATCGAGCACCATTGTCAGAGTGGCGTTCTGGGAGATGGGGGCGGGAGATAAGGCAGAGGTTCCTCGGTCAAACAAAGGGTTCTCCGGAGGGACGCACTCTCATTTATCCTTTCTCGTTCTCCCTCTTTCTCCCTTTCTTTCTTTCTTTCTTTCTTTCTTTCTTTCTTTCTTTCTCTTTCTCTCTCTCCCTCAATCATCATTCATTATTTCCCCCCCAGCTTATACTTGGTCGACATCTGTGGAGCAGAATATCTAAGCCAGTAACTAAGCTTGATTACGTGATGGTTTCGTGTGCTCTACGGTAGAGTCTTTTCTGTGGTTCCACGTTGACGCGTGTGTGTCTTCCTCCGGCAGTTCAACTTCGTGGGCCGCATCCTGGGTCCGCGGGGGCTCACAGCCAAGCAGCTGGAGGCCGAGACGGGATGTAAAATCATGGTCCGCGGGAAAGGCTCCATGAGGGACAAAAAGAAGGTAGGATGCACACACACGCGCGCGCGCGGACACACGCAGACACACACTCTCACACAGACGCACGCGCACACGGATTACAATCTACACTTTGCCTTTTTTGTCGCTATCGATCATGCTAGCCATCGAGCGGCCGTTATCTCATCGCCCTTTCTCAGATCCTATTGAGAGGCGGATGTTGCTCATTGCTTAAGCCCTGTGGTTTACTGAGTAGCTGTGGACAGCACTAAACCCCCCCTCCCACCGTTCCCTCCCAACCCCCCCCCCCCACCACCACCACCACCCCCATCTGTGTAATAGGAGGGAGTGTCTAAAGGTAGGCCCCTCTGAAGACTCAGATATAACCCCCTGTTGGGAAACAACAATCGGTCCCCCTGGAACCAGCGGGGCCCAGATCGAGGCAGGTGTTCAAACATTGTCTTTGGCCTCAGATCTATGGGGCCCAGGCGGCAGCCTCTAGCCTCTAACCCCAACCCCTTCACCGCCTGCCCTCTATCTCCTACCCCCAGGCCTCAAACCACCCAACCACTAGAGGCTCTCAACTGCCTCAAGACCCCCCCCCCCCCACCCCACCTCAGACTGGGATACATGACCCCAAGCCCCCCTGTCCTCAGCCTCTAACCTCTAGCCCCTGGCCTCCAAACTGGGACATGTGACCCTGCTGGGATACGTGCTCTCCTGCCCTGAGCCTGGCTGGAGAGGAGGACATGAGGAGGGCAGGCCCTGGAGAGGAGCAGGGGTCTAGAACCAAAGGGTTCATCCATACACACACACACATGCACATGTGTACACCCTATCACCCACGCCAACGCATTTGCAAGAGTTTGGAAACGCGCGCATAAACAAACGCACGCACGCACTCTCTGCTTATTTATTTCCCCATTCCCCCTCGCTCAGAGAAAGGACTCGTTTGTGTTTCCACTGCACAAGCAGGACCGGCCTGTGTTTGGACAAGTGGTGTTGGTGGAGATGGTTATCCGAGATCTTCCCCAGCGTCTCTGCGGGGTTGCCACTCCGAGAAAATAAAACAAGTGTCTCTGATATCAGTGTTGTGGTCTCTGGGTCCTCGTCCACATCTGCTCCAGCTCTGCGCCCCGCTGGAAGCAGCTGTGCTATACGGATCCCATCAGGGGATCACCTCAGGAGCGGGCGAGCCGCTCCTCTCAGCTAGGTTGTTAGGGAGGGAATTTACGGGCTTGAGCCGAACTCCTGGTCTTTCTCACGTAATAAAGCACAGTCAATGTGCTCTACCCTCCCCCCCCCCCCCCAACTCCTCTCCTTATCTGTCTGTTGCTGCCCATGGCCGCCGCTCCTATGCCCCGTCCCTTTGTTATCTGTCCTCTCGCTCCCTCTCTCGCTCTTTCGGGTTTTTTCTGTACTGTATATCATTCCCTCTTTCTATGGTTTTTTATTTTATTTTTTACCTTTTTTCTTTGGCTCTTTCTTTTGTCGGACTCTCTATCTCTGTCTGACATTCCCTCTCTGCCTCTGTTATCCGCCCTCTCTCTCCCACCTTCTCCCTCGACTCGTCTCGCGCCCTCTTTGGGACTTAAGGGCATTGTCAGAGCTGCTGGTACCCCCCTGCTACCAGCAGGCAGTACATGAGATGACCTCCACGGCCCCCACTCCTCCTCGACGTCTTCCTCCGGGGGCCAGGACGAGCTGGATGTCTTGGCCCCTCTGCCTAACATCTCATGCCACATGCACACTCTTTAGGTGAAACAAATAGGGGCCGACACAGATAGTGTGCGCTGGAATGCAGAAGGAAACACAAGGCCCGGGACCAACAGCCAGCAGAGATAACCCGGAAAGAAGTAGCAGCTCTCCCACACTCGCACCAGGATTGATAATCACCCACCCGGACCAACAGACATTCTAGCCAAGTCAAGCTACTGAAGAGACAGAAGGCAGGTGCAGAAGCAGGCACTGTGTCTGTGGTCTCCTTAACTCGTCTGAAACGTGGGAGTGCCACGTTTGGAGTTCCATCCCACCTCAAGGGCAAAGAGAGCAAACTAGAAAGCAACTTTGACGGTTGGTTTTGTGCTAGACATTCTTGTGCGTCTTTGTCAGAAAAGGCTGTAGTACACAGGCTCGGTTTGTTACTATAAGCTTGTGAAACACTGAGAGGACCGGCAGAATAAGCCTCAGTGACTCCTGAACGCAGGTCTGCAGGTCTGCAGGTCGGCAGGTCAGCCTGGAACACTGGAACCACAGGGAGAGCTAGCTTTTCTTCCCAACTACTTTCTTTCCCACATTGTATCACCGAACCAAAGATGGTTCATATTCAATTATTGTGCGTTGAGAGACTGTAGTCATACAACCAACAAAGACACGTGCCCAGCAGCTGAATGAGAAAACAAGTCATTGAAAGGAAAAATCTATTTTGCAAGACAGGCTTGTCACTCCGAAAATGTCAGTGTTTATTTGGCTTTCTATCTTTTGTGTTGCTCTGAAAACCAAGCCACTGGATGACTCAGCCGGGGGGGGGGGGGGGTGCTGGTGCCGACAGTCAGGTGCTCGGTAGGGGCCGACCCTGGGGGCCGACAGCAGAGTCCAACGCTGAGTCCAACAGTGGGGTCCACCACTGGCGTCTACTGTGAACAGAACCCCCACCCTATCCCTCCCTCTGTGGCCTCCATGTCGAGAGCCCAGGGGAGAGAGAGAGAGAGCCAGGGAGGTCTCAACCTCCCGGTGGTTGACATCACCATTGTCCTGACAGTAGCTGCTAGCGAAGGCCGTGTTCGGCTCTGTTCTCACACAGGCCCGCTGGCTAGGACTGTTACGAGGACTGTTCCAGCCTCATCACACATCGCTCCTCTCAGACAGGCCAGGCTGGACCCTCTGTTTCAGAGCTGAGAGCTGCCATACCACCTAGACACTGAGATAGGGAGCTGGAGGGTTGTGTTTGTGGATGTGTGTGTGGGGAGGAGGGGGGATTTTTTATGCTTTCGTTGCAAGAATCTGACTTACTTCTGTCGTTATTAGGAAGAAACAATCTGCATACTTATTGGGTTATTGTCTTGCAGACGTGGTACCATGGGTGGGGAAATGAACATCGGTAACATTATGCAACATCAACAGTGGCAGCTTCAAACTCACAGCTATCTTATTGTGCAGTGCTTTGAATTACCTGTGGAGTTACCTCGAGTAGCTGAATGCTAAAAGCCCTCCTAATTACTATCCCCACATTAGTCAACAGCAATATCTCAGCAGTTCAGCCTCAGCCCTTGGGACACACTTTGAGCTTGCTTCAGCTTAGTAACAGCAGAAGCCTGGCTACTACTGAGTTGTTGTGTACAAAACGACTAACATACCGTACTTATGTAACGGCATTCACTATGACTGTCCAAAAAAAAGCAAGTGTTAGTTTGCGCACATTTTGTCACATTGTGTGGGATGCATGCGGGGGGTGTTGAGGCGTGGGGGGAGGGGTGTAATCCTCATTGTGGATGGAGTTCGGCGCTGGAATGTTGCAACCGAGAGTTCTGTAGCGGAGAACTAGCCTAACCCTAGCTTTTTGTTCCCCACTTCAAATCCTGGAACAAGGAGCTTTGATGTCACAAAGCTTTTACACAATCAAGAAGTCGTCTGGATTTCAGAGAACAGCACCAGTCTTATTCTGCCAGCTATGTTCCCCTGACCTAAAATCACTACCCTGTGTGTGTGTGTGTGTGTGTGTGGATGGGTTGGGGAAGGTGTATACAATAATGGTGTGTGTTTTGTGTATGTGTGTGTGTGTGTCGGGGAACAGGGTGGTCTCCACCCCTCATTCACACCAGAGCCACTACTGTATCATGTGTCGAGGATGGTGAGATTACATTCAATCAGGACGTTAACAGTAGCAGGTTGACCCAGATAGCTAGCTACCTCAGAGTACCACAGAGACACAGACAAGAAGCCCCAGACTATTGTAACTATTCTGAATAATAATAAATATTGTATAGCCTATATTTTAATCTGAAACTTAACTCTAGAATTGGTTTGAAAAACTTAGATGCCCTCCCCCCCAACTCCCCCCCCCCCCCCCCCCCAGCACCTCCCCCCAAAAAACAGCTTGAGTTCCATGAACCTGAACGTAGAGACATATGTATTCACTCTGCCTCTTTCTCACTCGGACATAAAGAGTGATCTTTGACACTGACATGATGAGCACGCTCAGTGTTGATGGCCTCCCCCACATGCCTCACAAACCCCCTCTCTCTGGCTATTACAACTGCCGTCAGTCACCCCAATATCTGCCAGCTTTGAAGGTGAATGGAGGTGTTCACCTTGATTAACCTTTCTGGGCAAGATATCCACCCGCCTCCGCCTCACTGAGTCTACAGGTGGTACGACCCAAGACCTCCTTTACATCTCATTACAGCACTGGCTCACTGGGGGAAGGTGGTTATTAGGACTGCTGCCAAGCGATAAGGAATGTTTTTCTTTTTGGTTCACACACATACGCAGGGTTTGGACGGGGGCCTGAACACAGCCATGTGGGAATGAACACATATGCTTCCTCTCTTTCTCTGACTCTCTTTCTCTCACACACACACGGACATTTACATTTACACTGATTTTTTACCTTTTCTTTTCTTGGAACCTTGCTAAGGTCCCATAGTATCCCCCCCCCCCCCCCCCCCGCCCACACTTCATCCGCCCCACTCTCCCCAGTCTACCCAATTAGTCTTCCTCCTCGCTGTCATGTTGGCCTGGCTTCCTGTGCTGTCCCTCACTGTGTCTTTGTGGGGTCTGGTGGCTGGCCTCCACACTGGGCCTTATTGCCTGGCTGGGGATTACAAAAGAGTAGACTTAGGGATTTATGGTAATGGTTAAGAGCCCAAAGTCTGCGTCTGTGACCAGAGAAAGAGAAGAAGAGACAGAGAAAGAGAGAGAGACAGAGAGAGAGAGAGAGAGAGAGAGAGAGAGAGAGAGAGAGAGAGAGAGAGAGAGAGAGAGAGAGAGAGAGAGGTGGGGGAACGGAGTGGCAAAACCAAAGAAGGGGAGCAGGGTGAAAGATGGAGAGGGAAAGAGAGAGGGGGGAGAGCAAGAGGAATTTAGAGAGGCTCCGTGGAGGGGACACCCAGCTGGGGTGGACGCTGGGAGGGGGTGGGGCACATCACCTTGACTACCACCATTCCAACCCCACCCCCCCACCCCTTCTCCCCCTCCTCGATGAAGAGAGCGCAGGAAAAGGAAGAGGAAGGGAAAGAGGACGGGGAGGCAGAACCAAAGAAAAGTGTACACTGTTGTCCAGACACAGAGCGTATGACACCCGCGTATAGGCACACACACATACACACACACAACTGCACGCACACACTCCTGTGCTGTTATTGATGGCGTGTCAGTGGGTGGGCTGGCTGGTCTGTGACAGCTAGACGCTGGGGATCAATTTTTAGTGCTTGTCATGAGAAAGTAATACAAGCCAGGGGAAAGTGGAGGGGGCGAGGGAGAGAGAGCACCAGAGCATGAAGTAATCACAATGTTTTGCTTTGCGCCATGTCATTTCTCTGTTGAGATGGATACGTGAATGATCGCACTTATGTGTGATTTATACCTCTGCTTGTGAGGTGATAATGTGTTTATCTGGCGACAGCACTCTGAGTCCTTCAGTAGGATTACAAATGATCATTGTAGAACACACCACAGCGATTGTCCAATTCCAGTCTTGGAATGGTGAGGGGAGACGTCATGTTTGTGGAGACAACCCTTTTTTAGTCCTTGACTGATCTTTCCTTTTCCCCCCAAGGGGCACAATACACACTTGATGAAAATCCATTTCAGATGGAGAAGCACAATCACAGATTGCTGGCCATCCGATTTGTAACTTTAAGAGGAAAATGGCTTTGTCTTAGCATATTTGATTGTGGTATGATTCGGATGTCGTTTTTCTTTCATTCGAGAGCACCATGAGAAGAATCCACAGTGTGTGTGTGACAGACAGAAGACAAGGAAGCGGAGCGAGACAGGGGGTGGTTAAATATGGTACATGGCCTCAATTTATTCTTGTGACAAAGCTAATTAGACTCGTATGTTTTATCTTTTTTTCTTATTCTCAGCATAAGCGTTTTTCTCCGGTTCAAAAGGTAGGAGATCAAAGGAAAGATGCCGTAGTCATAGCGATGCCCTTTCCCATGTGACCCAGCCTTTCCTAAAATAATTGTAAAAGTATTTTTGCACCCTAACAACACCGCCCCCCTTCCCTCATCTCTCCCCAAAGTACTGTGTGTGTGTGTGTGTGTCTGTGTATGTGATGTTGGGGTGGTGCTGTTTTTTCTATGCCTCTCTCTCTCTTTCTCTCTCTCCCACACGCTCTCTCTTTCTCTCTTTGTGCTCCAGTGAGGTAAGTTAGGTACGCTCCCCTTTGTGAAGGAGCCTCACCTTTGATGTCATGTGCTGGGCGTCCCGTCTTCCTTCACGGTGTCATGGGTTTAGGCAGATCAAAACCCAGTCTACTCCCATACTCTTGCTTTCTGTTTGTTTTATCTGTTGTTTGTTTGTTTGTGTGCCGTCTTTGGAAAGGGCGGGATTTTGTTAGTTCTTTACAATGTTGACAAGGAAGCAGGGGAGAACATGCGCGACTCCCTGGTGTTGTCTTAGTCTTGTTTGGAGTCATGTTTGAACTTTTAGTGTCAGTAAACTCCCCATTTAAAAGGTTTCACATTAGGAAGCTGAACTGTAATAAGGTGAGCTGAGTTGTCCTGTACTGTAGTGCGCTAGCCAAGCTGGAGAGAACAATCCTGAATGATGCTCCTTGGTTGAGACAGTGGCATTAAGTTGGCACTATGGAGATTATAATATGGAATGTTTATGTATGTCCATGACTTTAGAAACTCATGTGTGACGGTATTGTTCCGTTTGGAGTAAAGACACGGAATGGCCAGTGACATTGTTTAACCTCCTTCCGGTCTCCCATTGACCGCCATTGTTTGACCCAGACAGACACTTTCAGCTTCCCACTAAGTAACCAGGGCTATTCTGGACTAATTTTGAACAGCTAAGCTTTATAGAATAAAGGAAAAGAGACAGTTCCATTCCCTCTCCCCTCGGTGTCTCTGAGGTCACTAAGGAATGTGAGTTCAACAGGTTCATCCAGCAGGGGCTTAGTATGTGTGTTGGGGGGGTGGGGGGTATTGTCTCCCCGGGCTACCACTCTCACACGTTCCCATGCCAGTAGAAACCAAACCTTTGATGCATGGGTGGCTTAGTTGGAATTTTGTGAGATTTTTTTTTCTTTTAAACAAATTGTTCCTATATGTTGTACTCAGGGGTAGCAAGTTTATACCGCTCTCAGTGGCATATCTACCATTGATCTATTTCAAAAACACTGTACAATATAGAAATACATGCTGGATACACACTGACTAACAGCACATACCCACTAGCCGCTCTGTAACCTGTGTTATCTATCCCTCAGGAGGAGCAGAACCGAGGCAAGCCCAACTGGGAACACCTCAACGAGGACCTGCACGTCCTCATCACGGTGGAGGACGCACAGAACCGGGCCGAGATCAAGCTGAAGCGGGCCGTGGAGGAGGTCAACAAACTACTGGTGCCTGCGGTGAGTCACCCCGCCCCCCTCTCCGGGTCACTTCCTGTCACTGGTGTCCCATGATGCAGACTTCCTGTTTGACCCCCTACATGGTTGAGATGGTGAAAAGATTGGCATGATGTCATAGGCAGTGGTTAGTTTTTTTTATTTGTTTTATTGAGTTGATCTGTCTCGATTCTTTCTCTCACACCCCATGTTAACAGGAACCTCATAAAAATGACTTTATCCCGCTATTCAAAAGCTATTGCCCTTTAAAAACCAATTGCCACTGATTGCCATTCTAGAGTAGTCAGTTGTGAATCACGAGACACAATCTTCCTGAGACAGACAGCTGTGATCCACAATCTGTCATCAGATTATTTCCTTCGGCAGGGACACTGGCAGAGTTTTGCGCTGTTTGCTTTAGCCGCGTGAGAGTTTGTATTTATGCTGATCCAAACTTTCCACCTTTCATTTCCTTGATGTGACTTGGTGAACAGGAAGTGAAAACACTGGAAAAGGGAAGTGTCTTCAGAAGCCTACAGGATGGCGTAATCTCAGTCTGCTGTTGTTGACGCGCTTCCCCATCCTCAACAGAGCTCAAGGAGGGAGTTATTTTGGTCCATTACCAAAGCATGGCAACTCACTGACTTGAGTAGTCTTGTGGGCTCCGATGACGCAAAGAATTGCCATACAGTCTCACGTGGAAGTTCACGAAGATCTTGTGTATTCATGTACATGTATTCAGTCACGAGAGATAGAAAGTAAATAGTGAAGACGGAGAAGTGAAACAGAGAGGCTCAAGGGGTCAGCCAAATGATTCACCTGTGACACAATCTGTTTATCATATTACAAGTCTCCTTCACTGTATCACCCAGCCAATAGATACTTAGCATGTTTCCACATCCTGCTAACCCCACGTCCCCAAACACACCTGTTATGTCCCCTGGAGGAAGAACAATTGTCCTCTGTCTGTCTGATGTGTGTATCTCTGTGTGTGTGTACCTGTGTGTGTGTATTAGTGTGCATGTGTGTGTGTGTGTGTGTGTGTGTGTGAGCTCATGTGACTCAGCTACAGTCTCGGTAGCTGTCTAGTTTGTTGTGAAAGCTGTCATACCCAGACCTGACCAGGCCTTTAACCCAGAGAGCATGACCAGCCAGTGTAGCTGG
This sequence comes from Hypomesus nipponensis, assembly GCF_054491055.1. NCBI lineage: Eukaryota > Metazoa > Chordata > Actinopteri > Osmeriformes > Osmeridae > Hypomesus > Hypomesus nipponensis. The sequence goes on along the minus strand of NC_140371.1, from coordinate 15,070,323 downwards.
TCTCATTGATCAAATTACTATCCATAAATGAATGAAAAACACAAGACAGGCCAGGTCAAGGACCCTAATACAGGGCTGGTTGGGGCCAGCACTGGTAGGATGTGGTATTTATGTCTCTGCTGTAATTAAGAGGGAGATGTTACCCACTGTGTTAGTGAGGCACAGGCTGATTTCAAGGAAACGAGTTAATCACTGTTTAATTAGGAACAGAAACGGGGGAAATGACATAGGGGGTCAGGTGATCATTATCACAGGACATGGTGTCCATTCTCAAGGGATGAAGAGGTCCAAGACTGAGGAGTTTGTTTGAAAAGCACCGAAACTCTGAAGGCGCAAACGTCTTGTGGCTTGGTTGTGATTGTGGTCATTAGGTTTCTGTGTGGTAACAGAGTGGAGTTTGTGTGGACCTCTTGCAGCTGGGGCTAATCGTGTATTCTGGCTGGGTTGAGACCATGTGCCATCTTCTCTCAGATGGGCCACATCAGGAGGAAGAAAGCCTGTGTGACTCCGCCTCCCCGGGCTGCCATGGCAACTGCCCTCCGGCCACCTAGAATAGGGATGTCACTCTCCCCGGGCTCCTACTGCAACAGTGCTCTGGTTATCATATCAACAGCCTCCAGCTCACATACACACAGAGACCCACACACACATGCTACACATCTATTCTCCTATGAGCATCGCCTGGAATCTCATTGATAGGGCTGTTCCACTGTGTGTGTTTGTATGTGTGTGTGTGTGTGTGTGTGTGTGTGTGTGTGTGTGTGTGTGTGTGTGCGTGCGTGTGGGGGGGGATGCAGAAGTGAACTCCTCTCCACCCCTGTGGTAAAACCCATTACCGGGGCCGTTCTCACCCCTGGGGGACTTGTCACAGACAAAGAAATGAGAAGGGGATGTGTTTTTCCCTCTGTTTGTGTAAAGATAACAGCCAGCAGCTTTCCCTCTCTAACTCCCCTAAAGAGCGACATAATCCGCGCCGAAATTTACATACAGATTGAACACATTGGGTGACATTCCGACTCGGTTGGCCAGCGGAGAGACTAACGATCAGGCCAGTGGAGATATCTCTCGCCATGTAGGAGACAGATAGCGGTGTATCGCTATGCTGACTCTGGCCGGGAAACAGCGAGGCCCTCGCTCGATCTCCCCGTCAGTGTGAATCGGGGGAAGCTGTCAGGAAAGGGGTTTTCCTTTCCCTGCAATTGTGCATCCCAGTTATGCAGCCTCTGCGGCCCAGGCCGTGCATGAAGGCCATGCTTTCCAGAAGGGAAGTGTGGACCCTGTTGAGATTCTCCCCCAAATCATCAACATTCATCATCATCCTCTTCATCCTCATCATCAGCGGAGCGGAGCGACAGAGAGAGCGACAGAGAGAGCGACAGAGAGAGAGAGAGAGAGAGAGAGAGAGAGAGAGAGAGAGAGAGAGAGACAGACAGACAGACAGACAGACAGACAGACAGACAGACAGACAGACAGACAGACAGACTGATAGTGCTGTTCTCCTTTTAGATAGTGTTTATAGTAGATTGATGGTTGGAGAGGACACGTCCACGCCATTGTTGCTTCACTTTCAACACTGATCAGAGATCAGTGAAAAAACCTCTCGAGGTGGTCTCCTCTCCTTACCTCTCCTCTTCCTCCCAGTGTCTTCCCGGTAGTAATGGTAGTACCAAGGCTAGGTGCTAAGCATTCTGGCGCTGAAGGGACCACTTTAATTAAAGTCCTGTCTATCAACGGGGGCCCGCCATGGCTCCTGGCCCCGCCTGCTTGACAGATAGAGCCTGCTCTAATTGTCACAGCCTTAAGATAAAGTGGGATTCAAATGGTGTGTGTTTGTGTGTGTGTGTGTATGTGTGTCTACTCTACCCACCCTGTAGGCTTGCCCAGCTGTGGCGGTTTAATATTTGATCGTAGTCAAACCTGAGCAAACACACACACGTGCGCACACACACACACTGCTGGGACCAGAATCTTCTAGAGCTGACCCAAGCCGTCAGTCAGTCCTCCTTATCCCTTCTGCTGTGAGACATCTTCGGTGGACAGTTTTTATTAAACACATGACTGTCTGGAGGGTAACAGCGGGCCAATTCGCTCCAGCTCCCCTTTTAGTCACCTTTCTATTTCACTCACTGAGACCCTTTCAGTGCTATTCGAACTCTGGCTCTAGTGTGCTTCCTCACGGATTCCCTCAAACCTGTCTGCAAACTCTCACTCTCCCGACAACTTCTCTCACAGGTATTCTACGAATCACACGCACACTTTTACTCACAGCCTACCCATAGCATGTCAATTCCCCCCCCACCCTCTCTCTCTCTGTCTCTCTCTCTCTCTACCCCTCTTTCTCTTGCTCTCTCCTCTATGTTTTTCTCTTTCTATCTGTCTCTGTACCCCCCGTTCTATATTTCCGCCTCTTTCTGTCTTAACACACACACCCTCTGTCTGAAGGTTTTCGGTGGTGTTCCAGTTTGTAGGTTTTCACTGGAGGGATTTCCCTGCATGCCCCTGGAGAGACAGTGTTAAGAGACAGCCTGGATTCTTTCCTCCCTACCAATCAGAGTTCTGAAAGACTGTAGCCCTCCCTTCTAGTTCCCGAAGGGTCTGGGAACTTGACTCTGATCAATTCTGGTGTAGCAGGGCCAAGGCAGAATCAAGTCACCCGTTATTTAGGCAAGAGAGAGAGATAGAGAGAGAGATAAAGAGAAGAAAGAAAGAAAGAAAAAAAGAAAGAGAGTGATAGAGAGGGGAAGTGTATGGGTATTCGTGCTCTTGTTGTACCCAGAGTGAGGAGAGAAGGGGGAACAAAAGCCCACTGGTTGGTGGGAGTTCCCATCTGCTCCCTGAGCAGCACAATAGGCTCTCTCTAGCATGACATGTTTTTCTATTGCTCGCTGCCGAGAGTGGAGAGAGAGAACCGTAGAGGAGGGAGGGACACTGGCTCAACAGAGTTCAGATTTGTGTGTGTGTGTGGGTGTGTGTCTGTGTGTGTGTCTGTGTGTGTGTCTGTGTGTGCTGCTGGGTGCATGAATGTGTCTACGAGTAGTGGTGGGTGGTTAGGCCTGTGTGACTGTGTCTGTGTGTGTGTTTGTGTGTGTGGTTGTGTGTGTGTGTCGATGTGTGAGTGAACACATGCGTATGTGTGTGGATGATTGTATGGATTCTGATACACATCAGTAAATGCGTGTCTATGTGTGTGTGTGTGTGTGTGTGTGTGTGTCAGGCTCTAGTTCTTGCATGTGTGAACAGCGGGGACCTCTTCCCTGGTCACATGATTGAGTAGTCATCCAGGTCTTTGAGGCTGAAAGAGCATCAAAAGAAGCTTTGTTTACAACTGGAGGGTGGAAATCCTGAGCTGGGCTGTGTTCTCTTGCAGGGCCGGATAATGCTCTCTGTGGGGCTCTAGCCCCTTCCCCTCACTCCCAGAGTTCATCTCTCTCTCTCTCTCTCTCTCTCTCTCTCTCTCTCTCTCTCTCTCTCTCTCTCTCTCTCTCTCTCTCTCTCTCTCTCTCTCTCTCTCTCTTCGGCTCTCTCTCTCTCGCCCTCTTTCTCCTTCTTTCTCCTTCTTTCTTCTTCTTTCTCTCTTTCACTCTATCCCTCCCTCTTGCTGTCTGTCTCTGTTTCCTCCACTCTCACACACACTCTCGCTCATACACTCTAAATCATGCTCTGTCATGCATAGATACTCTGTCTCCTTCCCACCATTTACAAATGTTTCTTTTCTCTAGAACCTTCTCTGGATCAATCCAGTATGATGACCCACCCCACCCTGAGCATTTGGGAACTCGCCCAACTCCCTCCTCCTCTCCCTCCCTTCTCCCCCCCCCCCTTACATTTGGGGGTCCACATAGAGAATAGGGGGGAGTAAAAGGGGGGTGAATGAGGCTAGAAAATGTGTCTCCTTGGCAACCTGTTGAGTGGCCCTCATCGACCAGGCCTTCAAAAGAGCCCGGGTCATGTGACTGTAAAGAGAGAGGCTTGAATTCCTCTCCAAACGGCCCCTGTTTTCAGACTGTTTGAGGCGGGGGCCGCCGCCAGGGTAGAGACAGGACCCCCCAGACTCTGGGAAACAAGCTGTCCATCTCCATCCTCACCCTACTGCTCCCCATGTCCCTCCCCACCCTTTCCCCCCCACCACTGTGTTAGCCTGGGATTAGATCTGTTGAGAAAAAATAACTATAATGTGTTTAGTGAGCTGACGGGTGTGTATGTGTGTGTGTGTGTGTGTGTGTGAGAGTGTGTGTGTGTGTGTGGAGGGGGGGGGGTGATCTCAGGAATGAATCCAGCACTTCCAGCAGATTTTCTGTTTTGCTTAGATATGGCGTTTCAGCAGCTGCCAGCCTCGAGCGCATGAAACGAAAATGTCACCTCGGAAATAAAGGCCCCGTCAAGAACATTCACCTTCTGTCAAGAAGCGGCATGGTGCTCGTTCCTCTGTGCAAGGCTATTATTGTGTCATGGCACGCTTGACTCATATGCCATTGTGGTGTTTTGTTCAATGTCAGGAATGAAGGCTTTTTTATGCGTTGCAAAAATGTGTTAAATGTGAGTATACAGCTCGAAAAGACAGCAAATGACTGGCTCACAGTACTTTCCATATTATTCTAAGGACTCACATTTGTGACGGTGTCCAAAAATGGGGTTAATCGTATTATGTATACAGTTATGCAAACAATGTGTTGGGTTGTGTTTTTGCTGGCTTTCAGACATGAAAGGAACGTCACTAACAACTTGATTAATTTAGATCTTAACTCTTTTACACCTTCAAAGTCTCTTCCACGCACTTGCTCTGATGAAGAAAGTTCCTAGTTTCCATACTTCCGTCTGAGCAGATAGGCTAGTGGTATCGCTCCACGGGAAGTCATTTCTCTAGTGTGCTCTCACAGTAATCTGAGCTGTATCAATATACTTCAACATCACTATCAAGAGTGTTTTGTTCAGATATGGAGATCGTGGCTTACATTCTTATCTGCCGATGTGCAGCAATTTCACCACCATGAGACGGAAAATTAGAATGCTGCTTGGAAATGAATAATGAACAAGCCTATGCATATTTAAAGGCAGAAATCTCTTCAAATCTTTTTTTTTCCCAGGCGAAGCCAGACATCAGCACACAGTTAGAGGGCCCTTGTTTAAAGATTAGGGACCCGAATCCTGTGTGTGTGTGTGCGCGTGTGTGTTTGTGTTTATATATGCGTGTGCTTGCATACGTGTTTGTGTGCGTATCTGTGAGCGTGTGTCTGTGTGCATGCGTCTGTGTAAATGTAGTCGACAGGCGGCTGCAGAACCACTGGTCGTATGCTGAAGGGAGAATGTTTGAATTCTATCATTTTCAAAATGCTTCAGTTAATGAGTTTATCCCCCTCCTCATGACTCATCTTTGCTCTGGTGAGCTAAAGGTACCCCAGAGTGTACTGCGATAACACTGTAGTGTATGCCTTTTGGATATTAGTGTGTCTGTGTGCTGCGTGCATTTGCGTTTGTGTCTGCGCGGGTGTATGTGTGTTTATCTGTGGGCATTTGTGTGTGTATCAGTGAATGGTGTGGTTGTGTAAGGCAAATCCACAAGGCTTAGTCTACAGACGTACTTAAACTTATAGTTGAATGATTATTTCGCCGCATTTTGTATCTTTATTTTAGCTCTCCTCTGTCCTCAGTCATTGATCGTTTTTCAGCTGAAACATACAGCTTCACAGCATAACTATCACCATGGCTAAGTGTAAACTTCTACAGCCTTGATGACAAGTAGAATGAAATGACCCCCTGCTGCTGTAGTGAATGCAGCATGCATCTCTACTACGCCCACAGACACTTTCAATACGTGTAGACTAACGTCAAACTATACTGTTCATTATTATTATTTATTGGTCCTATTCATCGTCGACCACTTTATCATCCCTGCCTCTCGGACAAAATGTCCTACAGTCACAACTGATTGGCTTGCGTCCATGCATTCCGTCAGATTAGCCTATTAGCATGCAGTGATCCCACCCCTGTGCACAGGGGGACAGCCCCCTGCCCCCCCCCCCCCTCCCTCCTAACCCCAACACCATCACCACCACAACTCTTTTTCCCCTCAAAGCCAATTAAGATGAAGGCTCCATGAGCCAAGGCGGAGCAGGGAACTGGGGGAGAGATTATCCTATGAGATGCCGAACCAACGCTTCTTTAAACCCCTACCCCGCCCCCTGACCTACGACGACTTTGAATTCCCTCCCAGTTCCCAAACGAACGTGTACGCAGATGCACTCACAAACTCTCTCTCACTCTCTGCCGCACACGCACAAAACACCCGACACACCCGTATGCAAATGTGCACAGACGTGCGCTCTCAACTCGCGTTAAGTGAAAGGAATGACTCCAAGCGCGCACAGCTCTGAATGCAAGCACTTAGTTGTGAATGTACAGAAAGGTTATCGCGGTATAGCTGATATAGGCCGACGACATTCTGTCTACAGCTCCTTAACACACACCCTTCTTACACAAACACACACACACACACTCATCGCCCCTCCTTTCTTTCCTACCGACCCTCACCCATGTCCCGTCTCATCAGGAAATACTTCTCCACACCCCCCCACCCGGTTCTGAGAATAACCTGAAGGCTAATTTTACCCTCCTCATCTCTCCTCATTGGGTGAGTGCAGAGACAAAGGGCTGACCCGACACACTTTGTTGTTGCAGCCGTGACAAAATGAAACTCTCTTATCAATGCAACAAGAGTCGGAGGAACAAAGTTGTGTAACTTGTTGACGATCCCGTCGCCACTGTTTGCCCAAGTTCTTGATCACGTTGTGGTCTTTGATGTAAACACGGTGTCTTGTGTATGTGTCAGTGCGCGCATATACTGTATGTGTGTGTGTGTGTGGATGTGGATGTGTGTGTGTAAAAACTAACAGGAAACAGGACCTTCCAGCGTTCGGATCAGCAACAACGTCGGTCTGCCAAGGCTCAGCTGGACGGGTGGGAGGAGTACACACACACACACACACACACACACCGCATAAACACACCCATGCGTGTCTCCAGCTGCAGTGTAATTAATGCAAGTCCCAGTGTGACTGTGTCTCTGGAACAGCCCCTGTTGACTGAGTCCCGGCCAAACTGGGCCCTCATCAGTGCTTCCTCCTATAGCCGGTCCTATTGGCTGCTCCGACTCCCACACCCTCCACTCTGCAGAGACCAGCCACATTGAGCGCTTCCTCCGCTCGGAAACAGGTCCAAGGCGTCCGTTCTGGTTTCGGAGAGACAGGAAAGAAAGGCATGAGAGGATGAGGCGACAACGTGGCTCCGTGCCAGCGCAGAGGGAGGGAGGGGGAGGGGGGGGGGGGTGTTCAGAGAGAGCAGCTGTACTCACTAAGAGTGGGAATGGTTCCTGGAGGCCTGTAGAGAGAGAGAGAACGAGAGAAGGGGCTGGGGGGGGGTGGGCGGGGATTGGGATGGAAGGTGGGGGTTGGAGAGACAGAGAGGCGTCCGGTTTCCACCCGTGTCCTCTTCTGTGTCCTTATCTGGCCAATTAGAAGGCAGCTGTGCCCTTCCTCCTCCGTGAGAGCCTATAGGATCGCTCGTCTGGTTTGACGGGCGCAGTCTGGCGCCCTTGCCCTTTAAAGAGGGGGAGTCAGATGGTAAAAACGGCATTCATGTTGTAATGGTCACTCCAGAACTCCTTTTACCACCACATTAATGACTTTTATCACCCCCTTCAATCAACTTTGCATTGGTTTCATGTCATTAATCAGCTGCATACAGAGGATGGGAACAGCGATCTAATTAAAATCGCAACCATAAAAAGTTTATAGGAATTTGTATTGTAGGGAATGAGGTGTTTTTTGTTTACCGTTTCCATTTGCACACAATATTGGTGGAAACCAGGACAATGGAAATGCATCAGTCAGTGAAGAAGCCTTAGATGGGGCGTAGATAATGGTACTTTATCTAGAAGCAATCGGCGAACACATCCCAAAATAGTGTTGCGTGCTTGTCTCAAACTGAGACAGACTGGAAACGTGGACTGGAACAGAAAGGGGGGAGAAATCAAAAAGTAGAAAATAAATACAAATATTTAAATTAGAGGAGTCGCTGAGAGGGTGGGGTGAAGGAGTGGAAAGAGAGAAAGAGAGAGCGAGAAAGAGAGAGCGAGAAAGAGAGAGCGAGGCCGAGAGTCATCCTGACAAGCTGTGATGGAAAGTGGTAGGCTGGCAGTCATTGTGTTTCAAAGGTCATAGTGATCCCAGCCTGAATAGCAGCAGAATTATTTCTCTTTATGCAAGCTGACATAAAAAGCATTCCACACTGCCTGGTCTGAGCAGACTCCCAAAAGTGAAAGGGCCACACAGGAGCCACACACACACACACAACACACACACAACACACGCACACACACCACACACACGCACACATGAACGTACAGTTGGCACCGACAGCTATCACTTTGAAGTGTGTTGACTCTGGCATGTGCTCTATTTATATCTCTAGGCACAGGACACAGTTGTTAAAAGGTGTACGTTATAAGCGGTGTCATTTTGACTGTCTCCTGTCGATTGTTTACTTCAACAGAGTTTCAGCTTTGATTTCACCTCATACTCACTCAGTTGACCCCCCCCACCAAACTCATCAAAGCCTAGTGCTCATAACTGAAGTGTGCCAAAGTCATTTTGTAGTGGTACTGCCTTAATGACGCAAGATTAACACTGCAGGACCTACAACCTTTGTTGTAACAAGTATATGTCCCAACTGAAATGTTAACCATAACAATGTTTTTTTTTCCGATGTCCGTATAAAGCACCATGATTTGGTCCTTTAGGGATGGATGTATGGATGTTTGCCTCATCCCTTTAGGATCTAGAATGCAGATTATCAGTATGACTTGACTTTGCCAGCCAATACCACATGGACATGCATTCACCACTCAAAACGTCTGAATGGAACCAGTGCCAATAGGAATCTCGATTCAGCATAATAATTTCAACCATTCAAAAGCCTGTGCACAATGATGGGAGACGCGCTGAAAGGGTTTGTTTTTTTAAGAGTGAAACCCAGCTAACTGTTGCTCAGGAAGGCATTATGAGCAGGATTAGCCGCAGCTAGATTCACAGGTTGCAGCCTCCCATCTCTCCCTCCCATTGGATAACACACTGGCTGCACTCCCGAGGAGAGATAGGAAGGACAAAAGCAAAATGGAGAACCATATTAAATAGTTGTATTGTCTCGAGTATTTGTATTGGTCAGAAATCCATTTGGTATTGATGTTTACTTCAAGCACAGATCAAGACACATGGACCCACAGCACTCCTCACTCGCACACACACACGCACACACACACACACACACGCACACACACACGCACACACACACACACGCATACAAAAAACAAACAAACACAAGCACGCTACATTGCACACACAAGACAGAAAATACTCTCTCTCACACACACACACACACAGACACACACACACACACAGAGTCGAGGTGTGTGTTGTTTCTGCGGTGTTGTGCCGCTGTGAGTAGTGCAGAGACAGAAAGTGTCTCTTTGTGGCTGCGCTTGGCAGGGCTTCACCATTGGAGCAGGAAGGGCCCACGGCAACACTGTCACAGAAGGAGGGAGAAAGAGAGTGCAGAGGAGAGATAGAGAGACTACAGAGGGAGAAGGCCGGGATTGGGAAACATCAGTTGGAAAAAAAGGTTGTCAAGACTTTGAGAGAGACTAATTTATTCAATAGGAAGTGGTTTGGCAAAGGAAAGAGAGCCAAGAATGAAAGCCGCAAGGAAAAGAAAACAAGAGCAGCTACCTGCAATGGTGACTTCTAAGCGGTGCTACATGTGGTTTGGCCTTGTGCAGCAGCAGAAGGGCACAGGCAGGGAGAACATGAGTCATTGACTGTTGCCATCAACATTGACAGCCAGGGGAGAGAGGCCAGACTGTCATGGCCGACAGTCTCTCACATGTGCGTCTCTAGCCAGAACCGAGTCAGTCGCATAGGTGTGACGGACTCACAGCACCACACACTGGCCCAGAGCGGTTACTACAGGGTTACGGTGGAGTAGAGAGTCGTGTGGCCATCATCCACTAAGGTGGACAAAGGATGAAATAGCCTCATCATCTGCTGTAGTGTGCCATAACAGGGACAGTTATAAAATATGTGCATCTCACACCCTATACATTCCTGAAGACACACACACACACATACACATACATACTGGAGCTAGTTCTTCTGGAGAGAATCGAAGCGGATATCACTCAAGGTCGGAGAGCCATTTGTTGATTAAATAAAGACTTGCGGTGATTTATTTCACTGGAGCTGTTTCTCCATAGACTATTAATCACTTCAGACTCAGCTTATTAAAAGTATTGACGTCTGAATGTACAGGAGCACTTTTTTTCTTCCTCCAAGGCTATTTGAGACTTGGCTCAAAGTCTTTGTCGGAAGTCTGCCCATCCGCCTGACCCCAACCCCCCCCCCCTCCCTTCTTCCTGTCTCTCTCTCTCTCTCTCTCTCTCTCTATCTCTCTCTCTCTCTCTCTCTCTCTCTCTCTCTCTCTCTCTCTCTCTCTCTCTCTCTCTCTCTCTCTCTCTCTCTCTCTCTCTCTAACTCTCTCTCTCTCTCTCTCTCTCTCTCTCTCTCTCTCTCACTGTCTCTGGTCAATGTCCCTCTTCTTCCAGCTCATCTCATCTTCTCGATCCATATCCCCCCAAAAGCTACGTTTACAATAAACACTCAAGTCAGATTGCTTTACATCTCCAAAAGTTAATTGCTGCTCCAGGCAAGTAGATTAGACATTGCTGTGTGACGTGAGAAAGTTTGATTCAAATGGAATAAAGTGTATCTCCTTCACATTATTCTCACAGACTTCAGATTAGAGTTGATGTAAATATCAAAGATTCTTGGGAGATACGATACCCCGCAGGTCCCACATTTGTGGCAGTACTGTTCAAACTAGATATGGATTACTTTGATTAAAAAGACATGCAGTGGAAACAAAGGGGACGCTTTGGGAAGCTGATAGGAGCTGGATAAATGTTGGTACATGTTTTGGATAATGCTGTCAAATAGAAAGTTACGACTGACATGCTGTGTTGCAGTGTTTGTGTGTTGACAAGTCAAGTGATTGTGTGCGCCAATGTGATTGCATCTTAGCCGTGTCTAAAGCATGGTTAGCCACGGTGCCTGTGTGGGAGTGTGTGTTCAAGTGCTGCGTTGATGTGAAGCTCCAGTGTGTGACGGTGCCTTTGTCTGTGTGTGTGTGTGTGTGTGTGTGTGTGTGTGTTGCACAGGCGGAGGGGGAGGACAGCCTGAAGAAGATGCAGCTGATGGAGCTGGCCATCCTCAACGGCACCTATAGGGACGCCAACATCAAGTCACGTAAGTTACTGTCACATCCCCCCCTGGGGTGCCTCTGTCCTTGAACCGAGGCAATGACACTCTCAACCGGCTTTTGTTGGGTCTGTGTGTGTGAGCCCGGGTGTTTGCGTGTACGTGGGTGTGAGTTTGTGTGTGTGTGCGCGTATGTGTGTGCGCGCCTGTTTGTGTGAGTTTGCGTGTGGACGTGTGTAAGTGAGTGTATCTGTCCATCTGTGTGGGAGCTGCTGGGTGTAATTCAAACTGCCCCATTCTCAACAAGTGGGGAGTTTGTGTTCTGAACACAGTAGCTGGACACTGTGTGCTTGGCTTGCTACATTCACTTCAGAGCATTGTGCTTTGGTGTCCCCAGCTGTCCTAAGAGTGGTGGGCAGTGGGTTGAGTTGAGTCCTTTCATAGGCTAAGAAAGGCTGTCTGGCTCCAACTGGGCGGCCATTTTGTGTCTCTCAGTGAGATTTGTGCAGTCTAATCACATGGTGTTTGTCCCAAGCAACGCCAACCAGGCAGTTTTGGTGCCAGATTCCAACCTAAAACTTTCGGTGAATGCCTATCACTCCTGAATAACTCTTTTTATGGTGTCAAATGCTAATCAACTTACATAAATCTTGGTTCACCGTATGTAGATAAGGCTTTCCTACTCGGGGCACATGTGCTTGTTCCTGGTGTGAGTTGTGACATGCAATGCATGATGGGATCTAACCTGTGTTTGTCTCTTTTTTTTGTCCCTCCACTGCCACATCTTCCCCTCTCTGTCTTTTTTACACCCCCCATCCCTCTATCCTCCTACCTCTCTACCCCTTTTCCTCCCTCCCTCCCTCCCTCCCTCCCTCCCTCCCTCCCTCCCTCCCTCCCTCCCTCCCTCCCTCCCTCCCTCCCTCCCTCCCTCCCTCCCTCCCTCCCTCCCTCCCTCCCTCCCTCCCTCCCTCCCTCCCTCCCTCCCTGCCCACGTGTTTCCGCTCACTCCAGCTGCCCTCGCCTTCTCTCTTGCAGCCACTGCCCAGGCCCCACGCCTCATCACCGGCCCCAACCAAGTGCTGCCCCAGGGGGCCCTGCGCACGCCCACCCCGGCGGGCCCCACCATCATGCCCCTGATTCGACAGATCCAGACTGTCATGCCCAACGGATCGCCTCACCCGGGCGCCACCCTGATGCCCCAGGGGCCCGAGTCGGGCCTCATATACGCCACGCCCTACGATTACCCCTACACGCTGGCCCCCGCCACCTCCATCCTGGAGTACCCCATCGACTCCAGTGGGGTGTTAGGTAAGCATGCCCCGTGCCCCTGCGACTGCCCCCCCTCCGCACCCCCCCACCACCACCAACACCACCACCCCCACCACGGCCAGTGGAACCCCGCACCCACGTTGCTGCTGCGCCACGCCTCCTAGGAGAGCCCTCACCTGACTGCGAGGCCAAGCCCTTACCGGAGATAGCGTTCAGAGAGAAGAGCCACCTATTGTACAAAAAAAAAAAAAAAAAATCCTCTAGCTCTTGATAGCATCCTTCTTTTCACTTTCAGACATGTCTGTGATTTAAAAAAAAAAAGCCTTTAAAAAGAAACAAAGAAATCTGTACATCAATGAATAGGGCTGATACAGTTCCCTGCTGCCTCCAACTCTGCCACCCCCTCTCTCCCTCCCCCCCCCCCTTACCCAGCCCTGCTGTATGGCTTTGTTAAGGCACTTCAGAAAATCGGATTAGAAATATCGTATTACAAACGCAACGTGGCTCCATTAAGAGGGACAGCACCCAGAGGCAAAGTGTAAACCTTGAACTGCTACCAACGCATCAAAATGCCAACAGCAGCTTTTTTGTCCAATTTGGGTCGGGCATATGTCTGACACCCGAGTGTGTTCCCCTCTCGCCTAGCAGGGAGCAGCCAAATTGGAAGGGTGGATGGGGGGGGGGGGTGGAGGGAGGGGTGGGTAGGTGGGGGGGAGTTGGTTGGTTTGGGTCTGGTTGTTAAGAGAGGGTGGGGGGGGGTTGTAACTGGGAGAGGGGGGGTATCAAGGGGAGGGAAGGCCCGGGCAAAGATTTGACCCTGTCTCTTTCTCTTGTGTAACCTATACAGCCTGTCTCTTTCTCTTGTGTAACCTATACAGCGTCCTCAAAGGCCGAAGAGCTGCCTCTCTACCTGGGCTTTCAGACCTGTCACTTTCCCATCACTGTGCAGCGCGGAGAGCCCGCCAACCGGCCTCCATTTTAAAGAAACGCACACACACCTTTTTCCTCCCTTCTACCCCTTTACACAACACACACACAGCCTCCCCCAACCCCCGCCCCCTCCCAAGTGTTGGACTGGTCGACCATCGCCCCCCCCCCCCCCCTTCTAACAACCACAAGCCACATTGGGGGAGGCCTGCCCTTCCTCTTCATGTTCGGTTCCAATTGACCTGTGTGTGTACTGATGCCCCCTTCCATATATCTATATCTGTGTCTGATGATGAGGGACAAATAAGCACTGAGCCCCACACTGCTGCAAACCCCCCCACCTCGAGGTGCCCACATTTTTCTCACGATCTCTCGAAGGGGGTTGGGGTGAGGGGATGGGGTGGGCGGGGGTGGGCGGGGGCAGGGGCCTTCAGAGGGGTAACATGAGGACGGAGAGGGGTCAGTGGGGGTCATGTTAGGGTTACGGATCAAGCCAGGGGCTGGAGGGTACGAGATGGTTGGGCGGGGGGGGAGTCACCTGTAAAAGCTATAGGCCTTATTCGCAAAGGGATTTTAGGACATTCTGTCCTCACTGACTGTCTTGTCAAAAGGCTGAAGCGGAACTTTTTTTGAGTGTAGCCACTTCGAAACGACAGTCAGTAAATAATAATAATAAAGCTGTTTTGTAACCATTTCGATGGACTGTCCTAAAATAGCTTTTGGAGTAGGGCCTGGTGCTGTGTGTTGCTTCTCAGAGGACAGACACTCCTGGCACTAATTCCCCGTTCCCTTCCTTTATTCTTTAGGTGTGGCTTTCCCCACGAGAGGCTAAAAGAGTTTCAAGGATCCTTACTGAGCCCCTCATCCGATCTGAGTGTTAACACACATGCGCTTTTCGTTTCACAGCTGCCTTTGAATAAAGAACCCTGGGCCAGGCCTAGCAGTCAGACAGTCAGTTAGACAGACAGACAGACAGACAGACTCGACTCTCTTTCCCACTACTGACGTTTACACTGGCTTATCCTCCCCCAAAGAGACACAGCTCTTTATGACATGCATGTATTTGTGTTTGTGTGCATGTGTGTTCTCTTCACACACACACACGCGCACACGCACACACACACACGCAAACATGTTTACATATGCATATTCTTACCTCCCAGACTGTTTCACTGACTGCTATGTTTGGGTTTGAGAAGAAAAAAAACAATACAATACTGTCTCGCTTTACTAATCACTTAATTCATTGCCTTTTTCTACTTGTGGTTCTTTGATAAGAGTTGTTCATTTTTTACTACTGCAAATGTGCCTATGAAGCTTCCATCTCTGGGCTTTGACCAGGGAGTGAGTGATCAGTATTATATTTAAAAACGAAAAAATAACTGGAGATGCACTTCCTAATGCGTGACCTGAGATTATGTGACTAGTAAAGCTTCCCTCTTTGTGTGTGTGTTTGTGTGTGTGTGCAAATATGCCTAATGTCTGTGAATCTGTAACAAGGACTAAAGAAACAATGTATCCTTATGGTCAAGGTTACTCCATATTCAACGCTACTAAGTCCAAGATTTCTCCTTGTTATAAAAAAAAATTAAGAGTATAATTTGTGCCTTAACATGTATTTTCTAATGATTTGCCTAATTTGTTAGATGTGTTTGGTCATATATATATATATAATGTAGTAATATGAAACCCTGATTAATTGACTTAATGGAAAATGGTGAAGGATGACTCATACCTAATCCCTGTTGTGGTGATGTTGTTGCAATCCGAGCAGGTGCAGTGGCTACTAAAGTTCGAAGGCACGATATGCGGGTCCATCCTTACCAGAGGGTAGTGACCGCAGACAGAGGTTAGTTTAGCTCCTGTGCTTTTGTGTTTATCAGCCACGCCTGCGCAATGTCGGTCCTGATCTGTTTTGCAACATGTTCACTTTTCTGAAGCTAGTCGCCCCAGGTTTGGGATTCCCTGCCGCATACGGAATCCCACCTTCCTATAAAATACCTAAAAGGTGCAGAACTGGAGTAGTTTCTCCGCGATTGTAGGGCTATAAAACTCAATTTCAATAAATAGCAACCAAAACACAGAAAAAAACAAACATGTTAATTAAAGTAGAGATACAAACGGACATACTTGCATTTAAGATAAACAAGCTTCACTTAACTCCATTATTTTGATGACCTTGTGGATCTGGCATGATGTTTATGAAGAATAATGGACAATCCCTTTACAGAACAGTGTTTCACTTTCCCCCTCTGTTTAATGAGAAGGTTGCAATTTATTGATGCACTTAAGTCTTCAGCTTTTGAAAGATGATTACACAACACCGATCAGTCAAGTTAGTCCTTTTGTATTTATTTGTACGCAGAAATTAAGTTCCGATCATCAGGCACATTTTTTGTAAGGGACAAAACTGAAGTGGTTGTAAAACTGTCATGCCATATTTGTTTTTTCACTGTCTAATCGGATTGTATTTTCCTCAAATTTTTTGTCTTTTTGATTCTAAATTTCTTTTTAAAAGCCTCCGCCCTACTGAAGTCCCTTAGAACCTTAGTGGGTGTAAAGGACCTGTCTGGCTGTAGACTGGAGCTCGGGCATTGTGCATACTTCACTTTGAAGTTCTCAGCAGATGGGGAAACAAACACAGGCCATCATTAACACAACGGTCAGAGATTTTACTCGCTAAATGATATACCGCCCCCACACAGAACAAGAGTTGATCTGGCCATGTAGTTCCACACAGAACTGAGTCAAAGCCTTAGCAAAGATGATATCGTTAAGTCGTTTTTTTTTTTTTTTTAGGATTTTGTTTTCATAAACGAAGTATGGAATTAATGTCAAATTTGTCAATTCTGTCAGTCAGTGCCTGTTCTTCTTCATCCTTAGACCCCATTGATGGATTCCACAGGTGTGTAGTGTATATTCTTCCTACATAATGTGTTTCCACATATCGACAGCACTTCATCACATATGTATGTGTACATGTGTGTATCACGTGAAGGTTTGCAATGTGCTTGAGAAGTTGTTATTATAACAACTTATGGAAAATCTAGAACAATGGATTTGAGTGAAATCTATTCATTTTAGTTGATAAGAGGTGAGTCATCATCTTTTTCAGCTTTATGATGATGATATGATTCCACTAACATGTATTACTGTATCCATGCACAGTGATCATGTTGCACTTTATATATAATTTGACATTGCTTGAGCCCTGCACCGCAGCACAGAGTATGAAAACGATATGATACTTAATGGGGGTTAGCATCCGCATATTTCACATCCACGTGAGTTATTGCGTTATAATCTGTGCTCACGACACGCAGATTCGTGTGATCCTAAAGGGTCTAAGGATATAGTAGTTTGGGCATGGTTGATCAGAAAGTGATTTCCCTGTGAAACGACTCTAAAACAGTCAATAAGAAACAACTCTAATGTTACTTAAGTTACTTAAGAAGTGCATTTATAAACATGAGGGGTTTATTACTAAAAGGTCAAACCTTAATACATAATGAAGGACAACTAAGTAACGAATAGGTAACACTGACAAAATTAATGAGAAACAACCAGATGAAATTGCACAAAGGCCGGTATTCAATCCACGCACACATAGATTTACCCTGACACAATAATTAACAGTTTCACACAATACAAAGTTAATCAAAAAAAAGCTTAACAAAGTTAAGCAATGAAGAGGTTAAAGTTATAATAGACTTGATATTTAAACATTTGTTTATTAGATGACGTGTGGGGGGGTTAATCTTGCTGAGGGTGGATTGAGTGCCTTCCAAACCATCAACCCTGTGTGTTCGTACAAGTCTGTCTCATGCTGGCAGGAGAGGATGCAGGTGTAAGATGGCCTCTGAAATATGGGCCTCTTCACCAGGTCATACTGGCAAGGACGTTAACATCTATATAGGATCAGTTACACTTCAATTGGATCAAAAAGTTGTTTACCGTAGATTCTTGTTTTGAGATATCCTTGACCTGTGTTGCTTTCCAAACGTATAGATCGGTGAGGTTTTTTTTAAATTTCTCGTCAATCTGGTAAAGAAGCCACACCTCTCTTTTTCCTTTACATCTGTTGAATTTTGCTTCATTTGAAAAGAGAGACTACGGCACAAATCTTATTTTGCACTGAACGACATTTCAAAAGCATTCTTCATCTCCTCTGCTCCAGTCAGAAAGAGCAGACATGTTTAAAAAGTGAAAGCTATGACAAACCTCAGATGATGAAATGAAATGAATACATGTATGATTTAAGCTGAAGAGTCTTAACCAGACCACAGTGTAGTGGACTGAGTGTTCAAGGGTCCACTTTATGGATGAGACAATTGCCAGAGTATGAATGCATTTACGACAAAATTCCACTTGAGACATTTTTTTTATGTTTTACTGTAAGCTTCTTTTTATTTTTTGTTGTTGCAAAGAAAATAGTATTTACTTGTGGCTTCTTGAAATATATATAAATATATATATTAAAATTATAAAGCAGGAATGTATATGAAATGTCAGATTTTACTTGTATTTTGCAAAGAAATAGCGAGGATATTCTAGAGGGCTATTGTAGGAAAGACAAATATGCATCATAGCAGCTTTATAGCACCACTTTAGAAAATTTCCTATATTTTTGAATATATTTTAGGGCTTTATACAAAAGACAGGACCTTTTCAGTGTTTATATGCAAGTGCATTTTATATTACGTGTCATGTGAACTGTCTATTGTCTCTTAAGCTGAGGGCACCGGCTGAAGGGACATCTTAAGCATGCTCACAGCTTAAACCTTCCATGGCTAGAATGCTTTTTAGAAAGATACCATGTAGTGTTGCTTTGTATCATTATGGCAAAGATTTTCCTGTTTGTTGTAAATAGAAAACATTGAAAAGGCAATAAAAAATTCTATTGAGTAAAAAAACAACAAACACTGTTTTGGCCCTAGATTATTTTCTCCCACAACAATGTGGTCCTCTTGAATTTCTCATTGTACTCTCTCGAAATTCATCTATGCTATAACAAAGAGACATTAATATTCACTTCCTTCATTACCGGCGTCTTAACTCTTGAACCACTGTAGGGACCTAATGCTTAATAGCAGTCAGGTAACAATAGCTTCACTGACTTGTCAAAGCTAGTCTTTTTTCATATCATTGACCTTTCCTCCTCTTCAGATGTCCTGTCCATTCACGTGACTGCTACTAACCATTAGACATATTATTGTGATTGTCTAATTTTCATTTTTCAATTTGTTATTTTGTTTCCTCCTTTTTAACATGTGAGCTATAAGAGGCGGGCTGTTTTTCATACAGTTTATGTAAAATCATGCTTTTATGATTTTACCACATGTATCTATTTAGATGATTGGTTCTTCCTAAACTCTTGGATTCAAATAATCCACCATATGAACCGCCCTTACTACAGAACCAGAGGAGGTACTGATGTACTCTGTCTTTTCTCACTCAACATGTTCAGTCCAGGTGGCTGAAGGTGCTAGGTGAAAATGATTGATTCTCATTGGTCACATTGATGGGCAGGTCATATGGTGAATGGTATGGATCCAGGGCCTATTTGTGATTAGTAGAATCATGATGTCACCCTGCTGTCACTCGCTGAAACTAATCTCCTCTCTATCTTTTTTCTTTCCTTTCCTTTTTGTTTTCCCTCCTTTTTATTATTCCCCCTCCCCTTCCGTTTGTTTGTTTCCTAACCCCACCCAGCCGCCACCGGCAACTAACCCTTGACCTTCTGACCTCTGAACTCCTCACCCAATGATGACCTGGCCATTGCCTGCCTGCTGATCAGTTCTCTGGTACGCTAAACAGCAAATAAGTCCTCCGTGGCTCGGCTTGTTATTGTCAGTGGAGGCACAGCTTGGCACCACCTGACGAATGGACCCCCTGTAACGGCCTGGGGCCCCCTCCTGCCTGCTCTGTCTGCTTTCTGAGGGGGGAGATCCTGGCTCTAGATCTGCACTGAATCATTATAAAGCAATAAGGTCTGAACACCTGCCCACTGGCCCACCCCCCTACACTCTGCACCTCCCAAACACCACACTCCTCTTCATCAGTATTAGCCAGGCAAACACACCACACTCACCTAAATCCCCTTTGGAAAGCACCATCGCCAACTCCGGAAGATACAGAAGAATGCCCTGTCCCTCCTCTCCGTTCCTGACCCATCACCCGGGTGACCCTCCCCACAGTCAAGGTAACAGAACTGGGTTTGACTGTATAACCCGGCCGGTGCAGCGACTCCTGATCCAAACCACTGGGGCAGAGAAGACAAGCCTTCTCACCCACTTTCAGTCCCAGTCCCCCCTCAGTATTGGTGTGATATGAACTGATGGGTGGGTTCAATGAACAGGGCTTGAATAAGGACCTGGGCAAAGACAGAGCAAAGGTTTGGAGAAGGTAAAGTACCAATATTCACTGTCCCATTACCTGCCATTTGTTTTTCTATCATTGAGGGTCGATTTTGCAGTCAAATGTTACTTTGAGGATGTAAAAGCCATGCTTGCCTATCTGCTGTAAAAATGTATTGAAATTGTAGATACGTGTAAAAAGGGGATGACACCTATGTGAAAAAAGAGACACTTTTATTACACAGGGTGCTGGTGGAGAAAAAAAATATATTTTTCCAATCCTAGACTTTTTATACTTTCAAGTATCGTAAAAGAAAAGTATGAAACCCTTTATGTCATGAAAACAGTCCTATTATCTTTATGTGGACGAAGAGGTGTCAAAGACCAAAACAACCTTTCTTTTCATTTTAGGGTTGAGCATTTAACTGAAGAAGAAATACTATACGAAGTGCCTTCTTTTTCTCATGTTTCTGATATTTGAATGTGTCATCAGCCTTCAAGCTGCAGACCAGGGCAGTACACACAGCCTGTAAGCCACAGACATGCAGGTGGATTTCTAACGTTATAGATAGATTATTAGTTAGACAAAGTAGGCCTCCTCCCTAGACTGTCCACCGGACAACTCCTAGTCTGAATCAGGCAAATTATCACGGCACCATTTCAGACAGACATTCGTACAAGAACCCAAAGAGAGCATTTCTTTAGCCCTCATACCGTCCCTAGACTCCTTGTAATGAAAGAATGTTGAGTCTGAAACTACTGAGACATTGATTATCTTGATGAAGAGAGTTACACCATTAAAGTACCAATTAGGAATGTACACAGGCATTACCCACAAGGACGTCTCGACCTGCATTACTCTCATGTCTTCTTGGAGAGTAGAGAGTCTGAAGATCAACAACTGTCTCACTGCTACAAGTGGCAGTCTGAATTGCCTTACACACGAGACATTGCAGGCTTTTACTGTCTTGAGTGTAGCAGGACTGTACTACCCCCTGCTTCTCCCACCAGAAACCGTTTTCTTGCCTGTACTCCATCTTAACTGTATTCTGGTTTAACATATGACAGGATGAGCTCCCTAACCAGACAGCTGGTGAGTTAACATTTGCGGTGATCATTTGAGGTGAGGGGTCAGTGTGGTTGTGGTAGGTCAGTGTGGTTGTGGTAATTGGCTGGTTTGAAATGTGTGTACTTCCTGGACTGCACCCAGACATTGCTCCGCATCCCCTGTCTTTATTTACTATGCAACAGGATGATGGTGTATGGGGAGTCAGTGTCTCCCATTGTGTCTTACTGTGTGCCATTATTTGCAGTATCAGTAGTTTATGTTGCAAAATGCTACAATGGTTGCATATAAATCAATATCATGAATAGTGTTATTGGTATTACTGGTACATTTTTTGACAAACTTTCAAGGCAAATTGATTTGCATACACTTTTGATGATCAACGAATGGTATCAAACAAGTGGCTTCATTTATGTGTGGGTGAATGACATATCATAACCAATAATGCATGACATCACATCTCTTATTTACTTTCACGTCATGCTGTTTTCTGTGTCAGTTTTAATTGTGTCATTTTGACAGCATTTTTCATGTTTTGGTGTTTATCTCTGAGTGTGAATATTAAAAGTGTGTTTTTAGGACTCAAAGCTGTGAATGCTTGACTTATTATTGAACCCATGGATTGTGTGTAATCATGCCCAAATATTTGCCTATGAGGAAACAGTATGTGTATTTGCAGCCATTGTTACAAGTTTATAATGTATTTTTCTATCTTATTTTATATATACATGTAAGAAAATCCATTAAATTACTTGTTTTCAGATATGAATATCATAAACAACAAAACCAGCTACATGATTTGTTTCACTTGAGAGTCTTTGTAGTTCATTAAAATAACTCCTCAAATAAGCCATATCTCCATGTCTTATCTCTACTTGGTTCTGTTGAAAGTTGAATGGGCTGTGGTGAGTAAATGGTTACATGTGCATTCAATAATGACTATTAAACAAAGAAAATTATCAGTTGTATTGCCACTCTAGAAAGGGTTTCCTAGATCTCAAAGGGGACAGTGCATCTCGATCTTATTTATGAGGTCAATATGTCTGTGAATGAACCGCTGATCTTGTTGGAACAAGAAAGATCAAGCAGATGATAACTTTTCTTGTGATATTCTTTCACCAGTATAAACTGTAATCCATTGTGTTGTAGAGTGGTTCTGTTTAGGAACTTCATAACATTAGCCACTCAATGCTCTCTTGAGGCTAAAAGATAAAAAGGACAGGTGTTTAGTGATTGGTCTGGAAATTATACTGTGTTGGGGGTTCATGTGAAATTCAAGAAAATACAACATGCCAGAGTGTTTGTTAATCGTCAAGGAAACTACACAGTATATAACAATTTATGGAAATTTGCCTCCAGACGTGACATGCATTGTTCAATAAAAAAAGTAATTTACAAACCCCAAGAGGCACAGACCAAAGCAAACACACTGGAGAATAACTTGAGAGCTTTAAGAACTGCCTCTTGATTTAGTGTGTATTAAGCCAAGCCCGTCCTTCACAACAGTGGGAGATTACCCTGGCGAGTTGACAAAGTTGAAGGAACAGTCACGTAAACATGGCACCTGGGCTAAAAAAGTAAAGGGCATCTCAACCTATGGGTGGCAAACTCATCCAAATCCCACAACACAGTATGGTAGAGAGAAGGGATGGAAGGCCAATCGATGCCCAGCCCTCCCCCTAGTTGACTTTGAATTGTGGGGATACTGTCCTCGCTCACCTCGATGAGCAGCATGTGGGTAGTCAGGATCGCGGCTAGATCCAATCAATCCACAGGGCTGTAGCCCTCAAATCTAGGAGTGACCCTTAAAACCCACCGGACTACCCCTGTAGTAGCCTGCTCATGGAAGCGACAGAACAGAACAGGTGCAAGCGTGTCTGTTCGAAGCCAACAACAGTTTTCAAACATGAATACTAGAAGTCAAATACATTTAGTATGTGCTAACCAACTGCACCCCCTCCCCACCCCCTCACTCTTTCCACTCTCCTTGTTTTCCCTCCTCATTCTCTTTTTCCCTCTACTCGTCCTCCGTTCCGTGCTTTGCTGAGAAATTGCCATGTCTATCAGAGGGCTTAAATTGGCTGGGCCGCTGTGGCCCTCTGCTTCTCGCTGATAAGGCTAGCTTGGGGCCCAGCGGCTGTTTGAGGGAAGAAATCACATCTTGTGTCGCCACCGGGTGTTGAGCCATGAAAGTATTTGTTTGTATGGAAGAGGGTTAAAAAAAAATCCCTGCTCCCAGATCTCCTCACCAACGGGGTTGAGGGACTCAAATCTCGAATCTTTCCCTAGCTCTCTCTCTCTTTCTCCTCCTCTCTCTGTGGGGTTGGAGGGGGCGTCAATTATGGAGAGCCTGCCCTCCGAATGGTTGCGAGGCTCCTCGGGTGTCGGGCATGTTTAGTGTGGAAGCTCAGAGAAATGAGAAGTCAAATGTGGGAGTTCACCCCACGGTAGCTCAAGAGCAGTAATAAGCCGCACCACAGACACATGCGAGGCAAAGAAGGCAGGGCTCTGGTCCCCCCTTGGCGCAGATTGATCTGGAAATTGCTCCAGCCACTCCCTGCGGAAGAAACCCTCCTGTGTTGTGCAGAAACAATACAGTGATCACAACAGGGTTGTGTCCTGTTGTCTCAGGGTCATGTTTGCTTCGAGCTGTGCTGTGTGTGAGTTTTATGGAATCCAAGGCCACTTATACTCCGTCCAACATTCTCCCTCCAGACTGAGGTTCAGTCGGACGAGAGCACTCTCCTCACGGCCCCAAATTTGCATTAGAAGGGAAGAAAGACAGAGCAATCACGAGACAGACAGGGAAAGTGACACACAGATGGATAGAAAACCAGAGCAACCAACCAACCCAGCCGAGAGGAGAGGGACATCCCCCCCCCCCCCTCTCTCATCCTCACCTCTCCTCTCAGTCCTGTAATGTAACATAATGCAGTGAGGAGGGAGGGCTAATGAGTGGGTAATCGTCCTTCTGGGAGGGCCTGGGAGCCCAGGCCTGGCAGGGGGGGTGAAAGAGGAGCTTGCAGGGAGCAGGGGAAGGAGTCCTCAGAGGGTGTTGAGCTGTCTCCCAGGAATCACCTGAGCAGAGCCACAACACTGGTGACCTTCCTGTCTCCAGGCTGGGTTCCTGGTCAGCTCTCTGGGGGCAGATAAGAGGATGGGGGAGTGATGCATTGCGGCACCTGACTGGCGTCAGTCACGTCGATACAGCAGTCTTTACCTTCATGTCTTGGAGAACGAATGTTCTGTCTCTGTCTGTGTCTCCCCGGTACCAGCTGAAGTGTCTCCCCAGTCTCCTGGAATAAAAATGATTGTGTCCAGCTAATAACTTACTCGTCATAAAGAGTCCGAAAATACCAACCGCTTTAAGACCATTGCTCAAACACATTTCACACATAATTACATAAATCACTGTTACATAAACCTAAATTAAGTGATCTTAACATTTTCTACAATATGTTGTCGGCAAGCTTTTTATTAAATATCTTCAGGCTGAGCTCTTACGTATTATATATGTGTTGTGAAAATCTCCTGAATAAGAGAGAATGAGTTCCATTTGATTGTGAGACTAATTAGCCTGTGCTTATCTAACAGTTTTGCCCTTTGGCATTTGTTGGTTTTTGCCTCATTAAAACACCCTTATCTGGTGTTGGCACAATGCATTTGTATTTTTCTACTGTGTGAAAGTTTTAATGAATTTAGTATTTTGTTGTTTGAACCTCCTGCCCAGAAGGGTATTCTGAAATTCTATGAACTAGGAGAGGGGGACATGAATTCAATAGACTGTTAGGTGCATTGAATAGAGCGGGAGACCCAAATAAGGATGTACACTGTATTATCATAAGGAGACAAATCTATTTAATAATTATTATAAATCGTCTTCATACAATTAAGAAGATGAAACAAATGTTAATTATCTGTCTTTTACTGGCATTTGGTAACAAATAGCATTCCAAATTCAATGAAGCAATTGAATGAATAGGTCTCGAGGCCTCTCAACACCACGCCATGAGTGAGCGCAGGCTGAATCAAACTAAAAACTCCCTTTGTTTAAAGAAAAAACCCATAAACGAGGGCTCACAAATTTGTTTTCAAGGTGTCCAAATTCCTGCTGCTCTGCCTCTTCTCTCTCCTCTCTATCTCATCTCCTCCAAACTGATTTCAATGAGGAACTGACGCCCCAAAGCACGGTTTTCACGTTACCACGGTGACCGTGCCCCACTGAGGTCCTGGGCTTTAACTTTTTTGTTCCCTAGTTGTTTAGCATTGGTAGGCTCCCAATGGTGGAGCCCAAATGAGACAGGAAGGGAACAGTGGAGGGGAGCAGGGGGGGGGGGGGGGGAGGGAGGGAGGCGCAGGAGGGGTTGTTCTTGGGCAGAGAGAACCAACGAAAAACATTCAGAGATGCATTCATAATGACATCACTACCATTTCCCACAGCCGTTCTCATAGAGGGAGCCCTCGCCCTTCATTCATTGGCTCCCGGTTGGCTTTTCAGGAGCCCAGGGAGGCCATCGCTCCCCTCGTCTCAATGCCCTTTTTGTTGCAGAACACAGAGCTCGTTTCTAGGCCCACAGAAAAGCCTGGGTAATTTAGTTTGGGGTTGCCAGGAAGTCTGAGCTCCCTAGCCTGGCAACAATGGCAAATGTTATTGCCTCACTTCGAGGGCCCAGAAACTCCACAGCTGCAAAGCCTGAATTCTAATAGAAACTCACATTTTTTTCTTTTTCCTCTCTCTCTCTCTCTCTCTCTCTCTCTCTCTCTCTCTCTCTCTCTTTCTCTCTCTTTGGCCTTAACATTTCTCTCATCCCTCCATCTCCAGTGATCTCACTGATTAACAGAGGAGCACTTTTTGGGGTAGTTTAGCCCCCCCTAGAGGTTTTAGTGAGCAAGTGCTATTTGGTGTTTCTGTGTTGTTTCACTGCATGTCAAAGATTGGTTCTCCCTAAGCTGGTACCAATGACTTTGGTGACTTTAGGAGGCTGGACTGAGGATTGATACCTACTTTCCTTTTTAAAGATCTATGATGATTGGATGTAATTTTCCTATGACAAAAAGGAGTGAACATTAGTTCTAGTAAACAGTCATTTTAAGAAACGACCAGTAACTGATAAGCTTCCATGGCCATTGCAGCTAATGATAGTGGCACTCAGTCATGTTTGAAGGAGGCAACTTGCATTTTAAATTTTGTGTAATTGATTTACCTGCTAATTAACCTAAATCTTAAGCTGCATTATTGTTTTACAGGTCACAAAGGTCTTATTCATTTACACAAACTATCATGACCAGTCCAGGCAGCGATAGCTCTCCTCTATGAATTAGAGTGTGGTTGCACCCATCATTCTCTGTTGTACAACTCCAAATGAATTTGTATATATTTTACGTGGCTGGTCTTACTGTGGTAATTCAGAGTCATGCTGCCATCTAGTGGTGTGAACACTGCCTTCAGGCAACACAAGCCGTTTTAAACCCCCATACCCTCATTTTTTTTTTTTTACAATAATTCTACCAATCACAATGTTTGTAAACATGTTCAAGGCCAGTCCAGTGACATGGGAGCATCCATTACGCATCATTTGGATGCAGGACATCCCTTTCTGGAGAGCAACATTGGAAGCACATGGTGTGAACAACTGGCTGAAGATTATTTTACTTGTTTGGCATGTTTAAATTGATATATTTTAATTAAAATGCATCTGTGTTTGTGAAAATTTAAAAAAACATGTTAAATGTTTTGTTAATTTCGTTTTTTATACATTCAAATAAAGCTATGTCTTTTTGTTGCCTCAGGGCATTATTATACAGCAAGGTCTACTTTGCAGGGAAATTCATGATCCACGAACCAAATGTTATTCTATGGTATGGCAATAAAATGCACACAAACACACAATAAAAACATATGTAAGCACTGAGTAAGATAAGTATAGCCTAACGTACAAAATAAACTACACTGCAAATGGCATAATAAAGCTCAGTGTATTGGGTTTTTACATCAATGACGTTCACTTTATTGGATACTGGATGTCCCCTGAATGTGCCCCTCAAAGCTGAGTGAAGTCAATAAATTGATACTATATAACATGCAATATTAGGGTTAGGATAGTCCTGTGTATGACAATATATTTACTGTATAATCTCAGACACTGGGGTATTCAATTTGTTCAGTTTAGGCAATTAGTTATAAAATCAACTGCACCAATCCTTGAAATTACAGGATGCAATGGAACACATATCTTTCATGAAAGGTTTATTACAAAATGCAAGACAAAACATGTCAACTGTAGTTACCCTAATGGCAAACAAGACAATAACATACACCTCTCTATAGGATGTAGGTCCGCCGCATCACAAAGGAAATAACGACAGCAAAAAAGGAAACTATATGTTGCTTCAGAATCAAATTCTTTGACTGCTGCACAACCAACAAGAGGTTATTTGCCACTGAAGAAAGGCCAGAAAACAGGGAAACCAAAACCAAAAAGCTGGGCCAATTTCCAGTCTGCTCTGACAGCAACAATGGATCTAGCTAGCTCTTCAAACAAACCGACACAAACAAAAATACAGGGAAAGTACCAAGATTTATCTTTTTCAAATATAGTCAATACAACAGACGAGGTCTGTGCTTGATACGTGCAACTAGACACTTCCTGTGTGGTGTCATACTCACATATCCACAGACGGAGAGGTTAAAGGTCACAATTAAATTCCAATTCCAAACAGTATATGGTATTCACAAGATCAAATGTTGAATCAGAAAGTACTCTCCTTACTGTAGGTAAAGCAAATATAAACATTTAACATTTAACAAGGTTAACTGAGCAATCAACAAATCAATTTGATGAAAAAAGAAAATAAAGATGAACAAAACTCCATCGGGCTATGCATGTATACAAGCGTTAGTTGAAAGCTTTGGTGACAGAGTGAGCATTTCCGGGCACTTGTTACTACTTTTGTGAATGGTTGGTGACCAACATTGTGGAGAAGATCTGAAAAGTCTGGGACAAAAAGGAAGGATTAGCCACCAAGGAAGGGGTTCCAACTATGATCATTCTTGTGAATCACATTCATTAGCATTAATAATGTTACACTTGTTCCAAATTCATAAATAAGTAGTGCAGCTTCCCCCACAACCTCAATGAATAATAGACTAATACAATACTTATTAAAATATGAAATCCACAATTCCTAGAATATTTTGGGATATTTGTCAAAATAAAAAGCACTTATTGGTAAATCCCTCAATTATTTGTATTTTCACAAATGTGATATTTTTCTCACACTCACAGCAGATCTACAAACTACATATATTGTAAACTACTATGCTAAATTTATCATGCATACATAGGCTATATATGGAGTCACAACTTTATATATAGTTTAAATCAATGCAGATTATAATGACAAATATCAAATACAGAATTCCATTGGATTTCATATTTTAACACTAAAACCAACAGTCTGAACTTTCACAAAGAAAGGTATAACACAGTAAACCTATCCAAACACTGTGCAGTAGAAAAGTAGCTCCATAATTTAATCCATCCAAATATCAACCAACCATGAAAGCATCCTTAACAAAACTCAATTCTCACCTAAAACTATATTCTGGAGGAAAAAAAAAAAGATAAAGGAAATGTATTATATCAAATGGATTTCTTTCTCTTAACACTTGCCATTGTTTTCTAGTAGAAGAATGTATCTAAGCACATTTACTGAGGATGCCTGGATTCAATCAATCACCTTTGCCATGTGTCAATGGTTTGATCTTGTCACATTGATCACTTGCATGAACAGATATAAAATCTGGAGGATCAAACCTACTGAAGCTGAACCATAAACAGACCTTAAGCTCCAGAGATCACATCTTCATTGAGTTTGACACATGGCAAGGTTTGAATGTATACCCTTTGTCACATCACTATCATTAAAAATAAATCATTCTGCAAGGTTATATACAGAACATGGAATACGGGCACTGTTTAGCCATTTTTTAGGTTTAGGTACAACTGATTTACTTCACAGATGGTGGTGTAGGCCTATACTTCACAGTTGGCGAAGATACCAGCAACACTTTGTTTAATCCTAAAAATCAAATGAACCCTGTGGCAAAACATGACCAAAAGGGAATTAACAAAATAATAGTAAAAGAAAAAAAAAAAGAAAAAGAAAGTAACATTTTTTATTTTCATTGCAAGGGCTGCAACAAACAGCAGTGCAATAAATTGTGTGTGTGTGTGTGCATGTTTGTGTGTGTGTGTGTGTTTGTTACAAGAATGTGTATGGGGAAGAGGGGGGGAGGGGGTGGAGGAGGGGGGGGGGAAACAACTTGCACTCAAAACTATTTCTAAGACCATCCCATGAAGCAGGAAGGCATATAACCAATGTTTATCACACACATATATTCAAGAATAATGTCAATATTAGTCCAAAAAAAGGTCCTAGAGGAACTAATAATTCACCCCTTATGGTATTACCAAGAGTTTCATCCACTATGTGTGGACAATGGAGAGCCAACCACCACCTCTACCCTCACTCAGAGTCCGATTCCAACGGTGCCGTCTCATCTATGGCTCCCCTCTTCCTCTGGCGCAGCTTTGACGCCCTCCCCTGCTCGGCATGGGCCTTCTTGTGCCTTGAGAAACTGGACGAGTGCACAAATGTTTTGTTGCAGGCTGTGCATTCGTATTGCTTCTCCGAGGAATGAGATTTCTCGTGGTGGTGGAGGTTGGACAGGCGGGTAAAGGTCTTTCTACAGTAGGAGCAGTTGAACTTGTTCTCCCCCTTGTGCATCTGCTGGTGCCGGGCCAGACTGGAGGCGTGGCTGAAACGCTTGTCGCACTGCTTGCAGGCAAACAGGCCCTCCTCGTCCTCGGACGTGGACGCTCGCTTGGCCGCCCTGGACCGTTTGTTCTTCTTGCAGAGGGTGTAGAAGTTGGGCTTGTCCCTGGAACACAGCTTTAGGCGAATCTTCAGGTCGGAGGACTTAGTGAGGTCGTCTGTGCCTTGGGTGTAGTTGGTCAAGAGCTCCCTGACGTGAGTGACCTGATGTTTGGAGAGCGCCGTCGACGTCTTGAAGGTCATCTCGCACTGAGTGCAGGCGTAGAACTTCTCCCCGCCTTGATGTTGCGGCTGGCGCTGCAGCTTCTGCCGCTTCTGCTGTTGCTGCAGCTGCTTCTTCTTCTTCTTGCCTTTCTTGGTGCGGGTGCCAGCGTTGGCAGGTTGGCGGACATGACTCATGTCTTGGAGGACACGGGGGATGCCCTTGCCTTTTTTGTGGATGAGCCTGTGCCTGGATAAGCTTGAGCTGTGGTTAAAATCCTTTCCACATATATTGCATGGGAAGAGTCTTTTTCCGAGATGCGTTTTCTTATGCACGCCGAGCGATCGGCTGCCTTTGAATCTCAAGCCACACTGAACGCACTGAAATTGGGATGTCTCAACTGGCTCTGGTTGCTTAGGCCTCGAGGCGGGAGGGATCATGGACTTGCCTGTGTGCTTTTGCAGGTGTCTTGACAGGCTGGAAGAATGGCTGTAACTCTTCCCGCAGTAGTTGCAGCGATAATTTCTGTCTTCCGAGTTATAGTCCCCCTTCTCTGTGCCAGAGTCAGACACATCCTCATCCCCCAGCTGGCTACTCCCAGGCTCAGTGATGTCCTCCTCATCAGAGTCGGTCTTTATCTCAACACTTTGCTCCGCCACATCACAGCCAGCGTACACCTCCTCATACTGGGAGAAGAAGGCTTCATCTGATTCAGTCTTCACCTCCTCACACATCAAGCCGGAACCCTCATCTGCCTCCTTCTTCACACAGGATATTGTGAACTTTGATCCCACCTCTGCCCATTTCACCACATATTCTATGGGCTGAGTGTCCAGTTCCACTGTGATGAAATCAGCCCCAAGTGCATCGGGTTCAGATGAAGTCAATTCGGTCTCTGAATCCTCCATCTGGATAGATATTTAGTCAACTGGGCCAAATCCTTGATTCTTTGCAACTGGAAGTCCTCTTCGAATTACAGATTAAGCACTATAATATTTCAACGCACCTAAAAACAAGAGAAAGAGAGAGAATGAAGTAGGCTCAGACACAAGTGTCGAAATATGTGAAGGCAGGTTCAAACTGGTGTCTAAAAGAATCGGAAACATCAATTTACCAGACGTACATTTACAAACTGAACACACAATTATATACATGTATAGGTTTTGCTCATTACTATATCGATTTTTGTCGGCTAGCTAACCTAGAAAACACCAAACGACGTTTTTGAATCTGTAGAGGAAGGAAATGAAAGCGACATTGAGAATAATAGGGAGGGTGCTACGTGTGCACAGTTCACATTCGCTTGACCAACACGTACCACATTTTCATAATCCATTAATATAACTAAAGGATTGATTATTTTAGGGCAAGATAACAGTACCACATTCTTGTATAAGGCAGAAAATTACCGGAGAACGCGACAACAATAAACAGGAAATACAGTGGAAGGACTAGGATGACGAACACAATGCATTCTGGGAAGGGATTAAATAGGCTGTTAAAAAAAGGAAAAGAAAAAAGGCCGCCCGATGACTGGAGATGTCTAGGTGGAGATTCTTCAGTCATCCTGCTCTTCACTCGATTTAGAAATATCAGTAGTTGCCATATATATCGATATTTAATCGTTTTGTCTATAGTAATGCAATATGTGGGCAATATTCTTGCTTCGCTGTATATGTTCCTCATTGCCTGTGCTTAGACCAAACATATGTACGAGTCTAAAGCGGTAACGCTAGCACTATTAATATTATTCCAACGTCCCGACCGCCATGAACATATTTATCAAATATATACAAATGATCCTTTTACATCCCTCGCTCAATTTCTTACACAAATCACGTCTCAAGGCCAACGAGGTCTTGCAACATTTAACGTTAAGATGAATGCAACAATGAATATGCAGTCATTGGTACGAGGGGATCAAATTGGCGGGTTGACAGGGTCAAGTCTATCTGACACATGCAGCGTGAGGGTGTAAAAGAAAGGAAAACCTGCCCAGCCAGCGCGAGCTTCTTTTCCGTTTGAACAAATTCAGTCATCTAGGACACCCCACGTTGCTCAGGGTCATCAATCTTTACAA
The DNA here is from genome assembly GCF_054491055.1 of Hypomesus nipponensis. NCBI lineage: Eukaryota > Metazoa > Chordata > Actinopteri > Osmeriformes > Osmeridae > Hypomesus > Hypomesus nipponensis. Next base: position 15,038,282 of record NC_140371.1, on the reverse strand, counting down.
TAAAAAAATATCCATATCCAGATTCGAATTTGACGATAACAATATCCCTACCGGGATGCCTCAATCATTTTCAGTAGAAATGCCAAGCTGACTATATTCGGCATACCAAGACGTTATTGTATCGGTAGTCTAAACCAGTTTGTTTTGTACGTAAATTTGATTTCTCCTTTTGTTATGCGAATGCTTTCATTAAGATGTTAACGTTGTACTGTGGTTTGAATGCGTATTTACCAGGCATTTACGTTTATTCGGTTTCCTGTCCCTCGACGCAATCTGAATATGACTCGATTCTCTGCCGCACCTCTGTCAGATCATAACCAGTGTCTTCACAGACGTCAACCCTTGCAATGGCTGCACATAGTCACTGACTTTAACTATTGGGGATTTCCTAATCTTAGGGTCAAACCATTGAAAAATTGTGTATACGTTTTGAAGTTCGTTAAACGTACCAATTCCGCGCAGGCCTTTTCTGTATCTGGGATGTCATTGGACAATCGTCCAAGGAGCCACACTATGATTGGGTGGAAACAAATAGAACAAAGAAGCATGCGCCAGACGTCGCAAATACTGTCGTAATGTTGATATTGAGTATGTAAATTATTATTGATTAATTTGAGAACAAACATTTTGAGAACAAAACATACGAACAGAAATCATATAAATATTTAAATGCTGTACTGGACGCTGGTCTTCCCAGAATTAGGAAATGATTTGCGACCTTTACGACTACTGAATGAAATAGCCGCGGACTAACGTTCAGGATTTGACCATGTGATGTTTTCTTTTTCTAACGTCCACGGTACTGCCGGTGCGCAGTTCTTCTAGTCGCAGTCGCAATTTTATACTTCTTTACCATTGACTATTTTATCGGTGAGTTAAAACCATACATAGTTAGTTAGCTGACCTCTCAACGTCAGGTAAAACAAGAAACTCACGTCATTGTGATGATTACACACATGATTGGCTAGCCAGCTGAGCTAACTAGCGATACCAGCCTTTATACTAGCTAGGTAGACAAGCAACATGGACAAAACACCAACTTCAGAATCATCTTCAGGGGCATCCAATAGGGGCTTCAGTTTATTTGGCAGAACTTCAACGGAATATTCTAACACTGAACTCGCTGGGGTGCCATGTAAGTAGAACTATTTTGTTTCTGGTCTATTACCAGTAGCAATGACCAAGTTGCTTTACATTTATTAGCTTGGAAAGCTGGCATACAACATTTCACATGTGATGTTATTGTAAGGTATGTTGGACCACGATCACAGAAAGCACATAACGTAAACACTCTCACTCTGTAGTGACTGGTATGAGCCCCATCTCTCCATATCTGAATGTGGATCCTCGATATCTTATACAAGTGAGTTCAATATATAATTATCCATTGGGCACCTTGACCACTATGTGATTTGATCTTAGTTTGTTGTTTGTTATAAGTTATAGGATTTATGCAGAACTATTACAATTGGAGAGAACAGTGCATATTGGACACATTACACTTTGCAATTAATGTTTCTAATGCTCCCATAGGACAGTGATGAGTTCATTTTACCCACTGGGGCTAACAAGACCAGAGGTCGGTTTGAATTGGCCTTTTTCACTATTGGAAGCTGTTGTATCACAGGTAAAGTTCTCTTTGGGCCGTGCCATTTCTGATTTCCATACTCCACTATTTCTCACCTTATTAACACAGATGTGTTCATATATCTTTTGTTTGCCAGGTGCTGTTCTTGGATCTCTAAATGGCCTGCGTATGGGTCTGTCAGAGACCAGACAGATGGCATGGTCGAAGCCTCGGAATGTGCAGTAAGTTCTGTTTGTAAGTCTGTTTAAAATAAGGGTGGAATCTCTTAATTGACCCCGCCTTTCCGGTCTATTTTAGCTAAGGGAGTTGAGTCAACACTTTATCCTCTTGTAGCCTCAATTTCTTTTTCCCAGACTGGCGCTGCAGTCTGTTGTGTCAGACTGTTGGTTCATTCAGGGGTTTTCCCCAAATAAACAGGTGAAAGAAATTTGGATTATTTCATGAGTTGTTTTTGACTGTTTTTGAGATTTTAGACAAATCATCTCATAAGACCTCAATCCTTTATTTAATGTACATTTAGTCATTCTAATATTGTCCAGCAGAGGGCAGTCCTGATCTATTTCCTTGTATCCTAGCATCAGCAAAGATAATACATGATCTCCTTGTTGTACATTTCAAGGTTAGGACCTAAACTTATGTTTGGTTTGGTTTCTTTTTAAACTGATATTGGTGCAATACTAGTTAGTACAGTCTCCCAAAGTGAATGGCAGGGTAGATACTTCAAAGCTTAGTAGTCTTGACCTACTCCTGCAGTAGTTAGGTCTTCAGGAATCAAACACCTCAGGTTCTTCTGTCTACAGTACATTCTGTCTGTGGCAACTGTGGCTGTTTGGTAGATTTTTATCTTATCTTTTTATGAAGAATTTGGTTATTACATATTGAGATGTTATGCTAGGATACTATGGTCCGACACTGATCCACGTAATTTTGAAACCCAGATCCTGTTTCACAAAGAATTTCTCATCCAAAGGTAACACATAAGGTAGATAGTGTAAGACTTTAGAATCAAAGAAACTTGTTGGCTGTATCATATCTCTGTGATGTATGTAAATGAATAGGCTAATACGTGTGATGTCATACGAGAATATATTGACATGTTAACAGTTGCCAATGGGTACGCTGAGGTATACGGTTATAAACCACTACTCCAATGTTTGCACTTGTGGAGAGTTCACCACTTGACATGGAATAATATTGTAGATCAACACACCTGTGTGGACAGACAAGCAGACACGCAGTCACACACCTGGGTTGAAGTCCACAGTCAAGGCCTGTAGAGTCAGCTGAATCTGCACAGCACAAGGACAAAGTCTTCGAGGCCACAGACACACTGTAGCCCTGCATGTTCAGTTTGAAGGGCAATCTGACCACAGTCATTTTGTTTATAACCAATCACACCATGGCACCATACTTGATGTGATCCGTGTAAGCAAATGACCATCACTGAATCACCAAGTATTTACTCATAGGCCTTGTATACATTTACATGATCAATGTTATTCCGGGAGTGTATTTTAAACAAGTAGTCACACATCTGCGGCAACGTCCATATGTTCTGATTGTGTTTAAATGCTCCTATTTTAGGATCTTGAACATGGTGACACGTCAGGGAGCAACATGGGCCAACACACTTGGTTCAGTGGGTGAGTGACAGCTCTCTCTCTCCCCAGGACGGTCACTCTGCAGATACACAGTGTTTCCGACCCTCATACTGGGCGTACTGCATTTCATGCCGAGCACTGACTGAACGCAGTCTGAGCTGTTAAGGTGAAGTGACAGTGTGTGTGTTTTCTTCCTTCAGCTCTGTTGTACAGCGTGTTTGGAGTGGTCATCGAGAAGGCTCGTGGAGCTGAGGATGACATCAACACGGTGGTTGCCGGGACGATGACGGGCATGCTGTACAAGTCTCCAGGTTAGAACTGGGACTGTTCTACTGGTGAATAACCAGAGCATGTGAAGCTGGCAGCAGAAAATCCCCCCAAAAGTCCTGTTATTTTGTTACCTTCAGGAAGCGAGATTATATGCTGTCATATTTCCCTTTCTTCTGCACTTCAGATGAGTGGAGGAAAACAACCTATTGTTCAGATAGTGGCAGGTGGAAAGCATTTGAAAACAATGTAAAATGTTCAGTAATTTGGGAGAAAGAGGTAAGGCCTTGCTCTGAGAGTGAAGTTGTTGATGCTTTCCCCAGTGATTACTTTATTGATCCGTTCAAAGATGAGAGGATACAAGCAGGAAGAGTGTTGTTCATGATTGACATTAGCAACTGCTGCTGTCTGCCGCTTATCAGTTCTGTAGGTGCAAACATAAACATGTCTCTTCCCAGGAACTGTGTGGCACTGTAGTATAATGAAACCTTTTCCACTGTCAATAAAAGTCCCTGGGAAAGAGCATATGAAGGTTCTAGATTATAAAAAAGTTTTCGCCATTTTAACCCTAGATTCTGGGGAGTTCTGGATTGAGATACCCATCCGATATGGTTGAATGTGACACGGTGCTGTAGTGCTTAACCCTTGTGTTCTCTTCGGGTCATTATGACCCTTCAGTCATTGTGACCCCCCCCCCCCCCCACGTGTTGCGACAACTTTACCTCATACAAAAATTAAGCTAAGCATTTTATTTTAACCGTCGGGCTGTCTCACACCCCCCACAGCGAGAAGGTTAAAACAAAATGCTTCTTATTTGTTTTTGTATTGGGTAAAGTTGTCGCAGCACAACTATGGGTCGTTGTGAACCTTCGGGTTAAAACAGGTGTATGTGGTACAAAAAAAGGAAGCCTTTTTCTGTCCTTGTTTAGATTTCTCCAGAAATTCCGCTGACACATCTGCGTGCAATAGAAAGCTGTAGTTTCAGACGTTTCCTGGCTCAACACATGGGTCTGGACATGTGAGCGAGAGGGTGGGGAGCTAGGGAAGTCTTGCCGGCTTCTTGAATCGCATGCAGTACGCTGTATATACAGTGTGCCTACATTGCACAACTGCTGGAGGAATGCCCAATCAGAATTCATAGAAAGTTCCATCAAGTATCCTGTATCAGTGGGAGTAGATGGGGGGACCCGATAGACCAAGGAGGTTGGCAACACCCAACCTAATATACCACCAGAGAGGAACATTTAACATGCAAGGGGGTCTTGTCATACAAGCTGTACCCCGGTCTGTGTGTACTCATTAAGATGGACGCGGGGGCCTACAGGGGCCAGTGCCCCTGTTAAAATGTCCCTGGCCCCCCCTGTGGCCCCCCTGAGCTGACAAAAAAAAAATATATATATATATTTTATTTTTTACTTTTTTTTTTGTACACGTTTTTTTTCTTCTAGTAGTCATCATGAACCGAGGAAGGGACATTGCAGCATTTTTTTATAAAAAAAAAGTTAGAGACACATCATAAAAAAGTTAGAGAAACATATTAGGCTGTTGAGGAGCTGGAAGAGGGAATTTTGTATGATTTTAATGTAAAGCACAATTAAAGTATTTAATGTTTAAATATAATTTGTTTCCGTTTTTAATGTGCCCCTCTGATTAAACACTGCCCCCCCAGTAAAATTAGTCTAGAACCGCCACTGGCCGCATGCCTTCTATTCTTGTCCTGGTTAGACATACTCCCCCACCCCTCCCTCATGTATAGGCCCCACGTGCTGGTAAAGTTACCTTTGCTCTACTGTTTCATGGCCAGTCACACAAAACATGAAACTCTTATTTTAAGAGCAGCTGTAAAGAGTTATGGTTACTTGTTTTTGAGCCCGTCTTTTGTGTCATCAAAAACGTGCAGCTGAGTTGTCAAAACTAAAGCTGCAGTATTGGTTTCCTTCCTCATTTCATGTTACCGTGAAATATGCTCTCGAGGTCAGCCGTTCGCTGTGAAACAGTTTCCGTCTTCCCCAATTATTTAGTTTTAAGGCTCAGATATTAAGAAGTAAGTTAGGCTTCAATAAACTGCTGGATGATATTGAAATAAAGTTACATGAAAGCGATTCGTAGTTGTAATTCAAACGAATGAGCCTTTTTGAGGATTTAGATGTTTGCTGCCACACAAGTAGACCTTGCAAGCCTGTGGGTTTTTGTACACTTAACATGTTATCAATACCACCAGTAACACGTGTGGACTTGCAGACCCCTCCCCATAGTCTGTCCTGTAGTCTGAGCAGGTCAATGTGAGAAGCTCGCATGTTTTTAACCCTGTTATTTATCACAAGACCGTCTCCTATATCCTATTGTGCTAGTGCCTGAGCTGCAGGTTTAAAAACGGTTCAGACCGGCTCATGGTCAAATTCATGATCTGTTTTTGTAAGTGATTCACCCAGTGTCATATCGAGCACAGTAATGGTAATTGAGGCCCACAAAAGTTTAAATCAATGTTGTCTCAGCCTGTCATTGAGACGCTTTTGTCCCTTTGTTGGAAATGATAGTGGTGTGTGTGTGTGTGTGTGACAACAATAAGAGCTTGTTACACTTCTTAACCTGACGCACATCACATGGGTGAAGCCTGGGCTACCCTCAAAGGTACTGTTAGCTTTGGTAGCAGGGTCTGAGGCAGGGGGAGCCTCTCTAATCAATACCGAGATGACGTAGTCTGCCCCAACATGTTCCCACTTATCGGCAAGCACCTGCTAACGGGCGGACGCTTTGAGCTGCAGTTTCGACAGAACTTTATCAGCCTTATCCCCTACAGCTGTGTGGAGCAACGACGAGACAGTCGTGCCGCTCCTCCCACTGGTGCGTTCTGCGTGACAAGCTCTGTGTGCCAGCGTGAGACTGAGGGCTCCTCTGTGTTTTACCTTCTGTGAGTCATGTTTGACCAGGACATTGTTTGTTACTTGCAGTAAATATCAAGCATTGAGCTGATGTGCCAACAAGCCATGGCCAAGTCAAGTTTTTGAAGGTTAGGGTTTTCCTCTTTCAGAGTTGGAAGCACATCCTGATAGACTTGCATGGATGGATTGCTAATATTTTGCATTGCATGTGTCAATAGACAGATTGGAATGTTGGCTACTGAATGTACTGCATGTGAAAACACAAGTTCTATTTTTGTTTCCCTGGAACGTGTGACTCGATGGTCAGGTGCAGGACGGCTTGATACCAGAGAATTTCCCTGTCCTAAAGCTACCTTTCCTTGTATTTCTTTCGTTTGTAGCCCAATGTTGACAACGTGTTTCACACAGTCAGTATACTGGGTACTTTTTTGTACCTTTTTGGTCAAGTCGAAGAATGAGTCACAATGTTTTGAGGTCTGTGTGTTGACTGCATTGTTGTTTGAGAGAGAACTGAAATGCCACGTGGTGTGTGTGTTCCAGGTGGTCTCCGCGGAGCTGCGAAAGGAGGCCTGGCTGGCCTGGCCCTGTCAGGACTCTATGCTCTCTACACCAACTGGGACCACCTGAAGGGCAACTCTCCCACCCGCTACTAATCAGCTGCTTTGCTCCCACACTGGCAGTCCAGCCAGTCCACAAACTAAACCTGGGGATTCCCCTGGATATTCCTGTGCTTGTATGCATAGTCAATATACTGAAACTTAGAAGGCATCGCTTCCCATTTTAATACCCTTTCTCTCATCACATTCTCTTGGGCATTAGAGGCTTGCCAAGATTGCACTAAAGAGAGCATAGGTAGAGTGGTGGAACGATATGTATTGCTTAATTGTTTCTTTATACTGTAAGCTAAATTAGTGGCACATTAATATCCGCATGTTATCACTTGAGTTGTGGTTGACAGCTTCTTATGGTCATCAGGATCACATTCCATGTCTGTGTCTTGAGCCATAGGTTCGCTTTGTGATTTGTTACTATGCTTTGTTATTGTCTCAAAGATGGTGTCGTCAGAGCAGAGTAGTCACTGACGGCATCAGTTGTATGCTTATCAAAATCAATGTGAACATCTGTCTCGGAAGCAATTAAAGTACATTTTCATATCCGATTGCTTCAAAGGTCAATTAGGTTGTTTTTGTGCAGGCTGTCACATGCACAGGAACTAACACAGGACTGAGTTCACCCCAGGTGATGGAGCTCCGAAACATGACCTATCTATTAAGTATCCAAAGATCATCTTAATGCTTCTGTTGGTTTTAGGGACCAAAGGTGAGAGTTAAAAGACTGAGTGACTAGAACTGGTTTCATTTGTGGTCAATATTCATTCAGAAACCTGAGAAGTAGAACTTGTTAAACTACAGTTGAGTGGGCTGTCATCATGTAGTCTAATTCACAAAAGTTGGGAACTTAATTAGTTAAACACCGTCTTGGGAAAGAGAAACACAATGCCAGAGAAGTGCATTTTCACAAGTTGGCAAATCGTTTTATGCAATCGAGGAAGCAAGTCACTGAAATGCTGAAAGAAGGAACTGGATGACATGAACACTTTAGGTTATCATTTTTATTGAGTTAAATATGATACAAGTATGACAGCAGAGAATAGATTAGATAATAGAATGGTAGTATAGACAGCAGCACCTGCACAAGTTCCTTAAAAGAACAGGACAATCGTCTCCAAACTGCTCAAGAACCCCTGACGATTCAGTGCTCAATTCCTCATCTTCCCAAGCCCAGAGGGCAGTGTACAAATATAGAAGCACCTTTGGTCTACTCACTAACATCCATTAAGGAGGCAAAGAAAAATAACTAGCAGTGGTATTCAATATATTCTATTTGATACATACAATTATGGTTACATAGGACATTTACATGTTTAGCTATGCAACAGACAAATACGTGAGGAAAGTACATACTCAAATTTTGAGTTTGCATAAAAGTACATTGAAAACAATTCACTTCTGTAAAGCAGAGTGCAAAATGGAGATTACCTTCGTTAACGGAAACCCCAGCTGTCGTCTGCATGTGGGGTGAGCCAATCGTCCTTCTTTTCACTTGATGCTGCTTAACACAATGAGGCTGACCTCAGGCACATTGCACCAGAACTCCTGGTGAGGGTTTTGGTAGTACATACAACAGATGCGGAGATGGAAGAGTTAGCTTCTTTAAGAGCAGTTTTCAGCTTGTCTTTAACATGTCTGTTGGAAGCCTTTTCTGAGAAACAAGTCTGGTGCTCAAGTTAATCTAAAAACATGACAGAACAAAAGAAGACACATACATTGAAGGAAACAAACACAAATGAATAGAGTAGGTTACATTTCTTGATCATTTCAATCAGGAAGGACAAATAAACCTAAATTTCCATTGTACCCATTTTCAAACTGATTCTGTGAGGACCACTGCAATTACCAATCAGGTGATGTTGGTATAAATGTCTCACCACACAGCAAAATTGTGTTTCTAAAATAAAGTTGATTAAAATAACTAACTGCTGTTTCTAGCTTTCCCATCCGTTCACCACTCCCCCATCAAACTTAAAATAAAATGTTCAATTGCATGCCTATCTGGTCCATTCGAGTCCAGTGATTCGTAGATCACGTTGTGAGTTGGCGTTTATACACGACTTATATCTTGACATGGGAGACATGGAATTATACATATGTTTACAGGAGGCAAATTCATAGAATCTATCCAATTAAAAGCTCAGCTCAATCAGATACGGGTCACATGGACAAATCTGCCGACCCCGTCACTAGATCTGGCTGGGGCGGTGAAGCGCATGCCAGCTGACCAACCCTCTGAAACCAGCTGATATACCATGGAGAAAAGAGAGACACAAAGCAGTCCCAGAAAATAGCTTTCCAGGAGAAGGCGATCATAATTTTGTGTGCGATGATCAGCATCATTTAAGAGACTTCACAAAATAGTAAATTTTCAAAAGGCTACTGGACTTCACATCTGGGAGAAAAAGGGAGAGATGAACATTCCATTAGAATGGGAAAAATAATTAAATAATTTGAATCCATGCTGATGGTTTTCGGTGGTACAAACGCCTCACCTGTATAGGAGTGCTGTGTAGCCATTTGTCTTTGTCTCCCCCGAGTTTCATACAAGAAAACAGATCACATACTGTAGGAAGGGCCAGTCTCTCCTGAAGGACAACAAGAACGCGTCAGTGACCAAATCAATACACTGACCGTCTTCGTAGAACAAACCCAAGTAAGCACTGAATGGTGAATGGACTGGGGGCCTTACCTGAGCTTGGGCCCTCTTGCGTAGGAGCCACTTGTCCTCTTCAGGCTCTGTGCTGCTCTGGTCCTGTGTGCTCTCCTGCCTGGGGGTGGTGGTGGGGGTGGGGGTGGTGGTGCTGCTCTTTCCAGGGACCACCCAGCACTCTGGCTGCAGGGGGCCATCGAAGGGGTTCTCTGCCTTGACGAACTGGGAGCTGTGCTCCTCCCTGCTGGCTTTCTCCTCTCCGGGGCCTGCCTCTGGAGACATCCAGGCAGAGAGGGAGGACGTGGCTGGGGGCGGCGGGGTGAGGCTGCTCGTGGCCTTGCCTGGATGCAGCCAGGCCTCTAGGATGGCCTGCACTTTCTGCTGCTGCTCTCGCTGGTGCAGGCTGGCGGGCTTGCAGCTGGTGGTCTTGGCCACGGGCATGCCGTTCTTGTCGCGGCCCTCCTTCTTCAGAAGCCAGGAGCTCAGGGCTTCCTTGCCGCAGTTTTCCTCGCAGACACACTGAGAGTAGCTGGAGCAGGCCTCGTTGGCTTTGCAAGACTGCTGGATGGGAATGACCTGCTGTAGCCAGACCTCAGTGGTGTCCAGGGGGGTGGCAGTTTGGAGAGTGGAGGCACAGATGGAGCGGGTGGTCCCAGAGGCAGGGGGGCTCTTCAGGCACTCCAGCTTGCCCAGGTTCTCGATCTCCACCGCCTCGGTGCGGATGGCACAACAGGAACCACAGTCAGACTTGAGCAGCCAATCACTTGTAGAGAAGCCTTCCCGGAAGGGCTTGAACACCTGCTTGGGCCTATCAGCATCAGCCATCTGACAACCCTCTGAGGTCTCCTTGGTGGCGGTTGCCGGGGTGATGAGCCAGTCATCCTGCTCCTCGTCCTCAACATTGTTCTCTTGAGTTCCCTCCCCCTCCTCCTCCTCTTCCGGAGCCATGTTGAACTCTGACTCGTCGATCTTCTCAATGGAGAATGCGGAGCTGTTGGTGCTCATGTTGCTATAGGCCCTCTCCCTGGGGGGGGTGTTCTCCTTGAGGAGCCATGCCTCCAGGTCCTTCAGCTGGCCCCAGGCCTTTTGGAAATCAAAGGAGGTCTGGGGGTAGGGGGTCTAGAAGAGAGGATTCATTACGGGGTCATATTGGTGTTACTAGTCCCTTTGGTGCAAAACCACTTAAGGCTTTGATTATATTTTAATTGAATGTAAATTGTCAGGAAAAATCTACTTTAAAAAAAAAAGCCTTAATAAAAATCCACACCAGTAGCTTAACCTAAAGCCAGGCCTCACCTGGGTTTCCTTGCGAGCGAGTAACCAATCCTCTGGGTTCATGCTCGACTGATAACCAACCGGAGCACTTGTCACTGGACAGCTTCCAAGGAGCCATTGGGCCACTGCTGGAGATGACTCCACCTTCTGCAAAAGATTCAAACAGGCATGTCACCACAGTGTGCCTGAGTGGAAGCCCTCTGTGTGTGCTGTGCATGCCAAGCTTTAAATAAGGGGGGGTTACATGAGTCCAACCTGTTTCTTAGCTGCGATTGGACAGCTCTGGAGCAGCCACGGTCGCTCTCTGTCACTGCTGCTGTTGGCGCTCTGAAGGGGGCCTCCTTCCGTGTCCTGTGCAGGACACAAAACAGGCAGGTGTGTCATGGACATTGTCTCCTTAGTGCCAGTGCCAAGTTCAGCATGTTATCACGATACATGATGTAAGAGGCTAACTCATGGGATCAATCCAGTGTGTCCTGTCTCTGCCAGCTGGGAACCAGCTGTTCCCCTACGGTGTTAGATATTGGAAAACTGTGGATATATTTCAAAGGTCAAAGGTTGTTTGTTGCAAGTCTCAATCTTAAAAAAATATGCACTTTAGTGCACTATATCTGACTAAAATATGTGGTAACAACGCACGACTAATGCCATAATGCCACACTAAGAAGAATTAGCAACTTATCCACAATAAGAGCAGATGTACAGCTGGTCAGGAGGCGGAAAAGAGGCCACCAATGCACTGCAGACCAAATTCTCCTTTTTAACAACTGATAGATGGCCAGAGGCCATTTTTCAGCCTGGTTGACTGTGTGTGTGTGTTCAGGTTGCGTACCTGAGTGGCGATGGTCCCAAAGGAAGTTATGGCCTGTCGCAGAGAACGTGTGTCTGCCTGAAAGGACATGTCTGGAGTCTCTTCTGGAGTCAGGCTCAGAGAAGACAATCTGGAGAGGGAATCCAAGACAAACATTAAAACACATCCCACACATTCCTTTCCATTTCATCCGTTTGTAACACACCCAGCCACTTTCAGGTTCAAACCTGTGAAGATATCTTTCAGAGAATTACAGAGGGCTTGATAACCGAGACAGTTGCCAATTGACAACCCCTCCCAGACAATCGCCTTCTCTAAACAATAATTATGTCCCAACTACAAATGCTGACTGCTCGATCTCATTAAAGTCTTCAAAGTCTTTGGTTTCTGCTCTTACTTTTCCATGCAACTAGTGAGCTGGTTAGCCAAGTCGTTGCGGTTTTTGGAGTTCTCCAACTGATGAATGAGAAGGTCAAACTGGCCTCGGAGCTGTGGACAGGCACAGACAGACACAATGAGAAAGAGACAGAGGTGAGAGAGAGACAGAGGCAAGGAGAGAGAGAGAGAGAGAAAGAGACACAGAGGCGAGAGAGAGACAGAGGCAAGGAGAGAGAGAGAGAGAGAGAGACAGAGAGAGAGACAGAGGCAAGGAGAGAGACAGAGAGAGAGACAGAGGCAAGGAGAGAGAGAGAGACAGAGAGAGAGACAAGGAGAGAAAGAGAGACAGAGGCACAGAGACCGACAAAAAGAACAGTCAGTTTCTCGACATGCAACTTGAGCAGAGGGGTCTCCGAGGTAGCCTCTTGCTCTACTGTAACTTGATCAGGACTCTCAGCAGAGAGACCGGTGAGGCGAGCCATCATGCTGACTCACCCAGTGGAGCTGCTGGAGCTGGGACTGCAGTGCCTCGCCTTTCAGTTGCTCCACAAGGTCAATCTGGCCCAGCAGCCACACCTCGCGCGAGCGCAGGACCTCCAGGTGGCGGCTGATGCAGCTGTGCAACTGAGACTTCACCTAGGAGGACACACGGCAAGCAGGAAGGGGTTGGCATACAGCCACGGCACTAAAACGGTCACGGTGATCGGGAGTATACTCAAAAGAGTACCAAATACCTCAAAAGTCTTAACCAGGACATTTCTAACTAACTAGTTATTCAACGCTCCCATGGGAAAAAAAAGGACGCGGCGAGCCCAAGGCGTCGACGCCGTCATAGAAAACATCAGACCCTTACAAGTATAGATGCTCTGCCCTTCGTTACCTATTCAAGGGATGGGGAGTCAGGGAGAGGCAGGCTGCTGCAGTCCAGTGACTCAGCGAGAGGAGAGATGCAGAGGAGGGCTCTCTGGTGCCTGCGACGTCTCAGGCTCGACTGACCCGCTCGGCTCTGTCTGCTGCCTTATGAGGGGCTGGGCTAACCCACACACTGCCCTGTGGTCACGTTTCAGTATCAAACCCTGCGGGCCCTTCTCCTCCTCACAACACCGGTTGTCATACTAATGATTAACTGTGGTCACAGGACAACACAGGTGTGATACGCCTTGGCTTTGGAACGTCTACCGTGGTCACGGCTTACAATAATGGAATGATTTTGTGTGTGTGTGAGTAACTCATGATTCTCCCTTCAGGTGAGCTAGGCTTTGGGGTAGATACAAAACACACCTGAACACACAGTCACGGGTAAAGCCCACACAGGCCATAAGGGTTTGTGCTGACTAACAAAAACAAATACATGATAACCGCCGGGTTTATGACAGAAGGGGCAACTGTGTCTGGCAGCGTCATGTGATGCTGATCCAGCATTTCTCTCCCACACACACCCAACCCAGCGCTCTCCGAAGCCACTGGAACGAGGCCATCTCTCTGTGTGTGGGGGCAGCTATGAACACACACCCGGACCACGGGGTCTCTGGTCCCTTACCTCTCTGGAGTTGTCTTTGAGCTGGGCCTCAGCCTTCACCACCCCTCCGATAGCCTCTTCAAGCTGAGAGCGGGCCAGCGTGCACTGCCTCAGCGTGGCCATGGCCTTAGCACTCTCCTCCACAGGGGACATCCTGCAGAAACAAAACACAAGTTGGTACATGGTCATGTTAGAAATGTTAGTTATGTATTGGTATTTCAGATAAACCCATTTCATTAATCATTAGCCCTAATTGATTGTGTGGTGCTAACTGTGCACCTTAGGAGGGGGGAACAAACAGTTGTTTAACAGGTAAGTAAATCTGGAATGGAGAATTACTTGTTAGGTGTCATTTGTATGTTTTGCATGGATACTTTTTCCTGATAGAAAGCCAACATCACTTTCAGTTCCTTGTTTCTGAGAATGTACCACATCAGTCAACTTGTCCCTGCTTTCTCTTTCTTTCATTTCTGCTTTACACATTAACAAATAATATTCAGTTCCTGAAAGACAAGAGAGACCTACAAATACTGACCTACAAATAATTCCCATATAAACGCATGCTCAATGTTTAGAATTTCCACAAAACAAATATCATTACTGTGGACTAAGAAATTCCTACAAAATCATAAATTGTGCATGTACCTTTTGTGGACTTGATTACCCACTGGCTAACTCCCATTAGTGTTATGTTTTGTGGTTGAGAGGTTACTCAAATAACCTTATCTTCCTGTCCCCAAAACCATATTTACTGAGAAAACCCACCCTCTTCCCTTTAATCAAAGACATTTGTACACAGCTGACTAGAGTTTAAACTTGAATATTGTGCTTTTCATAAATAATGTACTAATGAGATGCACGGACTACTGTCAGCAATAAACCATAAAAGGCTAGGGTTATGGTTATAGTAACACTTGCCAAACAAAAACAATAACATTTCCATTAAACTCAAAGGTTAATGTGGTGCCACGGTTTTTGCTGTTAATTGTACTCTTGGTTGCCGAGTTTTTACATTATTTGACTCTGTATACTTAACCGATGTCCATATAGGCAACGATACTATTTTGAATTCCTCAAAGAACAGCCTTCGATTTCAATATACAAAGTAATTGCGTTTCTTAAGTCTAGAGTGTCTGCAAGAGTAACGTTCTATATGAATTTCGACACGGGATCGGATACATGCATTTGGCGTTCTCAATAATGTGAAATGGTGTTCGCTGTCGCGTTCCCTACGTTGCAAAGGAGTGTTTTCTCTACCCTGTAGAAAAAGTACTTGTACCAAAAATGGCGTACGTATTTTCTATCTGTATCCAGACATCTATAACCAAGGTCATACCTCATGCTGCTGTACGTCCAGAGATATGAGTTAATCCTCTGTGTTTGATTTCTTTAAATGTCAGTTATTCCTTCTCTCATACACAAAAGATTCCGGTTTAATTGTTTGCCTTCGTGATTTATCGAGCCAAAGACTACGGCTGATTCCTACGTCATCGCTTAAGGTTTCCGTCAGAGGCCGAGCAACCACGATCAATTTAGCAATCCGCACGTACGCCACCACAGCTTATGAAAGGGCTGGGGGCTGGACCCATGCGCTCCGTTAAGCAACACACTAAAATGTCCTTGCAAAAAACAAACAAAGAAACAACTATTTATTAACACTTACACTTAAGCTACTGTAGCAGACAATCGTTGAATTATTCTGCCTGCTAAAGGGCCACTGTTTTTTCCTGACGTTATAAGGCCAATAATGTTTTTCTGAATAATTTCTAACTGCATCGTAAATCGACTTCTTATGCCAACTAAAAAGATAACGTTGGCAGATATGTTAGCTATAGTTAAACAAGATTCATTATGTCACTACCTCAATGGCCAAAAACGAGGAATGCATTCCACAGAGACTTTAGACTAAGAACACAAAGGTCCGTTTTGAGTACAGCAGACTAGCAACAACTGTACATTGACTACAAATCAACAACTACCTAACTACTTAGCATTGGCAAACAAAAGCAGGTTGACATTGTCAACTAGCTACAGTAGTGTTATCTATCATCAAGCCTATAAACTAGTTTAGCTAACTAGCTAGCAAACAAGACTCAAGAGAAAATGGCTCTCACTCGTTTCATAACCACGTTGTCCATTAGGCATACATTGATATCAACCATACTTGCCTTGTCCCTTTGTTTTGAACCTTAGACTTCGAAGACATTAAATGTATATCCTCTTATTGTGGCAAATAAGACAATAAAAACCTCGACGTTTAAGCCGGTAAAATATTTCCGCCAGGCATGCGACAACGTCGTACAATATGCCTACAATAACATCTCGCGAGAACTCTTTCAGCTGGTCAGACCAGAATGTCTAATCTGGGTCAAACTCCTTGGCGCAAAACTGTTGAGACTGCATTGCTGCCATCTTGTGGAAATATAATAGTTAACCAACTGCTGGTTTGAAATGTAGAGTTGAAGGTAACATTTTTTTTAGATGTTGTCACTTACTATGAATTTAATTACACAAGATTTACCTAAATAAAGAAAAAGCAAACACTCCCTTACTCGTTTTCACCATTTAACACGTTGGGTAAGTAAAACGTGTGGATGTGCTTTGGCAACTACTGCTTTATTAAAATGAACTATAGAAATTATAATTTTATCAGTTAAGCAAAGGTTAAGGGAACAAAGGCAACCAAATTTGGCAAGAAAAGTGAAACAGAGGGGGAAAGAGGTATCCATATGAAATCAGAAGAGTCAGTGGAGCACGTAGGTTTCTATTGTATGAGTATGCTTGGAGAGATGATGAGGAGTAGAGGTGTGTGCAGGAATTCACATTCAAATATTTGTTTTACTTCTTTTTGTAGCTAGGACCAGGTTGTAAAGCATGGAGGATAACATTTTGTTTCGGGTGCATGTGTGTGAAGTGTAGGTGTTTTATCTAGCTGCACCACACTCCCGACCAGAAGAGGGTGATAACGCACAAAAAACCTGTATGATATTAAGAGCCGTAAAACAAGAAGAAGACGACGACGCAGTAGGCTAAACAGTGGAATTACATTTTGTAAGACAATAATAGTTTTTAAGTGACAAATAGATTGTCATATTTTGTATATGTGATTTAACTGCAACGTATTTTATAAGAGGCAGTAAGAATACGTCGACCCTCTTACAGCAATGTCTGAGTCTGACGGAAACAAAAACACGAACACGGAACCATGGGGCGGCTTTGATGACAACCTCATCCAGGTAGCTACCAGCTACAATTGATAACAAGCTGACGTTGATGCACAAATAAAATATTCCAACTGTCTATATAATGAGTTATTTCCCTATTTTCGGTGTTTTTTGGTTAATCATTTGATAGTTTAAGCGAGTTGACGTAGCTACAGTTTCGCAAGGTGACAAAAGTGCCAACGTACGCCAGTGACTATAAGCTATAGGAAAATACAGCAAATTTGCATCAGTGTAATATAGCTAGTGATTTAAAGACGAAATGCTTTCCAACAAGACATAAGCTACACCAGGGCTAGCGGTGATAGTTGTCTTGAGTTGTACAGAGTTAAATCCACCCCCACCCCCCCCCCCCCCCACCCCCCACAGCCCTGTCAATAAGATAATCAGATGTTTAAGGTATTTTTTGAAAATGTGATAATGCTACGTAAAATATAAAAATAAAGTAAAATGTTATCCTAATACCATCATGTCATATTGTGTGGAGTGTATGTGAAGACAACATGTGTTGACCTTTATATTCCTTCATCCTCCTTATCAGGGCAGTGGGTCTGCAGTGATAGATATGGAGAACATGGACGACACATCAGGCTCCAGCTTTGAGGACATGGGGGAGATGCACCAGCGCATGAAGGAGGAAGAGGAGGTGTCAGCAGAGGCAGCAGCAACAGAGGAGGAGACTGGAGAGGATGGCGAGTTCCTAGGCATGAAGGGCATCAAGGGCCAACTTGGTAGACAGGTGGCAGATGAGGTGAGCTTAGAGTTTGACATCAACAACACATGGGGTGTCACTGTTTTATTAGATTTATTATGAGGATTTAAATTGCCTCTGGCCTTTCACTTCTTTTGACTTTAAAACACAAATAATCGGATACAAATCCAACATCTATGTTCGCAGGTGTGGGAAGCCGGCAAAAGGCAGGCTTCAAAGGCCTTTAACCTATATGCCAATATAGACATTCTCCGACCATACTTTGATGTTGAACCGATACAAGTTAGGAGCAGGTGAGAATATG
The DNA here is from genome assembly GCF_054491055.1 of Hypomesus nipponensis. Lineage (NCBI taxonomy): Eukaryota > Metazoa > Chordata > Actinopteri > Osmeriformes > Osmeridae > Hypomesus > Hypomesus nipponensis. Next base: position 15,020,460 of record NC_140371.1, on the reverse strand, counting down.
TTTATTTATTTTCAAGAAATCTGTTGGCCTTTATATTGAGAAATTTGATATTTTGACTGATGGCTATTTTGTTCCCATATAGGTTGATAGAGTCAATGATACCCATCCGCATGATCAACTTCCCACAAGTAAGGGCATCATTTATTTATGTTAATTTACTGGCGCTCTGTTTTGAAGCAACATAATGCCAATTTGACCAATTTAACGATTGTATCACATATAATATCCTCATCTATTCTTTCTCCTTGAACACAGAAAATAGCTGGAGAGCTGTATGGGCCCATGATGCTGGTTTTCACTATGGTGGCCATTCTCCTGCATGGGATGAAGACATCAGGAACTGTTATTGTACGATAACTCTTCCTGTGATTACATTGCAAATGCATGTATTCTGTAATAATAGTACTACTGAGTATATCTGTTCCTTGCCAATTCATTGCTCTTTCTTGATAGAGAGAGGGTACTCTGATGGGGACAGCCATAGGAACGTGCTTTGGCTACTGGCTGGGAGTGTCATCCTTCATCTATTTTCTGGCTTACCTATGCAATGCCCAGATTACCATGCTTCAGATGCTGTCCCTGCTGGTGAGTCAACATTTCACCTTCCTTACACAACAACAACAACTATATACAGTATGAGGAATGCTGAAAGATACTGTATCTCACTGTTTGTTCCTACTGTGCCTCCACAGGGTTATGGCCTTTTTGGGCACTGTGTGGTGCTCTTTATTACCTACAATGTTCACTTCCACTCCCTGTTCTATATCCTGTGGCTGGTGATTGGGGGACTGTCCACTCTGAGAATGGTAATGACAAACCACTGATTGTTCTTGGGGCTTTAGGGAAACTATCTCAGTATTTCGAGCAACATTTATTTGGACCTCAGTGGTGACAGGTTCCTTAGGTTGTTTCCATTTTAAATCAAGGTGTTCTCTCTCAGTTCTTGCTGAAAGTCATTACGTTCCCCCTCTGTCTCAGGTGGCTGCTCTCATCTCTCGGACAGTCGGCCAGACTCCTCGTCTCATCCTTTGTGGGACGTTGGCAGCTCTGCATATGCTCTTCTTGCTTTACCTCCACTTTGCTTACCACAAGATTGTTGAAGGTAAGTGTCCATCTGAGATATTTTGCACTTTGATTTTGAGAAATGTCACAAGGATTCAAGCATTTATCTTTTGTCTGAAGGTATCCTGGACACCTTGGAAGGACCCAATATACCCCCCATTCAACGGGTGGCTAGAGATTTGCCTGATGTGGCCACAGCTGCTGTGAATGCCACAGTGAAGACCCTTGGAGTCTTTCTGAAGTCACACTGACTGTGAGCCCAAACATTTGGCTGTTAACCAGACCTGGTCTGCTTTGTGTTGGTGTTGTATAACCGATGGAGACAGGACTGAAGGTCAAAGACTATGATGGGTAAAAGTTGGCATAATGTCTTCTTTAGACAGGAGTATAGTTGAAACATATACTTGTGTTGTTGATGAATTTCCAACTGATTCCATGCTTTTTGGTTCTATGGGATATGTCATGTTTACCTGGTTGTTCTTGTGCCACATTAAAATACAGCTTAATGGAATGGCACCTTACATATGTGTAAATATCAAGTTATTAGTTACCTTGTAATATGATTTAATGTACCTAAAAGAAGTTTGAATGCATCATAGTTTTATTTTAAAAGCGGGTAGTTGACAATGTTTTCCACTAGACATGTTTTCACCTCTTGTAGGTTTTGTTACATACTGTAAATTATAGTAAATGGGGACAGGGACCTTGAATCAATGAGTTGTGCCTATATATGTGTTCTGAGGGGTTAATCATTGGGGGCATTCTGTACGTTAAATGGGGAAAAACACATTTTAAACAACGTTTCTCCTTATCTGGAACTATTACTGTCTCACACAATTGAAGTTGATGTGATTTGAGAAGTGTATGCCAAATAGTTTATTGTGACCATCCCCTTTTTCTTTTTTGTATTGCTTTTCTGACTTTTTTTTTTTGGGGGGGGGGGGGGGCAACTCCCGGTGTTATTTTTTGGATTATTGAACAAAAAGATACAAAGCAAATAAACTTTATTGATCTGGACTTTTATATTCCTAAAAAAACATATATGGCTTATCATAATGACAGATATGTGCAAGCTATTTTACCAGGTAATTAATCGACACACATTTCCTTGAACTGGATAACAAATGATACCTAAATGAGTCCTATATATCTGATGCAAGAAAGCGAATGAAATAGCTTGAAGCTATAATTAGTTTATGCCCTGTGCTAATTTAGGATTGACCAAAGCCCTACATACTGATGGCACGTGACCAATATCGGTCTCATGCAAGACAGTAGCGTACAGCCATTGCTCCGTTCATTTTTTCCTTACAGTGGAGCCATTATACTTACATGTGCAGCACTAACTAACCAGCAATGGAAGCGCCTCGGGGAAAGGGGTACACTGCTCTACTCTTCAGAGAATTGTCAGTGCATTAATAATTCTAGCTGGAGAGCAACATGTGACAATCAGGCAGTAAGGACTTCATCCTGTTACGGTGACATCGAGAAGAGGGTGTCCATAGTAACCGACACCTGCGACGGGAGCAAACAAACGTCTTTCCTTGTGTTTAAAACCGAAGCTCACGAGAGGATTAAACATTTGTACCGCTTGAAAGCACATTCAACTGGGAACATATTCGAGTGTATTTGTGCGTGACAACAATGTACCAACGTATGTATAGCCTGCATGGCCTGCAGTAGGAGTAGCAGATTTAGCCACGTTATAGCGTTGTAGAGGGTGATGTCACCGCGTGAATCAGCTGAGAAGATTGTGCAAATTAACTTTGGATACCTCGCATATCCCTTGGGAAAGAACTTAGGCCTGTTATTGACTATTGCACGAATAGATTTAATGTTCAGGTAAGGTAGCTATTTATTGAGCTATTGGTTGATATAACTTGCTTTACCATGCCATATAGCTAGCACATACGCCAGCTATTGAACAACTTTGGACAAGAACCTTAATGTAGCCGGCATTTGCATTACAGCTATATAAACGTTACATTTGGACTTTTACTTTTACGCCTAAAATGCAGGCTACCTCAGCTGGGTTAAAACCTTGAATGTAACCTATACGACTTGACCAAAATGCTGCCAGGTTCTATTCAGATAACTGGAGAGACACTGTCGGGGGCCGAAGTAAAGGACATATGCGACAGCTTGAAAGAGAATAGTGTTAGGCTCCTGTCTGTCAGAGGATGCCAGCTTTCAGACCGCGACTTCGGCCGGGTATGTCGTGGTGTCGCTGAGTCACACTCCTTGGCTCAACTCAACCTGAATCTCGGTGTGGTGTCGAGCATAAACCGGACAAAACATCTTGCCGATGCTCTTAAGGCCAACAGATCAATTCAGACTTTATTGTAAGTAGGACATTTTATTTAATATTGAATACATCAGTAGAATACATCAGTTGTCTCAGTAAAGTTGAAACTATGTTTTTTGGGCGCTTGAACCCTAGATTTATCCCCCCCCCCCCCATGAAATTAAGTAATATTTACAATGATACACACACACACAGTTTTTGCTTGTCTCTCCCTATTTATCTCTCGCAGTCTCCATGGCAGCCCCTTGCTAGATGCAGGACTAGTCACTCTGAACACAGCCCTGTCAACTCATCCGTCCCTGGTGTCACTGGACCTTGGTGATTGTCTACTGGGGGATGAAGCACTAAGGCTCATCTGTGGTATGCTGCCCCCAGATGGGGCCAAATCAGGTACAGCCTAGTTCACACTTGCTTTACTTGAATAGGTATGATTGTTTAATATGCAAATAAATCACACGTCATTACTGTGGAATCCACGCTCAGCCTGTAATTCAGTGACTGCATGGTTTTGAGATGCTGAAGGTCATTTGATGGTCGGTATCCATTTGTCTAAAGGTCTACGGGAGCTGACTCTGAGTGCTAACCCAGGCATCACGACCAAGGGCTGGGCCCGACTGGCCATTGCTGTGGCCCACAGTTCCCAACTACGAGTCCTCAACCTGGACTATAATCCCTTAGGTAAGCACTAAGCACCTGTTACCATGCATACATATGATCTATTTGTAACCTCTGGTGTTTATCAAGCAATCCGCCCCATCATCACTCAGTACCTTGTTATTTAATGCCATAAAAAGCATGTGTTTGAATTATTGATAAGCAGAATAACGGTTTACTAAAGAAGCAAACACTCTTGAAATACCAATGATTTTCATCGTATTCGCTGGTTGCTTCCTGCAATGTCCAATCAGTGTTATTCAGGCGTGTCTCCATGACAACCTTCAGCTTGCTCACACTAGAGAGAAAATGAGGCCCTCTGTGGAACAGGTTGTTCCCAGTTCAAATTTCAAAGTGTCAGTTAGGGGGCAATATGGCACAGTAAAAATCATCCATCTGTAACAAGAATGACAATCTCACTTGGACGGTTTTTATGGCACCAACCTGTCCTTTAATTAATCAACTTCATGCAGCATCAATGGTTGTGGTCTCGGGTCTCCGAGTTCAGATATTCATGGCATGGTTGCGCGTTCTGTTGGGTCTCCAGGGGACCAGATAGCAGGCATGCTGGCAGTGGCTGTGGCTTCCAGTAGAACCCTAGAGGTGTTGGACCTGGAGGGAACCGGACTCACTAACCAGTCGGCACAGGTCTGTAACAGCCACACCATCATACAACTGAAACATAGCCAGGACAGTCCAATTTGATTGGATTATTGATTGTGGTCATATCTTATGGTCACAAGGCTTTCCACATAATAAGACTTCTATAAAATTACAATGCATGAGTCTCTGCAATTTGAGGCCTAGCAAACGTCCACTAGGTGGTGCTATCACATAGAAAACCACAACATCACAGCCCTCCAAGACACTCTAATTAAGAAGTCAATCCACTTTCTTGGGAGATGAAATGTGGCCTTTCATGTTCATTTAGATCACTGCAAGACAAGGCAGGGGAGAGCTGAACAGGGCCCAGGGCTAGTGTGGCAGATTCTTAGTCTGGTGACTGGGAGGAAGACTCCTGGTCTTTGATCAGAGAGCTTTTCATCTCGACAGCTCGCCGGCCATGTTCCCTACCCATCTTAGTCTCACTGGTATTGACCCCTCACCTTGAATCTCATCTGCATTAAAGATGTGCTCCCCCCCCCTCCAACTGCTAGAGGAGAGTCTCCTCTCTCCCCACCTGTACCTCAGCCGTCCGGTAGTCAACTCAACAGCTACCGCGATTGAAAATGTGCTCCAGTTTTCGGGGCTGTCTCGCCTACCACTGCTGCCATTCAGTTTCCTTTTGATTCCATTTTCCTTCCACACTTAAAGGGTCTGTCCTTGGTATGCCTATGTGAAAAGACTGTGTTGTCTTGTATGTGTCTTGTCTTGTGACTGAGCCCTTGGCATAGCAATTTATTTAAGGTTTGAACATGAAAGCAGATTATTTTCTAACATTCGAGTAAATCACATGTGAACTGATTTGCTTTCTGTGAATTGTAAAAGGATCTATTTATTTGGAACGTATACTATTCCAGTGGTATGGGCATACACAACAAATGGCATGAACTTACTTCAGAGCTCCCCCATTCTCCAGGTCTTCCTGGACATGGTGGAGAACTACCCCACGTGCCTGCGCGTGCTGGTCCTGGCCGAGAACGCCATCAGCCCTGAGCTGCAGCAGCAGATCTCCGATTTACTCTCCGAGGGTGAGGAGGAGGAAGACACGGAGGCTGAGGCAGCGCCGCACAGTAGGAACCTGCTCCCCACCAGGGAGAAAACCACCTGGCTCCCCCACAGCAGTAAGGGCTGAGCTGGCCGATTAAAACCGACATGCTTTTCCCCTGTCCTCTCCATCCCAGGTCAGATTGGTCATGTCACTGTCTAGACATGGCAGATCGATCTCTCCCCGTCTTTCTTTGGCTTCCTGTAGATGCAGTAGGAGGGATCTGTGGCCTGTCCTTTGTTCTCGTCGAGCTGTGTCAGATCCGTTTATCCCTCATTCTAGATTTGTGGATCTGTGGCCTATTAGTCAAACAGTAGAATAGGATATTTCCTATCCTTCTGTGTTCCTGTCCTCTCCCATCATTGATGATATCCTATAAAGGGTAGATCCATGTCTTGATCCGTTATAAAATAGGTCCACAGGCTCCTCTGCTTGGGAGGACTAGAGTCTTGCAGATAAAATATGAGCATTTAGTGTTTAAGCTGTTGTACACCATTTTTCTTTGAGATCCAATTGTTTTAGGGGGCTTGTTCCTATTTCAGGAGTGCTGTAGAGTTGTAGTCCTAAACCGGTCTCCCATTGTTTCTGACCCTTGCAGACTCCCAGATGATCCTGCTGACTTCAGGTCTAGGTGAGAGCCTACTGGCTGAGACTGAGATGTGAATCCACACACTTCCTACTTCAGTTTGATTTTGTATTCCTTTGACCCTTTCTCCCTCTGCACTTGATTCAGTTGAAAAATCACAATATTAGATATCTTGCAACCAATCACATTTGCATGACCTGTAGCACTTGTACATAAAATAGCTTTTTTGGAGCGGGCACAGTACCTTAATACACACCAAGTGACTTATAGGTAATAGTGAATTATTTATTTTAAACATGTACTGTCTATTTATAGTTCACGTTTAAAGATTATGTAACCAATGAATGTTTGTATGCTCTGATAGACTATACAGGATTGTTGTGATCTGATATCAAAATAAATCTGTTTACATATTCTTAAAAAATAATGTTTGTTTACTAATTTGCACATTAATTGGTCGTCATTCATTTTCAGACCTAACTGGCTCTCCATTTTGATACAAAATGTCGAAATGTAGACTGTGAATATCGTGTCCAATCTGCTTGGAGTCAGCATAAGCAGTCCTTATGAAAGAAGATAAATGAAACGTAACGAGCATCAGAGCACTGAGCAAGTCAGCAGCATCATGACGACAATGCAGTGGTTCACTGTTTCATCCCCCTTTCATCCCATACACCCCCTACTCACTCACTCTCTCCTCTGTCTAGCACACACAACAGTCAGTGTAGCCTCTATGCCAAAGCTGATTGTCCGAAAGCTTTTATTCCTCCGAATTACATTGTTTGAGATTATATGTGTTCCATACATATTTAACTCCAGTCATTAGCTACACAACATTACACCATTGAGCTCTGGATTCTCTGTAACCTTGGTGCAAAGTTCCCTAACAAATCATTCCATTCCATTGTCACACTGGATATAGAGTACAAAACAACCAAGGTCATTCTATCATGGCTGACAAGGATAGGGAATCTCTACACAGCTAACTAGGACACAGATAAAGAGGTCTGAGGTCATTCTGTGCGATGCTTAACACAGACCAACAGATGTCCTATGTACAGCAAGAGCACTCTAATCTCTCCCATCTCTTTCCATGTCACATTCAGTTTGTTGGGTAGTCACTTTCATATGGCATGGTCATGCACGTCAGTGATCTACTACTGAGTAATCCTATGAGACAGCCTTCAGTTGGTTAGGGGGCAATATGATGAACACACTGGATATATGATATGCATATATCAACATCACCAACCGAAGGTGATCTGTCTCCCTGGATGAGGAGCTGCCAGCTCATCTTGATAATGACTGAAAAATCTATAATTCATTGACATCTAGGATCAATCTCCCAAGTTGCTATGGGACTTGGATAAACAGCAGGCCGTTTTTCCGTGTAACATGTCCAACCTTTGTAAAGGATCTGATCTTGTTACACTTGAACCTACCTCGCTAGACAGACGCCTGTGCTTTGACTGTGCACCTGGCATTATGAAAGTCATCAAGGGAAGAGTACTAAACACTGCATGTGTTTGTCACTACATCAACAGAATACCCTTATAAACCGCTAATGATTAGATCATGACTGTCATTACACCTTCACCAAACAGACAATTAATAAGACTCTTATTCTTCTTAAAACGACATATTTGCACATGCCGTTAATGCTAATAATATTCAGTGACCAGGAGAGCCTCTGGGGAGGCCTGCTGGTTCACTGCTTGGTTCTGCCTCCGAAGAAAGCTGCCAGAGATGACAGAATGTCTGCTTCGCAATCTGATGCCACTCTTGACTCAGTGGGAAATCTCTCATCTCTAAAATGGACCCTTAATTCAATAACAACTACCTTTATCGCCATCTCCTTAGTCTCCAAGACAATGCAGGCATAATTTGAGGAAGTGGAATCAAATTTGAAATGCAACAAGATCTCAATTCGTTAATGGTTCTTGATCACCAAAAGGAATTCATTTCCTATGACAAGGCTTTATGAATCTATTTTAGCATGCGCGACGTGCATTTTCCATTTATAATTTTCAAAGAATGCTTTTACTTGAACATGACTCATGTTATTTACACATTAATGACGAGAGCAAACACTTTACTAATTACAGCTAATTTAGGGTACCGTTATTATAAAAATCTATAGTTCCAATTAGTTATAAGGGCTCCTTAATTAACACAGGCCCTCAGTGCCAGTCCTCTCACCTATAGGGGGCTGACTTGAGTAAAGCTAGTGTTCTAGTCATATAGGGCACTGAATGCTGGATGTAAAATTGAAATAAACAATTGCTGAATGTTCCCTGAAAATAAATAACTCAATTGGGAACATTCAGCAGACCCCATGTAACCAAACTGCAAAGTTTAAAATATTTTATTTGCTTTAAAATATACATCAGTTACAAATTCAGAAAATAAAATTAGTACTGGTTTAACAGTCTTTTCTAGATTTTTTCTTTTAGAATGTTTTTTGTTCTTTTTTTTGTTTATGTTTTTATAACAGTAAAGAAATAAAATCACATGGTACAGCTACATGACCATGGAAACTTACCCGCTTACATAAAAATCAATGGAAATCTACAAAGCCATGAAATAAGTGATACTGCATCAGGGGTGAAATGAATATGCAACCAAAGAAAACAACAGTGTTCACACATCTCAGTATGAGAGAATAATCAAACTGTCACTCCATGCAAGACTGGTAAACAGACTGTGAGCCCTGTGACAAATTAAGGGTAAAGTGAGTCAATAGTCACTGCTCCTGGGAACTTGACTTGGGGGGCCTCAAAACTAAAAACATCCCATAGTAAAGTGTTCCATAGAATCAATTGTCCAATTTAAATACAAACTTCCCCATTCCATTCATAATGAAAAATAACATTATTTAATTGACAGGAAACTGCACCGTGGACACACATTAAAGTGCTGAAAGAAACATGTTGCTGAGAGCATTCATTTCAAACACAACAAAACAACATGGCATTTAAGACCGGATGATTTAAAGCAATGGATGCCATGATGAGAGTCATTTTAATATATCTTTGCTTGTAGGGCAGGACCTAGATTTGTTATTTTAACAGAAATCTTTAAACGGTTGTTCTTGTATGTCAGAGCTCATGAATGGGTCTTTGAAAGTACATCTGACATACTATTATAGCTGTTGACATCAGAAGCACATTACAAGTGCATATCTGGTGTATGAGGATGCTGTTTCTAAATGTGTCAATAGTTATTTAATCAATTCTACAATTGTTATTCTGCAGAGACAGAATATCTTGAACATAAATCCAATCCTCAGAGTACATGTATCATGTGTGCTTTCATCATTCTCAGAATACACAGTATTGTGAAAACAGCACTTCTGCCCCTGACTAAAGGGTCACAGAGAGATTATCATATACATTGTGTTTATTTCTACACATCTGAAAGGCTGACATTAAAATGTAAAAAAAAAAAAGAGAAAATCCCCAGACCAAATTCCTCTCTGCTGGTGTGAAGCATCCTAGTTAGGTGACCTTGGATCAAAGAAGGGACATGTCACACTGTGATGTGTTCAATTATATTCATGAAAGAGGAGTCATTAAAGTTGCAGGAGACCAGATGTAAGGTCCTATATTTAAACGCTGAGTACATTAGTGGGACCTGAATTCTCCCCCCGTTGTCTTTTCCCCACCCCTCCCATTTTCTTTTTTTATTTGCACGAAACCTTGTCTACAGCACATCTGATGAGCCCATGAAATATTCAAAATGTACATTACCACATTCCGGACCATGACAGACTATTCTCTCTCCTCACTCTTTCTGAAGTATTAGAAACCTATTTCTGAGGGTAATAAAACATGAATTATTTAATCAAGGCCTGTTTCCACTGCTCCTATTAAGGGAGATTTCAACAGAACATTTATACATAACGAACAAAACAATACAAACATTCTGAAAGTGGGGAAAAAAAAGAGAGATAAGTTAAGGGTAGCAAGAGGGTGACAGAAGTTGATTTCGAAGATTTGTGAGGCTAAAGGCCTTGGTTTCACCAACCTGTCCCTTCATCACATTGGAGGAAAAAAAATGATGAATTATTCAAATAGGAGAAGTGCAACAGAAAGCTTACCGCTGGATGCTTACAGTGTGTGGAAATGTGTGGGGACTTTTATACCAGCGTCTCCCCCTTAACCATGGCCCCAGTAACAGGAGGGTGGCTACGTTATTTAATGTTGCCAATTTCCTGATATGTCAAGTACCTCACTCTTAGGAGTGTCATTTATAATTGGTGGCTAAGATTCTCTATATGAAGAGAGGTAAAAGAGACTAAGTGGTATTGTTCTACCATAGATGGTGTCCATGTTCCTGCAAGTAAATACACTTGAAATGATGATATTACACTTTTGACCACTCTGACACTGTGTACACACCATAGTTGAATAACACTGTCTGCATGAGAGCTGGAGAGACATAGCTAGCTGCTAGCAGAGCTCTATGCTGAATACCACAGCAGGGCACCTGCTCTCAGAAGCCAAAGAGACATCAATAGCACAGCAGGACTGTATCTGAATAACACTACACAACCAACCCGAAGTTAGGAAGGCCACACGACGACCATGTCGGCAAACTGAAATGTGGTGCAGACTATTAGATCTGTAAAGCATGACTCTTAGTGGTAATGCTACGTAGTGAATCCGTGAAGAACTGAATGGATAACTGACACTCCAGACAGAATGAACAATGTTAGGTAGATTACAATGGAACAATGACAAACGACTGCTAGGTCCACTGAGTATGCGGGACAAAAAGGAAACTTTACAAAACAACACAAGCAAATAAAATCAGTCTGTCAGACAAACATAATCTATTGATGTAAAATACAGTAGTGTGAAAGAAATGGAATCAAAAGTTAAATAAAATGTTGCATAAATCATGATTACATTCCAGATTACATTCAAACAAAGTTTGCAAGCCTGTGAATAAATGTGGTACTGGTTTCAAAGTATGACAGATGTGGGAACATGTCATTCAAACTGTTGTACAGTTGGCTGAACAGAGATAAAAAGTCACATAATTGAGTTTGCCTGGATTACGATGAGTTCAATTTGACAGTGTAATAGTCTCTACACCTATCAAAATACTATTTTAGAGTATAGCTTGAAATAGGGTGATGGGGGGTTGCCACCACACTCATATCATACATACTTTCAGATACTCAGATGTTTTAGACATGACATTTACAGTTAGCATGCTAGCTCGCAATAACACATTACATAGACGAGTTGTGTAAAACGTGTTGAAAGGCATCTTCCAGGAGTTTTCTGGGGCTCAGCCCAGTGAATACTTAAAAAACATGTCCAAATCACTATCATTTCACTATGTGTTATGCAAGCAGTGTGTCTTCCAAAAATACTGTCATCAGGTTAAGATCTTGCATTCAGTTGCCATGTGAACAAAGTGTTTGTTTCTTTCGCCAAATGGAAATACATAAACCCAAATTCATAATAACACTCCAGTAGTAAAATTAACCATAATTCAGAGGCCAATATGACTTTCCTGGCCCATTTCAACCAATACCAAAATTAGATTGCACACATTATTATACTGGAATACTGGGCTTTACTTGAACTGAATTGCTATCATTTTTTCCGTAATAATTTAAAGACAGTCTGAAATAAATGACTGGATTTTTGTTTACCATGACAAATAATTATCTTCTCAACAGAAACATATTTTAAAACAATAAACTTGAAAACATATAATTAAGGAAAGAAAACAATTATCAAACATCATTACAATGGTTATTTTATACAATTTCGACAAAACTAAACAGGATATCAGTGGTGACATTCTGTGGATTGATTGACCACAACCTGGTCAGTGTGTTTATGACAATCACAGGAGAGAGCCTGAAGGCTGCTGGACTAACTGGCAACCTTCAGAGGAAGGTTACACTGGACTGTATGTTTAGGGGATCACAAAAAGGGGGCTAGTGCTCCTCACTCATACAGAGAGGAATAGGTACTGGGGGAGGGGGGAGTCTGTGTGTGTGTGTGAAGGGCGGTGGGGACTTGAGTGCTTGCCACTCTCAGATTTGATTTTAGATGCCTGCATTCCATATTACTTGTCGGAAGTGATGGGGGGGGAGGGCCAAAGAATAAACATAAAAAGCAACGAAGGAAACACCATCTATTCCGTTTTTTTCCAGGTTCGGCACACTAACCACTGTCTCCAAGGACTGAGCTGAAACAATGCAGCTCTATCATTTCTATCATCTGTCATTTCCATCAAAGAGATACTGGCTGGGCGTTTAAACACGCACACACAAAGAAAACAATAAGGTATGGCTATATCCTGCAGTCACCACCTCCGTGGTGAAACCGTCTGCAGCGGGGTAGAGCGGGAGTGTAAAGAAACGACCTTTCATTCAGTGACTTAACAGCTCCGGAGGGCCTTTGAAGTTCTGATCTGTTACTACAGACTGTTTCACTTCACAGCTCACACGGTTAAGAGAGGTAAACAACTCTTTGAACAGTGTCAAACTTGGAGCCTGGACTTACACACAGACCAGGTAATAGACCAAGTTCCTGGACAGTGTCAGCACAGATACTATAGAAGTCCGGAGGTTCTTTTTCCTGACCCAGCCAGTCAGATACAGCAGCACGAAGAGGCTCCAGGACTGCATATAGTTACACTGGTCCAATCATCTTAAGACATCCATAGTGAAAAGTGGAGCGGAGTTCCTCACCCCTGGAGATGACAGGAGGGAGTTCCCTTGCTGTGTCAGTCTAGCAGGTTGCCATGCTCCTGGGCTCTGGTCAAGCTGTCCTTGCGGTGGAGGTGGTGCACCCCCATCCTCTTGGGGCTCTTCTGGGGTCTTCCGGAGGCGGGGGCGTTGGCGGCGAGAGGCAGGGTGTCAGAGTAGTCCTCCAGGCCGGCTGCGACCCGAGGGGCAAGCACGGGAAAGTCCTGAGGCACGATGTCCCTCTCCTCGGCTGAGCTGCCCGCCGAGCGCGTTTCCCCCGCAAACTCTTTCCTCTTGCTCTCTGCCGGGCTGGCGCCGCCCATGGTGATGGCCGTGTCGCCGCTGGCGTCATCCTCGTGGTCCAGGGGGTCCAGCGAGTCCAGCGGGTCCAGGGTCATCAGCAGCTGATCGCTCTCCTCCTGGGAGAAGTCGGCTCCATACTGCCCTCTCCTGGTGCGCAGCTCGGCCATGCTGCTGGTGTCCGTGTCCAGGCTGGACTCCCGGCTGGCCGTCCAGCTCCGCGTCGACGAGCCCTCCTCGCCATCAGAGTAGGCCCCCCGCATCGCCCCCCGGTCGGACCCTCCGCCGGTGGACGTGGCGGTCCGGCTCCTCTGGAGGTCCTTGACCGTCTCGCTGCTGAAGGACGTGCGGTTGACCAGCGTGCCCTCTGAGGCGGGCGCCATCTTTTCCACAAACATCCGCTGCCAGTTGGCCATCAGGTCCTCCTCCGAGCTACCCGAGCTGGCGAAGGCGCTGGGAGGCTGCGGGGGACTGCTGAAGGGGCTGGACTGACTGGAGAGGGGCTCCGCCATGTCCGGCTGCGAGGGCGTGGGCCCGCGTTCTACCCGCTGCCCTCCGCCGCCCCCGGAGGAGGAGGAGGCGCCGGAGCGCCAGCCGCTGTCGGACACGGCGGGGCTGTTGGGCACGGTGCGCAGGCGCTCCGCGGCCTCCTCGTCGTTCTGCACCAGGCTGAGGGAGATGGCCTGCCGCGTGGCGTAGGTGCAGTTGGGCAGCGGGCTGTTTTTGGGGATCTTCACCTTGTCGTCGGACGAGAACTCGATGACCTTGCGCCCGGGGTACAGCGGGTGGGGCGGAGGAGGGGCGGGGTACGGGTTGAGCTTTTCAAAGGAGGGCGCCGCCCCCTCTTCTCCCGATTGGCCGTCCAGGCTGCTCTGGCTGCGGCACACGCCGTTCTGCTGGAGGAGGTTCTGGCTGCCGGCGCTGCCGCTCTGGGAGGGGCCTCGGCTGTGGGCGGGGCCCCCGTTCTCCCGCCCCCCTCCTCCTCCTCCCCCGCCGCCCTCGGCCTGAGGTCCCGTCATGTCCACGTGCACAAACACGTCCTCCGCCACCGGTCTGCCGGCGCTGCTGCTGGACTGGGCCGAGTTCAGCACCAGGGGCTCGGGCTTCTCCAGGACGCGAGCGATGACCGAGGTGGGCACCACGTCCGCTGGGGTCAGGCTCAGGGAGTCGGGGTCCTGGCCCTGGGCTCCCTGGGGGCCCGGGCTCCTCTCAGGCAGGTTGCTCTTCATGTGCTTGTTCACCATATCCTGCAGCTCGTACGGCAGCTGGAGACAGACACACACACACACAGACAAAGCATGACAGACTTTCACAGGCCAAGACACAAGTCAGTGATGAACTTGAACAGCATGTTACTTAGTAACGACATTAGCTCTTGCCCATCACCGTCTTCAGTATTCTCCCCGCGAAGAGCGATGACTTTAAAAACGAGCGTCTCGCCTGGCGATGACAAATCTTCTTCGACTCGCTAGGCTTTTTAACAGCAGCGTGTACATTCACTTAAAAAGCTCTCTCTGGGAGTGTTGAGATGATCGTGTCAGACTCAATAACAACAAACTTCCCTCAATAACCAAGCAGAAAAGACTTCCATCATCTCTCTTCATCCCCTCTATGCTGGGGCACTGTGCTCCCTCCAGTGGACAACAAACGGGTTCTTTGAGGGAGCGGGTGTTCTGTTCTCCCACCTTTTCAGGTTATCCTAACACCTTTTTCTAATCATCACAGGTTCTCCCTATTCCTAACATTCAGTCTGACATTGTGGCTCAAATCACACTACACGCCTGATTCATCTGATGCTGAGCCTGCACATTTGTTCATGACGTCCATGCAACGGGAGGGATCAGCGAGCCCCTGGAACCAGGACCAATACGTTCCTGTCATGGACAGACCTTGTTCTCTAATAGCCATGTCACTAACAGATAGAGGCTGCCAGGTCAGACACCCCACTGATAGGAGATGAGAATGGACGAGGAGAGAAAGGTCCCATCTCACAGGGCCAGTCAGAGAGAACGCTCTCTCCACCTCCATCAGCTGTGTGATGGGGACACTTGTCACCTTGCTACCTTTTCTGTCTGGGGGCACCGAATGTCATCCTTATCCGGCGCGCGGGAAACACACCATGTTGAGAGAGAGAGAAGAAGAAAAAAAGAAAAAAGGCTCACCTCCAATGAGATGACAACTGAAGTATGGCGAGAAAGAAAGAGAAAGGAAGAGAGAGGAAGGGAAAAATGGCAGGCGTCTAAAAGAGGCCCTCTCCTATGTCGCTGCGACATCCCCATTGGTTGAAGTCGAGCGGAGGCCAAGCTGATGGGAGAATGTATTGATTTGTGGAAAATGGACAAGAAGCAATCCCACATCCCTTGCTGCCCAATGAAATAACGATCTCCTGAACAATTGGCCGCTGACGCTACTACTGCCCTGCTCGGTGCATCGCTGCACGATCGATGCCAGGGCAGCACCCATGGGCGGGGCTGCCAGGGTGACTCCCGCACTGCCCTCCTGGTCAGTATTCAGGCCTTGCGTGGCATACTAGCGACATCTGCCCTCCGATTTGCCCGTCACGGAACCATGAAGAGCGCCAAACTCGTCACATGCTGCCGACAAGCATGACTCAGCTCTTCTGCATCCACGAGTAAGTACACACACTGCGCGGGGGGGGGGGGGGGTAACACACCGACAGCACTGCTCCACACGGCTCTCCCTTGAACATCTCCAGACTGAGCCGGAGTGTCTCTCATTCTTCCCTGATCTGAAGCTTTGTCCTCCTCTGTTCAACACTGACTCAATTGTTGGGCCCACAGACAATCACAGGAATGCAAATCTACACCGATCCATTCACAGCCACGGTCATGGTCATTTCAATGCTATTGTGGAAACGGCAGCCTCCGTGCAATTTCACCCAATTATCATAAATGTAACAATGAAGGGACAGATAGGCTCAACTGGATATATACTGTACTTGGTATAATGTCCTGGAGACAAAAGCACAGAGCTTTGTCATAGAACAATCCCATGTGCAGCAGTGTGAATTGGTGCTGGCGGTGCCAATACACTTCAGTGATTAGAGCGTCCTATGGACTGGCTCCAGGGATGGAAGACTCCTGCTATGCTGGATAATTGCCTTGTGTTTCCCGAGGCAATCTCCAGACTCCATCAAATCTCCCACAGATGGCTCCCGCCTCACAAGATCACGGTGGCGTTGATTTGTATACACCAGCGCGTCTCCGGAACCCTTCCCCGCACAGACTCATCTGGACACAGGATGTCGTCTACCTGCCTGTTCTGCCATGCTGTGTACTTCTACGTGTGTTCTCCTGTGCGTGTTTTCCTGCTCGTGTGCCTGATGCACAGCCTCAGCCTCCCTTATCCATACTTCTGCCAGCCATTTATTCCCAGGGGGACTCGTAACCATGGTTATACTTGTATCTCTTTGGTCTGAGTCGGAGGCATATGTCTCTCTCTCTCTCTCTCTCGCTCTCTCGCTCTCTCGCTCTCTCTCTCCTCAGTTTTTCTTGTTTCTCTCTTCCACAGCCATTTTCAAGAGGGGAAAAGGAAGGTCCATGTCGCCCAGTGTTTTGATTTTCACAATTGTTTTTCTAATGTTTGGCATTGAACATGCAAACCCACCTTTGCGTCTGAAATTGGGGCTCTGCTACAAATTGGGCTTCTTATTTCTGAGCACACAACAGACATTTTTGTATCCGCCATCATTTTAGGTCTGCCCAAATTTGTCAAATCTATCAATGTCAATACAGGTCGTGCGAAAATCATTTACATTTGCGCATGTGAAAAAGCACTTCACTAAGTGACCCAGGTTTAAAATCCCTACAAATGTCCCTTGAACCCATCTGCTAATGGCACACCTTAACCACTTCCCTGAGAGCTCAATGAGCAGGTGAACCATGGAACAACAGGGTGAGCGAGGACAAGCTGGTGCTAGATTATCCATTACAGCAGAGAAGGCAGGAATGCTGTGTTTCACTAAAGGCACACACAGTCCAGAATGATGTCCAGAATGATGGATGATTATTCGGCTCGGCTGAATTATACACCACCACCACCCCTAAAAATAACCTAACTTCCTGTCACTCAGGGCCTTGGCAGTGACAAACTGGAGCGTTGCTGCCTGTAATAGTCCCCAAGGGACCTGGGCACAGGGGGGTAAGACAGCCTTGTCATCTCACACACAAACAAACAGAAGGAGACAGGGGGAGTAGAGCAAGCACAGTAGCCATTTGGATGAATGGACTGTCAAGACACAGTTGTGTTCCAACAGGTTACCCAAAACGTGTCGCTTAGTCCCCATGGGTCTCCTACTGTAAAGGATGG
This sequence comes from Hypomesus nipponensis, assembly GCF_054491055.1. Taxonomy (NCBI): domain Eukaryota; kingdom Metazoa; phylum Chordata; class Actinopteri; order Osmeriformes; family Osmeridae; genus Hypomesus; species Hypomesus nipponensis. Next base: position 15,002,801 of record NC_140371.1, on the reverse strand, counting down.
ACAGACTAAGAGACAATATGGCCATGGTACCATTGAGACTTGTGTAAAATATGATTTGGTCAGATCTTCGAGGATTAGGACAAGACACCTTGAGAACAATGCATGGCCTCCACCAATAACAACATAAACCTTGGTAAACACTCACATTAGGATCTGTTTATTCATCACTCAATAAGAGAATTTGGTAAAAGAAAAAAAGATTGAATTCAACTGTATTTACGAACTGTGTTGTTATGACGGGCCTTTTGTAATCTAAAGGGCCCTACAGCATAACTATGTACAGTGTATCCAGACACTAGTTCAGTACTCGGACCTTCTGTGATTACACATCTGTTTATTGCCAGCGCGAAGCTTCCTTAGACGTGATCACATTAAGTCATCAACATATGGCACATGGCTCAATGTTTAAATTTAATTTAGGGGGTGGATTAGGAACCTTAATAGTTTTTTTTTTACACCAAAGCTAAAACATTCTATTGACTGGAGACAGCATTCATACAAGCATTTTGAGATTCAATCATTTTACAGGCTTGAAGTTCTTTCAAACTGAGGTAATTGGTTGGTTACCGGGGGGGTCACTGGTTTAAGGCCAGACGGGCATGAAGATTGGCAAATTGTCAATACCAGGCCCAGAATGGCATAGTCCTTCTGAGGGTTCCATAAAACATAGTGGCAAATCTGCCACTGTGCATGCACTCATGCACGGATGTAAAGCCTTCCCACCATTTAAAAGCCTTCCATTCAACCTGCTCTTTTCATCCTCTCTTTCTATTCTCTTTTTTTCTCGTTTTGGCCTAGCTCTCTCTCCGACTCCAGTCGGGAGAGAAAAGCGGAGCGCTCCATGGCCTTTCAAAAAGTCACCCGGACGACCGCCCCCTCTCTCTCTCTGTCTCTCTCTGTCTCTCTCCCCATCGTCCAGGAGTGTCACTGTGGATTGCAAAAAGCATTCAAGCTCCAAAAGGTGCCACCCTCAAAAGGGAGCCTTATTTTTTCATGGGAGCCTCGATATCCATCCGAAACTGGCTGTTTCGAAATAGGCAGGAGCAGAGTTATACTTACGTCCGCAAACTTGTGGTTCCTGAAATGGGATTTATTGCACTTTAGCAGCTGCACAGCCAAATTGCAATCTTGACGGTAGCGTTCCTATGAGGGAGAGAGAGAGACAGAGAGAGAGGGAGAGAGAGAGACAGAGACAGAGACAGAGACAGAGAGAGAGAGAGAGAGAGAGAGAGAGAGAGAGAGAGAGAGAGAGAGAGAGAGAGAGAGAGAGAGAGAGAGAGAAAAGTAGAAGGAAGGAAGGAAGGAAGGTAGGTAGGTAGGCAGGGAAAAGAGGGAAACAGGTGTTAAATAGAGGTGCAATCAGCCAGAAGACTTAGTCACTTGAACAAAAAAGCTACAGGAATACTTAATCAAATATGAAGTCACAAATTCGACGGTTGTCTGTCACCTTTTAAACCATTAGGTCAAAATGACAAAAAGTGAGTTTAGAATATTCATTTAAAACGCTTACCCAAGATAAAAAACTAACATTTGGAGAACAAAGCAAGTACTCCAACATATTCATGTACTCACCTTTAATAACTAACCCTGGTTATTAAGTGTAAATCCAGTGCACTTGAAATGAGTAATCTCTAATTTTCCAATAACCTTGTCATCATTCTTACAAGTGTTACCTTGGATTCAAACATGGCACAGGCCACACACACTCAGACACATCTGTTCAAATAGTCTACGTAAATTCACTGACTCAAGGGTCTTAATTTAGACACCCTGGAATTACACCCACATTGAGCTCCTCCAGCTTGTCTATGGTGTTCTTGGCATCCAGGAGTTTGTTGGTGAGCTCAACTATTTCCTGGTCCATGGTCTTCTTGTCTCTCTCCACTTTCCGTAGCTGAAGAGGAGGGCGAGAAACACAGCATTAGAGATCAGGTCAAGTTTAAACAAAGCCTGGCTGTTGAACTGTGTGAAATTGAATGAACGAGGCTAAAACATTTAGACAACCAATCGGATGAATCTGGAGCAGGGGCTACGTTCAGAGTAGGTCGACCCCCAGCCAGTGAGATAGTAAATTGGCTGGCGGAGGCTAAAGCTCTCCCATGTTTAAGTAAGTGCAGTGGGAGTCATTTCCTCATTGATTGGAGCTAAAGCCCATCTCTTCCCTCATCCTCTCTCCCAGCTGACACAGCACAGGGGCTGGGAGCCTGCTGAAGCCAGGGCTGGCTATCGGCTGTCCGCTGCGCTCAGCAGTGTGGTTAGAGAGCAACTAAAACAGTACAAGCGCAGGAAATGTCCTACATGAACCGATCGATAGCGCATTATGAAGTGACAAGGTGGAAGCTCAGAAGTCTCTGGATCTCAGTCTGCTAAATCCCTCTCTTGATGAGGTTTCTCTTTCTTGCTCCCTCTGGTTCTGTCTCTCGTATGCAGTCTTGTTTGAAGATGAAAACAAATGCATGTCGTATGTAAGGACCAGGAAATTGAGAATGGTTTGTAAAGCCATTTCTCCACAGGGTTTACCTCAGGTCTTCAGTAGGCTTAGTGAGTTTTATTTCAGTAATGGTGGCATCAAGCCCACAAAATATTTACGTGAAACTCTTGCAAAGTTTAAATCGGATGAAAAACCATATCTAAAGACAAGAAAAACAAAATGTTGGTTTCTTCTTGGCTAAAGAACGTTCAGTCTGAGAAAATAATCCCCAAACCTCAGAGCTGGTGAAATACCAAACTAATTAAAAGCGCAGGGTGGATCCAGATGCTGCGGTGTGTGTGTGATAAAATCAGTGAATGAATACTCACTATTCACCACAGACTATCATCTCCCTCAGCTCAAGACAGACTCCAGTGAGACATGTGACAGAAACAGACCTGTACAGATCCCCTGGGTCCCACCAGCCACTAGGGACGTAAATCTGACAGCCTGTCTACACAGCTGCCTTTGCTGAACTATGCAAATTATCACAACTACCGCATGTATAGTAACACTTCGAAAAAATCCCCTCACTACTATGAGTTACTAATGGAGCCCCACCGTGGCGCTTGAACATGAAACATCCATTTCAACTGAAAACCGCAAGGCAGCGAGAAGCCAGATTTCAGTGGTCCCAATCGCTCGCCATGCTTAAACCCTTAACTAGCATGGATAGCATTGAAATTAATCGAATGATTAAAATCCCCTCTCTCGGATGCAGTCGAGTAGGGCTGCCTCTCAAGCACCACATCACACCAGGAGAACAGGAGACATGAGAGCTGCATCCTGTCTGTGGAGGGAGATTTGAAGACCAAACGAAACTAGAAACGGAGAAGAGACAAGAGGAATATAGAAAGAGGAAAAGAGAAAGAAAGAGGAGAGAGCGAAAGACTGAGATCCAGAACGTTCTTCCTCCTTTATTGCTTGCCACATCAATAATGGAGCAATCATCTGATTCCAGCTTGACTGGAGAGATGGCTCAGGAGAAGTGAAATGGGCTAGACAGGCGAGGGAGAAAAAAAAGAAAGAAAGCTGGATGCCTTCATTTCGATGCCCAGTCACAGCTGAACTGCACAAAGCCAGCACCGTAAAACACCATAGTTATCCCTGGAGCATTGGCACTGCGCATAACGAGCCGATAGCTGACTAAGAAAACAGACACAGAAGACAAACAGACCAGAAGGAAGTTTGGGGCGCCACGTCAACATTGGAGTCTGAAAGTATTTGAGTCACGGGCACGTCTACAGGGACACAACCCACCTGAGTATCCTCATGCTTACAACCAACCACCACACACATGCACTGAGCTAGCATTGCAAGCAGGACAGAGCTACATTGGAGGTTCTGACTAAACATCTAGACAGCTTGCCGGGACCAAACAGGAGAGGATGAAGAGGCCCCTGATATCAGAGGCTGGGCACGCGGAGCAGGGTAACAACAACAACAGTTAGAAATGCTGTAAAGGGGGAGGCGGAGAGAGAAGGGAGAGGAGGAAAGAAAGAAGAATGAGGACGCAACTGCATAGACCCAAGTTTGACTGATAGCAGCCTGATGATGATGAGACAGCCCGTCACGAAGCAGCATGTGGGGGGGGAGGGGGTTGGGGGAGGTGGGGGTGGGCGGAGGAGAGGGGTGTGAGAGAAAAGAAAAAGAGATGGAGAGAAAGAGAGAAGAATGGTGAGAGACAACAGTAACAAGAACAGCACAATGCAGAACATAACATTTTGAAACATTTATTTGCTGTTCAAACGGACTTTGTTGGAGCTACCAGACAGCTAGTCGCTACTCTGGCAGGTGCGAGAAACACCCTCAAAAATAGTTTGAAATATTGGTGACATTTCTCTTTGTGTGTGAAACACATTGTGGGGGGGGGGGGGGGGGGTGGGCCCCTTATTTCATTGCATCAAAAACCCCTCTCCCCTCTAGAGAGTTTTGGACAGCAGAGCCTCCATCTGCATTTAATATGGGTAACAGCCATTTGACAGTTTCAAAAGACGATTTTGTAAAATCAATTACTTTCAGCTTCAACACCAATGGAATAGCTTTATTTGAGAGATATGGACGCTTGAACAAAATATTAAAGGGTGCTCAAACTCGCATTCAAATGTTCTATGACTTCCGCAATGAATAGAGCATCGGATAAATAGCTTTCTTTCCCAAGGTGACAGGGGACATGGACTGGTGGACACTGTAGTTTGATCTAGGAGAATAATCCGACGACCACATCAGCTGAACCAAGGTCCAGGGGAATGGCCCGGCAAAGGCCACCTGTTCTATCTGGACTCCAAAACCCCCCAGAGGGAGGTCTCTCTTTAGTCCACCCTATATACCTACACAGCCTCTAATATCTGGGGCTTTGGCTTAAGATAAACCTTGTGACATGGAAAAAAGGATTTAACCACATGCATGTTTGTACATGATTTTCATCGTGTACAATGAAATGAAACTATTACGAAAGGTTCTAGCTGTGGTTGGCTGACGCCTGGGGAGAGGGGAGAGGGGCTAACTCGTTTCGTCCAATTGTCTGCCACCCCCACAGTTGGCAGTGATTCATAGGATGTATTCATTCACTGGCTTTTCCTAGGATGGGAGGGTTGGACTTTGAAGCTGCCACAGCCCCACGCCACAGCCAGCAGCAGAGTACTGTTGCAAAAGCATCTTAAGATTCAGTTAATCTCCATCTTTATGAGGAATCGATACTGGTCAAGGGGGCAGGTCCGCTTTGACAGAGTGAGATTGGATTGTAGCGTAGGGAGCACGGAACGTACTTGTGCGCGCACACACTCACACACACACACACACACACAGATGCACGCCCACATACCAGCACACAGAAAATGTGCATCAGAGAGCCATCAAACACACAACAGTGGTGTAGGAACCGAGCACACCACACACACGTTAGCTTGGCATGCTACCAGGTGGGGGTGGGGGTGGGGGTGGAGTGGGATACACCAGCACAGGGCTGTGGACCTTTCAATCTCTCTCTCTGTCCCAGAGGGGTTAGCAGAAACATGGGTGATGGAGTGATTTGGCCTTTCACCGAAGTCTATTCCTCTCTGAGCGGATCCCCGACAGCGCTCTGGAACACCCCAGCCTCTCCAGTTGAGATCCTGCTGTATAATTGGCTGACGGGCATGGCATAATGGTATAATGAGGGTGGTCGGGGCCATTGCTCTTGCTGTGAGGTACATTTATAAATGTAGAAAGGCCCCACACTGCAGCAGACAAGAGCCTCCTCTGTCCACACACTGCATCACAACTCTGGTACCCTGACGCAACAGAGAAAACATTCTGTCTCAATTGAAAGCAATTGGCCACCGTGACAGTCTGAGACTGTTATGATGCTGCAGCTGTTAGAGAGGCCAGACAAAGGTCGAGGAAAACTATATATTTGAGAAATGGAATCCAATCTGAAAAATGATCCTGCAGTTTCCCCCCCCCGAAAGAATTGGTCAAAGCAATTTACCATACAAGAAAAAAGACACAATTAAAATTCAGTTAGCAGACAGTGGATATGTATATAGTAGACAAAAGCAGACGCCATGTTGACAGATGGTTGGGTGGAAGGTGAGAAGTGAATGGTTTCGAGTCGAGAGTTCAAAAGGTTACCAGGGCATGTAGCTTCTCCTCCAGGTCCTGGTTGGCTCTCTGGGAAGCGGTGTAGCTGTTCTGGAGTCTGTGGAGAAGAGCAGCATTGGGATAATCCTTATTAAAGTGCTTCCCAGTAAAACACACCCAGTGGAATGAACCACGGCAGTGAACCCCCCCACCCCCCCAGCCCCCCTTTGACCACTTTTCCATCTCCGCCATATCTCGGCGCAATCACATTCCATCAAAGTTCCGATTATCCCCCTGTCTTCTCATGTGCATCTTGGCTAGCGCTGCTTGTCATACGGGTGAAAAAACAGGCCGTGAAGTGAAAGTTACAGCTCTAATAAGGCACCACGTTATGAGCACTTTCGGGTGTAAAGGCACACACGCTTATTCTTTCTGCAGGCTCATCTCAGCAGATGCATTTTCCTCCCTCACGTTGTCTTTTCAGCGGCAGAGCTGTATGAATCCTCTAGGAGCACCTAATGAAGCCATTAGAAATAGGCTTGGTGCCGTTTCTCAACAGGTCAGACATTTGGCACAAATTACAAGTGATGCCCCCCCCCAAAAAGGGGGGGGGGTAGCAGAGAGAAAAAGACAAGAGACTGTGGAATTGAACCCATTTTCAATATGGCCAATAGCAATTATTTTCCCCCTCCTATACACCTAAATTGGCTGGATAAATTAGCTGTTCTAAAGGGACGGTTGTGGATTTCTCGAAAATGCAATCAGGAAGAGACATTTCAAAAGGATAAAAGTGGCAACGTGCAGATTTCTGGACAAGTTGGGGGGGGGGGGGTAATTAGAGAAGAAAGAGAGAGATCAAGTTAGAGCAGAAGCAAGCAGGAGACAGAGCGTGTGGAAGAGAGAGCACCCGAGAGAGAGAGAGAGAGAGAGAGAGAGAGAGCCCAAGAGAGAGAGCCCAATAGAGAGAGAGAGAGAGCCCAAGAGAGAGAGAGAGAGAGAGAGAGAGCCCAAGAGAGAGAGAGCGCCCGAGAGAGAGAGAGCGCCCGAGAGAGAGAGAGAGAGAGCGCCCGAGAGAGAGAGAGAGAGCCCGAGAGAGAGAGAGAGAGCCCGAGAGAGAGAGAGAGAGCCCGAGAGAGAGAGCGAGAGCGAAAGAGAATGATTATTAGCCTCAATCATTATCATCCCCTGTCCCTCTCACAATGTGATAATGGTCGGTAATCAGGACCTGGGAACGGCTGAGTTTCATCTGGGATTTTGAAAGCTGAACATTTGAATGTAGGATGTCAAATTGATACTTCATCCTGTGCACTTTAAACACGTATCCTTTCCTATGTCATGTACTTCAGGACCAAAGAATGGCACACTGGGACATTCAGGACAAACTGCAAATCGGACTCTCTCTTCGTGTCCATTAAAACTCACTGTGCTTTTGTGAAGCTCTTCCCTTAGATGGCCTCATTACAAACACCTGAGAGCACACCATTGAAGACTTACCGAAAAATCCCAACCCTCCTTTCCAACAGAGGTGTAAAAAGATCAGCTACGAGGATTGACTGAGCCCATCTTCCATTCAGAGAGGATTACAAGCGCAGGCAACAGACTGGCCATGCATCTCACTACACACCATCACAAGCTGCCGGTCTCTTCTCATCTCTCCTGCTCGGCTGAGCTAAAGCTTGTGTGTGTGTGTGCATGCGTGTTTACATTTGTGCGTTTGTGTATTCGATAAAAAGAAAAGCACGAGGCCGTGAGTGTGTATGTGTGTTGTCGTGTCAAAGAGAATGAGAGACTGTGTTTGTGTGTGTGCGCATCCAGGCCCTTCCATCTGACCATACTGAATACAACATGTTATAATAACCACAGCCTGGGGCCAACAGGCCAATTGATTGATTATACCGATCGAACAATATTACACACAGAACACGCACTGGTCTAACCTTGCCCCGATTACCACTCCTATGACTGTAAATAGCCAATCTCTTTCTCTAGCCGCTGGACGTCCAAATGGAACTCCTCCAAACAAACAATGTGCACAATTTCCTAAAGCAGGCCTCACTCCCATAAGCACAGCCACTATTCAAACTGTCAGTCAGACTTATTCCGTCACTGGTAATCAAAAACTCTTTACTGCAGTCGATTTTACCTCCATTTGTCCCAATAAAAATGAATAAACTCATTTTAAGCATAAACCACAATGATTCCCGCTGAGACGTCGAAAGAGAGAATGAGAAAAACAAAGGCAGAGAGGAAGAGAAAGATTCATGTAACTTAAAGCTAATGGAATGCTAAATGTGCAAAACAATTGCCATCACTTGACTATGCAGCAAAAAAAAATTGAATTGTTTTGCAGCCGCATACAAATTAAATCAAAGTTCTGAGAGAGGGAAAGGGAGGGAGAAAGAGAGAGAGCGTGAGAGAGTGAGAGAGACACTGACTGAACGTGGGGGTAGCTCTTGGGATGCTGTAAACTAAATAAATAAGCAAATAAATAAATAAAAGGCAAACATAATTACTCTGTTGGCCTTTTTCATTCCCAAGCCTGCTCAAATGTAGACACACTGCCTGAACTGCTAAAGAATCTGTTTAACTGTGTGCTGGTCCATAATCAGAGAGGACACAAGAGTGGGCTATAGTCATTAGCCCAGAGTAATCCAATCGAATCATTCTCTTTTCTGACTCTGTACTGGGTCATGTGATGTGCCTATGGGAGACCCAGAGGAGCAGAGCAAACATACAGTACATCTAACAGAATGTCTCTGTATTTATGAAGGAAATGGTAAACTGCGGTAATTGAAAGTGTCTTCCTGTGCAGAGCACAGACCTTGAGACTGGAGATAAACGGGCACGATTGCTTTTCAGTTCCACATCCATTTTAACCAACCATTCACCAGATGCTTCCTTAAGAACTTACTGCTATACATTGAATATATTATCGCACAATATACCCGAGGGCAAAACAAACATTTTCTTTAACTATGGATAGTCTCCACCCAATTTGCTTTTTCCACATGTAGATATACATACAACACAATGTGGGGGTGGGGGGGAAGCACCATATTAAATGTTAAGTCAGACTCAGACTCAGACTGGTTAGGTGCACATACCCTGTAGGCTGAGGTCTTAGTGCAGCGGTCTGAGTGCAAATCTGGCCACGGCCAATACAGCTGCATGTCATCCCCTGTCCCTCCCCTACATTTCCTGTCTTTCTCTGCAGTCATTACAAACATCATGGGAGGCAGAAAATCCCCCCCCCAAAAAAACTAAAACAAAGAGGGCACACTTAAAGAACACTTAGAACCCCCCCCCCCCACCCCCCCCCCCACACCCACCCCCACACACACACACACACACACACACACGCACACACACACACCTGTTCAGCAGCCAATATTGGCCTACTGAATTAGGGGTTAGGGTTTGGGCGTAGATGATACTAGGAGTATACAAGGATTATACTCCTGAGTAACCTGCTGAACAGGTAGGTGTGTGGGGGGGGGGGGGGGTGGTGGTGGTGGTGGTGGTGGTGGTAGTGTGGGTTCAGTTCAACAGCTTGCTTCCTCCTACCTGTCTCCACACTGGCAATACTGGCACTGCCGCTGCCTGTGTGGAGGGCCTCATTCATCATTACCATGTCGCTTCATAATTACATTAGCTCCCAATCTCATTAACGAGACTCTCTGATCGTTCCTCGACTCATTACTAGACGGATTATGCACCTTCGCCCCCCCCCCCCCCCCCCATCTCGGCAGTGTCTGTCGCACTATTACCACGTCCTTAAACCCGCAATTAGCCTCACAAATGAAGATCAGGAGGAAATTGCACTCCAAAATATATTGGTGAAAAAGTATCTCCAAGCTACCCGAGCTGTTCTTCTACTGAAACGTTTTAAATTTGATATCAAACTGTCCCGTTAACAAGGCTGTAAACGGTGCCGTAAACGGTGCAATGTATATTTAACAAGCCACAGGGGTGTGCACAGCTGGGACTGTGCCCGTCTCATCCTGAGATTCAGCTTGACTGACAAGGAGATGCGTCTGAAGAGAAGTTATTGATTTCTTAATCAGATGCTGGGAGGCAGATAGCTGGTGTTTCCCCGAGGGGAAGCAAAACACAAACCTGAATAACTAAAACCTGTTCAAAATGATTGGTTCTTAACAGCGCTCTGAGGTGCAAACTCACAGGTCTGGATTGAATGGGAAACACGTGCCAAACGAGTTTAAAAGGCAACAAAGTACAGTATTTATAATGCGGCCAAGACTGAGTGAGACAAACTAAGCCCCAGTGTGTGGTGAGGACCCTGATGTCGTCAGTCTAACCGGGCCTGACAGCAGCAGTGGGCTGGGGACACCGTCGGGCCCCTTGGCAGTCCTCTCATCCAAGAGACAAAAAAGACCAAATGAAAAATAGATGCATCAAAGACAAACAGTGCCTACATCCCGTTGAAGAAACGTACAACTTTGTGGGTTAACAATTCTATATTCCCCACAAAACGTCTTCGACTCTGCACACACGTTACATGTTTTATCAATGCGTGTGCACACACCTTGCTATATAAACCAGACCATTCCCCGGAGGTTGACTGAATTCAAGTAACAGCTAGATGCATAATCAGACAGCCTAAGCTCTCATTAATTCAACAGCTTTGATCAGATCCATTAAAAATAGATTGCCGGGGAAGGTATTCATTTCATCTTTCTCTGTTTCAGAAAGCTGGGTGGTGGGAGGGGAAGGAGCGAGCTTGGCGCGTTGCATAGAAAAGACGACTATCACAGGGACGTGTTAGAAGACGGCACGAGTGCACTGTGACGCTGGTCATTCAGAGAGGAAGAAGGGGGGAGGAGCCGGCAGAGGCCGGGGGGGGGGGGGGGGGGGGCCCGTACCTGCGGAACTTGTCCCTCATCTTCTCCAGGTCGTCGCGCGTGCGACCCATCTCCGCCTGCATGTAGTGGCGGCTGGTCTCGAACTCCGTCTCCATGGCCTCCATCTTGTGGGTGGTGTGGGAGAGCCGCCGGCGCAAGTCTTCATTCTGTTGCTGCAGGATCCTGAGAGGGCAGGGGAGGAGGGGAGGAGGGGAGGAGAGCAGGGGAGGAGAGCAGGGGAGGAGAGCAGGGGAGGAGAGCAGGGGAGGAGAGGGAGAGCAGGGGAGGAGAGGGAGAGCAGGGGAGGAGAGCAGGGGAGGAGGGGAGGAGAGGAGGGGAGGAGGGGAGGAGAGATGGGGAGGAGAGGAGGGGAGGAGAGGAGAGGAAGAGAGGAGGGCAGGGGAGGAGGGGGAGGGCAGGGGAGGAAGGCAGGGGAGGAGGGGGAGAGCAGGGGAGAAGAGCAGGGGAGGAGGGGGAGAGCAGGGGAGGAGGGGGAGAGCAGGGGAGGAGGGAGAGAGTATGGGGGGGGAGAGCAGAGGAGGGGGGGAAAGTGTGGGGGGGTAGAGTGGTTGAGAGTAATGGACAAGGGGGGGAGAAAGGAAGAGGCAAAGAGGAGGGAGATGAAGGGAGAGAGAAGGGGAGGAGGATTGGTCAGTCCAGGTGCACAAGGTTGAATAATATATCAACAAGATGACACAGATAGCGGAGTACATTTCCACACACTGTCTTGCTTCAGCCAGAGACTTTGCCCTTGAAAACAAAATACTCCTTCATTGTATAACTATAATGTTACAATAACAAAAAAAACTAGAGAGAGTAAAGCTGCAAGTCTGCAGCTAAGCAGGAGAATAAGTGACAAATTGCACCAATGTACAAAATGGAGGCAGTTCCTGGGCGGCCATAATTTATGATTTTCTAGACGCACGAGTGAACATACATAGTATGTTTGTGTTCTTAAGTGTTCGTGTGGGCTTGTTCCTGCATACACGCAAGGCTGCTAGAGTGGCTGAAAGGGAGAGCGTGTACATGAAAGCAAAAGCGGGCGTCTGTGTGCGTGACCTGTGCTCTTCCGTCTAAAGGAGGCCCGTGTCTCAGTCATCCAGCCCAGATAACTTCAGCCCTCTTCTCTTTCAATCTCCCTGTTCCCCTGTCTATCCCCCTCCCCCCCCTCCCTGTGTCTGTATATATAAAAGGGAGCAGGAAGTATGACGGGTTAGGGACAGCAGCAGCTGCAGAGGGACAAGACAGATCTGCTGACCGTCACCGCCTGGCGTCTCGGATCCTGTCCCCCTCTGTTTTCCCCCCCTCCTTCTCTGCCTACATTCTGGCTCCGATAAGACTCCTCTTCCCAGGAGACACTGCCGTAGAGGGGGTCTCTTCAGGCACGCGGGCAGGGCTTGTGCCACCCGCTGCCGACACATCCGACACATCTGACACGCCACTCGGCGAAGACGCCCTCCGGATAAAAAGGCAGGCAACAGAGGAGGCAGGAGAATGTGAGGGCAGGGCGGCAGGTTTAGCAGCGAGCGAGCGACTAAATGCTGCCCATTGACTGCTGCTCCGAGGCTAAGCCTCCCAAGTGGGGTGAGATTAAGCGGCGAGAGCCTGGTAAGCGGTCGCAACAGGAGGAACGAGGCGGCGTGCGCCCTGCGAGCGTGGCGGTGGGTGGAATCAAATTAGTGCGTCCTCAGCCCCGCCACCGGCCGTCCTCGCCATTCAGCCTGCTGGAAATCAATGGGAGTTCTCTCCCCACACACCCCACAGCTTGTCGACACTACATCTTTCATTGACGCCACACCTGACACACAAGGAAGGTTGCTTTCACCAGGTGCCGGGGGGAAGGTGGAGAGACAGAGAGAGCGAGAGAGGACGTAGGGAAGAAAAACCCACGCGTGTGCGACACCTGCCAACCCCTTAACTCGAGAGTGGAACACGAATGATGGATGGGAACCCTTCATTCTAAAAACGGGATTTCTACCCCTTCATCCTTGTCCATGGCCCGTATTTCACTGACAAGCAAAACATTTCGAAACAATAGGTCTCGGGCCCAGATGTGGGTGTTGCACAATGTCTTGGGTTTACATAAATGGGTTACCGTGCGTGTGCATCTACAAACATATGTTTGCCAACTGCGAGAATACGAGGATGGAAGTAAACATGTGCAGAGAGCCTATTAAAGCCCATTGAGTGGGAGTGTAGATAAAGAGGCCAGGCCCACGCTGTCGGTGAAGCAGAGCGACGACAAGCCTAATCCAACAACACGGCTCCCCAAATATAGGCCACCGAGAAGAAACGAGCCGGAATCCAACTGAATTATGGATTGCGTAAGGATGTTTTGCCATGGCAGCAGTCAATAGACGCATGTTACAGCACAAAGGTATAATCAGAGTACTTTATCGTTAGCACGTTCCACTCCTGAGATGTCGAGGCATAAAGTATATGCTGGAAATTTCCAGGGTGATTAAAGAATGTGGTGGTTTAGTGCATGGTGGTTCTCTCAGGGTGCTGGTTCCTGCCTGCCAAGGTCCTCTCTGACAGTGTTCCCCATTGAGATGCTCCACAGGCCTGGGAGGATGGAGGGGTGGTGCGCCAAGGTGCCGGAGAGAGGAAAATAAGTGTGATGACGAGCAAATAGATTCACCCAAGCACTAGGGAAGCCACTGAGTGCGAGATTGGGAAATGCATTTTCAATTGACCTCAAAGACACATTCTCAGAGGTTTGTGCGTTTTACACAAATTTGAGTTTTGGTCCTTTTTACGTCTTACAAAAGATGCAATAAGTGTGTGTGTGTGTGTGTATGCTCTAGCAAGTGAGAATAATTTGTTTGAGTGATCCGCACGGCTGAGGAAAAGTACCCTGGGCGGTAAAAAGCACTACCCCCTTAACAAATGCACCCCTCAAAACATTTGCAGTTACAGGATGTTGATAGAACACTAAACGGGTTGGCCACCCCATTACCGCAGCCATGACATCAGCATTTGTATCTCCTTGGTGTAGACCCAGAAAGGCAGCCACAATGTGAAATGGAGACAGGAAAAGGTACAGATGGAAAAAAAAAATGTTTTAAAAGGCTTCACCCTGTGCAGTCAGCCATGAACACAGACAGGCAGGCAGACAGAAGGGGTCTACGGGTGGAGAGGTAAACGAAAGCAAGCTCCGGATGAATTGCAATAAGGAGTTTTGGCTAAGAAGGCAGAGGCCAATCACAGCTCCGTGTGGGCCCTGCGAGGTTTCAGAGGACATGAGGTCAACTCTCTCTGCCAAGACTGCCAGACAACGAGACTGTTGTGGACGAGTTCTCTGGCTTTGAACCAAGGGAATACAGAGGGACAGGAAGGGAAAGAGAACAGAGGGGGCACGAAAGAGAGCGAGAAAGAGAGGAAGGGAGTAGTGATTGTGAGCAAGTGAAGAGGCTGCCTGTCACTCAATCTAAAGCTTATCCCTTTCATCTCTGAAACTCAAGAGATTTTCTCTGCGGTGTACACCAGGGGTCAACCAGTCAGGATTAATGTACAACTGCACAACAAAGCTCTTCGACTACTGGGCAAGACTGTCTAAACGCGGGCACCAACCAAGGCTCGGCCCATGAGGAATTTAACAGTGAGCAGCGATCATTCCAGCTGCTAGTTAACTCATGTGGGATGTAGGCAAACAGTCGAGGGGATGACCATCTCTCCACACCCACCTCACTTATCACTCAGCATCCCACTCCACTCCCTCCACACACACACACAAACACACACACACGAGCATCTAGGCCAATCAATGAACTTTCCTGTGCCACAAGCCATCTATCCGGCGAGAGAGGAGAGAGATAGATAGAGAGCGAGACAGCGAGAGAGAGAGAGCAGATGCAGCTGTTACCAAGTCAGCTGCCAGTTGTTCAGTGTTGACACAATATTTACCATTGAACTTTTCACAGCTCACAAACTGACACTACGTGACAACCCTCCATAAAGACGAGGCCAGACAGTTAGCACTGGCTGCGCTGAGTCTACGCTACCACGCAAAGTAGCACACTATGTGAGAAGTTAGCTTACAGAACGTGCTCGTCACACTTGATAGATCTGCTAGCAATTAGCTGTGTATTGGGATTCCGGCGGTACAGGAAGTGGAGCGGGGGAGGACAGAGAGGGGGGGGGGGAACGACCATACGGTGCGTGAGCTCTGGTCTGGGTTATAAATAGCTGCCTGACAGTGGCTCGGGGTCCTGAGAGAGTTCTGGCCTGGTGGCGTGCGATCTGTGTGGCACCAGCAGGTGCAGGTGTGTTGTGGCGGGGACCATACCGAGCAGGGACCACACCCAGGGGGGGCGAGCCAGGCGTTCACGCCGGCTCCCACTCGGTAATGAGAAGGGAGCGCGACACGTTGAGTGGTAGAGGACTGAATGTGGGGATGAGGGGAGTGAGAAGGGGCCGAGTGGCTGGAGAGGGTGATCAGCCAGGAGACGTCGGCTTCGGGACCGACGGACGGATGCTAGCGACTGCGCAGCCTCCTGCTCCTTGTGCACCATCAATGACGTCACTTGCCTCCCCTACGCCACGCGGCACCAACCCAGTCAGGGAGGCACCAGCTGGGCCGGCCTGGCCTGACCTGCCTCTGCCGTCCCTGGGCCCCTTCCATCTCACACCTTGCTGATTGAAAGGCCATATGTGTGTGTCTGGAGCCTTGGCCCTGCTGGGAACAGGAAGCAGCTGTGCGTGTGCGTGTGTGCGGGTGTGTGTGTGTAAAGGGGATGGTGTGCTGGCTCGGCCTGGTCAGCTAACCAAGCCACCGCCCGACCCCAGCCAGACCAAAACTCCTCCAGGCTACTATTCTGTTGCCGAAGCATTCGTGACTTGCAAACACGAGAGGTGCCAATAAAGCATAAGTATTTAAAAAAGCCACTTACTTGATTCTGTCTGCATCTGATAAGGAGTCCTGCAAACAAAAATTATCAATTTAGTCTCGGCATTGGAATGTCAAGTAGGCGTACCAAGAATATGTTATCAATAATGGCAGCAGCAAAACATTTTTGGTGAAATTATAATCAATTACAGTAGGGAGACTAACCCTAACTCTACTACACCATACATGCTGAGGCAACATTGTAGAACAAGACAAAACTAAATAAATAACTAAATTCCTCTTTATTTAGCTTAACAATGTTTAACAATGGCTCGAACTCTTATTTCTTAGTTATCCAACTAGGGGTGAATAGGGGTGGCCAAAGGGTTGCTCATAGCCTTGCAGAGCACAGCCGGCTATGGGAACATTTTCATGATGTGTCCTCTTAGTGGTACAGGTCAATACTTATTCAGCTCATGGAGCCATGAAATCAATTTGACAGCCTGTCATTCTGGCAACTAAAGAGCAATCATCTCCCACAATGGCTCTTTCTGCTCACCTACGCCACTAGTTAACAGCCCCTGTGGAGAGAACTATACTAAGGGGAAGCGAGTATTAGATCTGAAGACTAAGTGTACTGTAATCACAGTAGGATCAAAAATGTTGTTATAGGACCTGTTATAAGAGAGTGATCCTGCTGCTGTAATCACAGTATGACGATTAGAAATAAAAGTAACAATGGCTCTTATGTTCATAGGATAAGAGTCATGACTCAGAGTTTTAAGAAGCCAGAGAAAACCAAACTTTGATGGCCTTCTCAGAACAGCTGTCAAAAAGGAAAACATGCATTACTGTTTATATTTATTTCCCCCCCCCCCCGAACAAGCGTCATTTCTTAATTATAAGAACGATGAATGTCATCCCTATTTTTACAGCCGCGAGTGTCGTAGCTAAGCAACCCGAGTGCGGAGCCCATGTTCTCCACACTAAACCCATGGGGACGCATCCCATACAGGGGGATGGGCGGCCGCCTTCCCCCCTCACCTACCTTGATCTGTGATAAGATAGATAAAGAGCTGGGTGGCGATGCGACTGTCTCCCTGTCTGAGTGAGCGGCCTGGGGACTGTATTGGGGGGGCAAAGGTTTATCCATAGTGCGCTTGCGCTGTGCCCGGGTATCCAGCTGGGATGATGGGGGCTGCTGCTGCTGTTGCTGCTGATGGTGGTGGTGGTGGTGGTGGTAATGACCGCCCTGTTGACTCCTGTGTTCCCATTCGGTCTCGCTGCCGCGCCTCGAGTCCCGTCCGCCCCCTACGCTGCTGTAGATGGGGACCTCCGCTTTGGGCCTGGCCCCCTCTCGGTTGGGGCTCGGTCCAGGCCTGTCGGGCTCCAGGTCCGAGCTGTCCTTCCTCAGGGGGACGTGCCATGTTTTGGGCCCAGCCTCGCTGCCCCTCCTCGTGGACCGGTCCGCCGCCGATACCCAGTCGTCCCAGGGTCGCACCTTCTCCTGCTTCCTCTCTCCTCGGTGTTTGGGCTCCGGAGCCTGAGGTGGGTGGTGGGCACGTGTGTCGCCCTGGGGCCCCTTCCGTCTCCTGCTGGAGGCCTCCTGCTGCTTCCCTCCGAGCATCTGAAGGCTGGACGGACTCAGGACCTGGCTGGTGATCTCATCCAGGAAGTGCGAGAACTTGAGCTTTGCTTCCAGTTTCTGGATCTTCCATTTGGGGGGCGTGGAGCTGGGCGAGGCGGAGGAGGAGTTGGAGTTGCTCTTCCTGGCGTACTCCTGCCTCCCCGGCGTTTCCCTGTCCAGTGAGACACTTTGGGGCTTGCGGCTGCGGCCCCTCCCTCGGCTCTGGCCCAGCATCTCCGCTGACTTGGTCTTCCGGAGATTCTCAGAGGCTTTGACGCCAAGCTGGTTGGGCTGCTTCAAGATTCCCTTGGGGGGCATCGAAGGTATCTGGTAGGCTGGCAGCGACTCTCTTCTGGGGGCGAGGATCTCCGCCTTCTCCTTGAAGACGAGTGAGCGCTCGAAGCTGCGGCTGGACCGGGCCGGGGAGCTGGTGCGGCTTTCGCGCTGGGATCCTTCGGAACTGGGAGGGTCTCCCGACAGAGCCAGCAGCACCTCGCTGCGACTCAGGAAGCGGTTCATGAACTGGCGGCCCTTGGGCCTCTGGTTGGCTGTGACTCCCACGGCGATGGCTCCGTGGCTGAAGATGCGAGGCGGCGGCAGGGCGGTGAGGTCCAGGCTGGACAGGCTGGAGACGTCCAGGTCGCTGTCGGACCGTATCGACCAGGAGGAGGAGAACACGTTGTCGTCCTGTCCCTCGGGGCTGTCCGGGCATTCGGGGCGGTTCTCTGTGAAATGCATCCGCTGGAAAACGGAGGTGTGTTTTGGGAGGCGATTTACCTGGCTGGGGTCGGGCGGGGGGGCGGGGCCGCCAGCGGGCAAGGTGCCCTCGTTGACGTCCTCCCGGAAGACGGGCAGGCTGTGGCGCGTCTCGCGGTGCTGCGGCGGAGCCTTGCGGTACGGCTTCCTGGCCGGGGCAGCGCTCGTCATGCTTGTGCCGCTCGGCGTCCGTTCACGGTCTGTTCAGTTACTCCTGCCGGGAAACGAGCATTAGAAGTGGTCGAAGCAATGCCAGCACCAGCCCTCAGCCCTGCCCTGTACCAAAAAGTGAGCTGGGAAAATCTCTGTCCGGTTCCCCCTCCCTCTCTCTCTCTCTCTCTCTCTCTCTCTCTCTCTCTCTCACTCTACCCCACACACCAGCTCTCTCTCGCTAGCTCTCTCAGTCACTTTCTCCCTCACATATTTTCTACTTCCCTGACCCCTCTCTCTCTCTCTCTCTCTCTCTCTTTCCCCCTAAAGCGACTGCAACAAAAAAGTGGTTTGAATCAATAAGCTTTGATGAGACCAGTGGCAGTAGGCAGCCTGCTGCAGTTGATCAGCACTGGAGGGGGAGGGAGAGAGGGAGTGATGCAGGGAGATTTGGGATGCCACTTCAAATGAACATCAGCCACATGTCAATTGACAGCAATGTGACGTGGAGGGGATTTTTCAAAAATCCTCTCAGGAGAGCAGCTTCTCTGTATGCACATGTATGAGATGGAGATGGAACAGTTGTATTTGTAATTGGATGGGCGTGTATGTGGGAGGGAGTGAGTGAGAGACAAAGAGTGTGCGTGAAGAAGAGAAAGAGAGACAAAAATCTGAGCCTGCCCTCAAGCCAGCTATTGATTACATGCAGACGCATGTTTCCAATAGAGCAACTCTTAAACTACACTTCGACTGAGTGGCAGCATTGATTTTAGAGGGCCAAGTTTAGAGTGTGTAAAATAGGCAAATTGGAGAGGAAAATAATCAAATCTCATCACAAGCTAAGCCTAGGAACAAATCCACAATGTAAAGACAAGCTCTGAGAGACACAGGGCATGCACGCACGCACACAAGAGACGGAAATGAAACCAGGTCGCAGGCTAAACAGGAGAAGGGCCTTGTCACTACACCAGGTCCTGATCGATGACTAAGGTGATGCTGAGTCATTCCTCCGTGGATCTGATTGCTGAAGAGAAGGGTGGAGGAACTTCAGAAGAGTCATCCTCCCTGCCAGTAACGATAAGGAAACCTGAGAGTATGAGCCCCATATGAACCTCATCCAGCCCTCTCGGGTGAAAGAGGCCGTCCTGCCTCAGTCGAAAGCACTGAGCCACATTCAACCCGATGAACACGTCTTTTTTTGGGACTTATCTCGCACCACATGAAATGGTGAGACGGATGCTGGACGAGAGGACACCTCCCCTGTGTGTCCTGTGAGGGATGGAACTCTGAGACGAGTGGAGAGGCAGTGGTCACAGTGGAGCCAGGAGACTCCCTAGTCATTCCAATAGAGGGCTGGACCAGTCTCCTGCCTCCATTCAGAAGCGAGTGCACATGATGCCTCGGGGAGGGGGTCAATTTGGCCCACCGCCATCGATCTGTAACGCTTCCTGTGTCACATATATGACCCAACCTTGGCCTAGGTCCCCTTTTATGCCCCAGCTCTCTCTCTCTCACACACACACACACACACACACACACTCTCTCTCTCGTCTCTCTTTGGTGACGCTAATGTTGCTATTTTTAAAGCCTCCTTCCATGACTGGTACAATGGGGAGATAAAAGGAGGAAATAGCTGTGATGTCACAATGGAACAGCGATAAAAGGTCAATGGCCCTCTCTGGGACTACGGCTTGTGGTGAGGGGGCACGTGGTTCAAACAAGATTGAGTGATTGTGACGCCCACCAATGGAGCGTGCCCACTGCCCATCTCCATCTGCCCCCTATTCAGCCTCTTGGCATCGTCACGATGGGAAGGAGTTGAAGATACGGTGGAGGACCAGATTCAACGTTGCCAGCCGTCCTTCAACTCCCTCTCAAGAGTACCCCACTAAGACGCTAATGCATTGTTTAGTCAGTGGCTCAGTCTCCCGTTACATTCATGAATTCCAATTAGATATTTTTTTTTAAGGACACGGGGAGCTGTAGAATCATGTTATTCTATCAAGGCAGACAAAAATGAATTGAGAAAGCGATGTCTTGTCTGACGTCTTGCTCTCTTTACTTTACATCAGACTGTGACGGTGCCTCCAGCAGTGGCTTTGCCTACATCTCCCAGTCACCCCCAGGAGGATAGAGGTAGGCTAATGCATGGCACTGGGAAGGCACCCTATTTGTTCCCCATTACAAAAATAGGCAGATCAATCAAGCCACACATGGACCTGTGTGTGTACGACTGTAAGGGAGGACGTGTGGAGCTCTTTAGAATCGTTAGAACTGTTAGGAAAGCCAATTAAGGCTACGTTTATGTCACCTTCTCTAGAAAAACAGTGTTTGCAGCTGTGTTGCTGCATCTCTCGGGAATGGTCATTACTTTAAAAAGAAAAAACGTTTTGATTGCAGGGTTTTTGCAGTACTTTTCCACACTCTCGACAAAGGAGGTCTCGGGCGCGTCAAGCTGGCATGCTGTCATGGAAGGACTGGCAAATGCATGGTCATTCTCTCCCTTTTGAGGAGAGAGGAGAGAGAAATTGCTTTTTCAATTGCAATAAGCAACCTGGACTGTTAAATGTCCCTATTAATTAAATGAACCTGCTATTATTCCTTCAGAACAGTTTGTTGCACGTCAGTGTGCAGTGCGCGTTTCTCAAAGTACATCTAAGCAGGCTCTTTCAACAGCCTGACGAGTCACCCTGACGGACTACTCATGCTGTGACATGGAAGATCAAGACTGGCTGTAAAGTCTTCATATCATATTTACTGAGGCATCAATATATGAATCAGAGCTAAAGCAGAGCCCGTGAATGAGCTGGAACAGCAGGCAGCGAATGTGACATCACAGCATCTGGAACTTCACAGAACGTGAATGTGAATGTGTGAATGTGTCTCCGGCGTCATGCTGCATGTGAACAAGCCATGGGGGGGGTTTCTGGCTAAATGAGCGAGTTAGTTCATCAGAATCAGAAAGGGATTTATTCGCCATGAAAGTTTGCACAGACAGGGAATTTGCTTTGGCAGGAAAGTGCATACAATAAACATATAGGAATCTCACATTTAAATATGTGGTCTAACTATACTAAGGATACTAACTAGCGCTCATCAGTGGAGAAACAAATGATCAGGTGTTCGTCTCGATGCCGAGGAATGACGTTAGTTGAATCAGATGAAGGAGTGCTGCTCGAACGTCTCATTAGAAAGAAGCAGAAGGGGACATCTCCCAATGGGACAGCTTGTCAGGGTTGGGGACGTGGGGCCAGATTCACAGTAGCACACGGTGGCTGGTCAGTAACAGACACCTTGCTGTGTGAAGATGAACTCAACTGTCAACATCACTCACTTTTGTTTTACCTTGATGGCACAGATGATAGTTGACTGAATCCCTTGTGCAAGGGGAGGACACGGCAATTTATAAGTGTTACGAAATAAACCCATCATCATCCAACTCATTCATCTTCCTCTTGCAGATAATAAAAGCCCAAGCACCGTCCTCTCTCTACAATCTTCTAATACCTGAATTGTGTCTCATCACACACACAGCCCACTCCTGATGCTGAATACATCTAGGGCCTTCAGTTCTGCCCCTCCTTCGCCGTCATTACATAGACAATGGAGCTTCACAGGGGATCTATTCTGTTGAGTTCTGCTCCAAGCTGTGTAGTTTCACCAATTACCGCCATTTCTGAATGCTAATAAGATTAGCGAAACATCACTGTGGTAACAGCGCGTCTACACAAAAACATAGCAATGCTAATGCATTCTAGCTGCATCCACAAAACAGGTAGAATAGTGACCATACCCGGAGTCCTGAGGTGTTCCAGCGATGTCCTCATCCACAGGTCGTCAGGTCATTGACATTCTGGAAAACAAGAGAGGTGTTGGTGGGTTGAGATTAACAGCAGGAAAACACTTGCTGCTAAGCACTTGGTGATTCTCTGCGTGGGACACCAAGGGCTGAGTGCTGCTCTGGATTTGGGACTGTCATTCCTTCCGGAAAGGGGTTGTGTAAGTCATCTGAGACACCAACACTCTCTGTGTTTGTGATTAGCACAAGCTTCATAGGCCTCGCTCACCTAATGGTGTCTGCGGGGATGCGCTTAACATCTCGCACAATAACAGCAGGTCTAAAAAAAGCAGGTCACTGGAAAAACGTAGTTTGCGTAGGGGTGTGAGATGCACTGTAAGTTTCCACACTCAGCACCTGTCTCTTAGGAACTTTGTTATTGCCGTATGTTTGATAATTTGACAATTATGAAAAGCGACAGTATACAATGCGACGGAAGCATATTTATTCCGTTTTAAAATCAACATGCTGCACGACTTGCCCCCTCGGTGTCTGACACCCATGGGATGACTTGAGGTATACGATATCTGCATCTTCTTAATGGGAACACCAGTGAGACGACAAATTTACATAGTTTGGTGCCAAATGCAGTTTTCAAGTTGCCAGCATGACATTTCCCACTGCATCCTCTGTTCTCGGGGAGAGTGTTTATCTGCCTTGAGCTCATACCATACAATATTTATTCAGTGTAAAAGTGGTCTCTTTTTTTGCAGTGTTCAGGGCCTTCTGCTGTGGATAAGCAAACCTTGCAGGATGATGTGGTGGAGAATAACAAATGTGACGGCCTGTGGCCTCCAGCCATGCATGACAGTCAGCTGGTTGTGCCTTGGATCCCAGCCACACACACGCGCACACGGGAAACCGGGCCCTACAGTTACACACTCTCCATCCGCCCCTCCACCCACCACAATAGACCCCACGGGTTATGGGAGACAGCCAGGCCATGAAACTCATTAAAAACAACATGTTCAAATCAATTCTCTCAGTGCCAAGGCTGGGCGACAGGGGTTAATAACGATCTGTGGATCACAGAGAGTTAACAGAGCTGCTTCTAAAAAGGAGCTTCCAGCTATATTTAATATCCAACCCAACTCCAGCCATGTCGATAACAGCCATGGAAATAATGAATGGGGAAATATTGTCTCCTGCTCTGAGGTGAAGATATAAGCTCTTCGGATGATAGTTCTATAGCTCCTTTAATCGAACTTCTGCATGCCGCATGACTCTTACATGCCCAGCTTACAGCCCAATACCGCTGCTTCAGGTGATGTCACCTATGGCCCTTAAATAAAGTTACAATCAAGTAATAAGGTGTGATTGCCCAGTGTGTAAATGTGAGGAAATCAGGCTGCTGTGTCAGAGGTCACATGCACTTTGCAATCTTTACTTCGAGTGGTGATCACCAAGTTTCAATTTTAAACCAGAGCATAGTTCTACTACTCCTGTACAGGACCACTATCTCAGTATTTCAATCAGACCTTTTACAAGTCCCACTGACACGTTTTGTCTTTTTTTTTTACACGTATACAAAGGTGTTCTTTTCCATGGACTTATTAACTGGAAGAAAACAGACTACATAAAAAAAAACGGTCACACTCGACCAAAATGAGCATGTCAAAAAAACATTGCATTTAAAAGGTGCTGGGATAAAGGTCTTAATAATCCATGCCCCTTCTGCCATTTAATTCTGCTTTTGTGGCTTGAGCTCAAAAACAGTGTAACTACTACTGGCTTCCTCACTGTTAAGGGCACACCCTCAGCACCACGTAAAATGACTTTGTAAAAGCACCAAAGTTGTTTAATTAATTGATAGTGCTGACATTTTGAGGGCCAGAATTACAAAATCACAACCAATTAGGGAGGCAGTTGGCGGCGGTTCTGGAACATGAAAGGCTTTAGGACAGGCGGCCAGAGCACTACAGCTGTTGCTCAGGTAAGGTCACCTGATTTGGTCCAATAAAGAAACAACATAAACCCAGCCTAGCGAGAGCTGTTTGCAGAAAGCTCTCGAATTGAGCAAATTTTTCCACTGAGGGGAACTAAGGTCGCTCCATTATTAACAAGCACCTGGACTGGGCTTGTGCCATGGAGAGGCTATGGTTGGGCTTGTTTGGGCTAAGCCTGAATAATTTAGAACAGGCAGAAAATGGCCATGGTTCACATAACCTAACCAAAAGAGTGGAGGAGATAGAGATGTTATTATATTCCAGGGACGCTGGAGGACAGGGGGTTGGGTGTGCACAGTGCACACGCACGCCACACACAGATAATGAATAATACAAATAATAATAACCTTAGTCATTATGTTCCACTCAGAGTCTTGACATGGTGAGTGGCTCTATTCTGCCATTGGGGACCAGGCAAAGTCTGGCTCCCACAGCAGGATAGACATTTGCAGCAAGAACACTGGTATAACCGGCTTTCATTCACACTGCCGGGAGCACGTTACATTGTGCTGCCCTCTTGTATCAATTAATTAATAAACAAGTTCAACAAGGTTCTCGTTTAAAGAAATCTCCCATGAGGGACGTGGTGAAGAACACCAAACTGAACCCACAGTTTTGCCAGGCTGCACTTTACTTGAGCAAAGGCATTGAGTACAAGACCACAGTAACAACAGTGTTTGCAGATGAGAGACCTGTATCTGCAGTGAAAAAAACAAAAAAACAAGAGGTGCATGTGCAAGGCCCTCCATGTATAGGCTAGGTCTGTACAGCCATGTATGAAAGATTAAGTCACAGCACAGAGGGAAAATAGTAGGATGCGGCAATTTCTGAATAACTTCCACAAGTGTCTGTGTGGGATGTGAAAAGAGTGTGAATGAAGCGCCCCTCACCTCCACAGTGTAGACTGCCAGCTTGAGAGTCATCGCCCGGAGTGAGTGTGTGTGCCTCTTGCTGGCGAGAAACTCAATCCAGCAGCAGTCGCGGCGGCAGCAGCCCAATCTCCCTAATCTTCCTCACCCCTCCTCCTCTTCGTCCTCCTACCTCTCTTGGCATGTGAACCTTCCGGGCCACTGATGACCTGAAACAGAAGCAGGTGGATGGAAAAACACAGCCTGCATGGA
Source organism: Hypomesus nipponensis (assembly GCF_054491055.1). Lineage (NCBI taxonomy): Eukaryota > Metazoa > Chordata > Actinopteri > Osmeriformes > Osmeridae > Hypomesus > Hypomesus nipponensis. The sequence goes on along the minus strand of NC_140371.1, from coordinate 14,977,645 downwards.
TACTTCTGAGAGCTGTCAGTCACCACGGGAGGACTACGAGGCCCAGGGTGCACTGCACGCCTGTCAGGGTGCACATGCCTCTCCGACTGGATCCCGTTTCATTCTCCACTCTGTATCTTCACCACAGTCTTCTTCAGGCTGTGTGTGTGTGTGTGTGTGTGTGTGTGTGTGTGTGTGTGTGTGTGTGTGTGTGTGTACAAAAAACAGCTGGCACCGTGCCACCTTGGCATTGCCACTCACTTAAGGAGCCTGATGGGGATGTTCTGAGCTAACGGTTTAATCACTGTGTTTAACTCACGAAAACAACGTACAATAGCCTACACACGAGTTAAAGAAGAAGACTGTTGACAAAAAGGGGTCTTGTTTGTCTTTCACCAATTCAGAGAGTATTTCGTTTCAATGTCTACACTAACACTAGCCTGGTCCTAACCGGACTCTCGTACATTTCATTTGTAGAGAGTCTAGGCTCACTCCATTGACAAGCGTTAACTTCCTTGCAGGCGGGTACTCTGTTGAAGTTTAAAACTATTGGGTCTGCCCAGAGCCACTCTGGATCTGCCATAACCAATCGCTAGCGTTCGCCTTAGCCAACTCCTTCACCACTGACGGAGCTAGCTTGAAAATCAAACGAACGCTGTAGGGATCAAAGATTGTTCTTGCTCCGGCTTTAACTTCTGGATATTCGGCAGCGTTGTCACAATGGACCAAATAGCTTCGCTCGCATCTTTCTCCACCTCTATTACAGAACTACAACTCAAACTAACGCACAACATCCTCAGCCACTCCCTCTGTTCGCTGATTGGACTGGCAAAAAGTTTACCGGAGACATCTGACGAATATACCTCAAGCCCAGAAGCAGTATAGAAGCAAAATGAAAATTGAGCGGAAGTACGTAGGAGGGCAGAGCCAGGCTACACTAACACAGCCTTCAGTAAAACTTCTCCTGAAAACATTCAAAATGTCAACAGTTCTAAAGCAGCACAAATTCAGATCTTCACCAGCTTTTGAATGCTTGAATAACACAGATGTCACAATATTCCTCAACTTTTGCAGAAAAATAAAGCCTTGGGATAGCTGTTTGATACTTGTGATGCGCACAGTACTCCAATTATTAGTTTCAGTGTCAAAAGAATACATAAAAGACTACCTTGGTGTATCCCCACCTTACAAACTCAGATTGCAAAGCTAACCGAAATTTCAGAACAAAGCCAAGTGATATGACCTTGCATTGCAGAACTTTCTCATGCTCTTTTTCTACAAGCAGATAGACGATTGTGGCTCTTTTAATATAGTCGTGGACACTTCTGTTGTCACCGCAGGTAAGCCTGTTGGTTGAGTGCGTAAACTCATTCATTCAGAAGTGAGGTCACCACAGTCAGTTGCCATGCCAGAGTGGGACTAACACCTCTCAGTCTAATAGCAAACAGCCAACCCAGTTCCATTTCCTGTCCCTCGTGTAATGAAGGCTTACATGGGATATACTGGGATTTGGCACCTTACATTGATGTATGGCAGTGACATTTCTGACAGAAAACACAGAACTCCTTTGTTTTGTTTTTTCACTGGAGAAGAAAGCCAGCTAGGGAATGGGACTAACAAACAGCCAGCCCTGAAACCCCCATATGTCCATTACACAGCTGCTTCGACCAATCAGAGCAATTGACCTGTGGAGACAAGCTCAATGACCCGTCTGAAAAATATCACAAGATACTGCACTGTATGGAACACGAGACAAACAGGTAAACCATTGTCCTGGTGGGCTTGTGTGGCAAAGTAAGATAGGCTCCATCATTCACAATACGCTGCTGATGAAGATCAATATTGTATGGGCTACAAAACTGCCACAACAACCTCAAAGATTCTTTTCTGAGTGTTGTAACAACGAAAAATATATAAATAAATTCCACAGTGTTGAAAATCCATTCGCGTCATTGCAGTGTTATAGGCCACAGCATAGAGCAAATAGACATCATTTTTATTTTGATTCATGGCCAAGGTGTGGAGGGCAGAAGTGGGCCTAGGGGGTGACTGCAAAGTCCTTTTACTCTAGAACCACTTGCCTTTGGCTCTAAGAGAGTCAATACAATCACAATAATTTACCAAGAGAATGTTACGGCTGTTTGTAGAGCAGCGTTAGTTTTAAGACATCACGGTGCACTCTGCTGCCCTCCCCTTTATGTGAAGAGTACATGGATCACACTCAAATCACCATGCACAGGGTAGTGGGGGAAAAGGCCTGTATCATGTATTTTATGTGGGGGAGTGAAAGAAATCTGCTAATCCTTTTAAAGCTTTAACAGTCAAACTGTGACCACTGACAGAAAGAGAGGATCTAGTCAAGGCTTATTGCTTTGTATGAGACATGGAGGAAAATCGTATTCTGTGGACCGATATAGATTAGTCCAGCTTTGAAAATCACATATTTTTGCCCAGAGATTATTTTTGAGGGCGATAACGTACATACCACATGATCTCACCGTTGTCACCTGACCCCGATGACACAGGATCTCTCCTCGCTCCATGCTAGTGACATCACACGTAATCCCATCACTGTCTCTCCACTCCAACAGTGTGTGGCACAGCCCAGAGACACACACACACACACAGAAGTGAGAACAAGCCTTCAAGATCCCATGGCATGATCACTTTATGAGGTTATTTAAAATTAATATGAGTTCCCCTAGCCTGGCTTTGGTCCCCCAGTGGCTAGATGTCGTCATAAGGGGAAAGGTTAACTCCCCTTTCGCTGCTTTGCCCGCACAAAGAATTTGGCCACCAATGAGAAAATTAGCTAGGACCGTGCAAGCACAATATTTGTTTTCCTCGAGAGACATCATGGCTTGCAAACAACCGAAGCATGGAAGTTAGCCCCGCCTCTCTCCTCCTCATAGCATTTAAAGCTACAGACACAGAAATGGCACGTCCTAAGGAAAGCTCATTGTGGGACTGCTCGTAGTGGCTGTAATTCTGCACCACAGCTGAATTTCAGGAAAGAGACTTCAGATACAGTATTAGGGGACCACTAAGGCCAATATAAAAGCATCCAAAAACAGCATGCCATGGGACCTTTAAGAAGAAGTGGACCCAGATACACACACACACACCGAGGGCCTTGACAGGGAGTGGACACAAACACACCCTTTGCCGGAGGTGAAGGTGTGTCCACACATACAATGGGACCGCTGTTCCCCTGCCAGGGCGCAGGGCAGCAGTGAGTCATGAACGCCTGGGGCTAAGGAGCACTAAGAGAGAGGTCAGGAAGACAGGACGGGAGAAGGAGTGACCTGTCCATCATGTTGGGTCTAGGAGCTGTCAGCTCAATGCGTGTGAGACTCCTCACTCTAAAGACAGGCCTCCTGTTACCCCCCTGGGCATATGGCAGCAGGCAGCCGCCGCCTGCTCACACAATACAGGCTGGGGACTGGCTGGCTGGCTGGCTTTCCATGTGAAATCCTCTCTCCTTAGGTCAATGCCCAACCTTCTCTGCTGTAAAATATGCTTCTGCATCGATTGAGGGCCATGCAGTTAATAAAGCATGTGCAGAAATTTTCATCACCGCCGCCATGTTCGACATTACCTGAAAACATTCATTCGACTTCCAATCTATAATCGCAATCATTTGCACTTTGCTGAAATGGAAAATTACTTTTATAAAAACCTCTGACAAGAACAATGAATAGAGCTTGGCTTACAGGGGAAAACGATTACCAGTCGCTGACAGGTGTGTTTAATTACTGCATTGTTGATTTTGTTTGGAGGAAACTTTAATCCAGTTTTCTGCTTTGAACTGTTCCTATAAAGCTCTTATTCTGTGCAATGGTAATTATTTTTTCCCAGCCTATTCCCCTCTCATTCGATAAGACTCTTGACTACAATCAACAGGTGTTCAACCAGCACAACACAAACACATTCAGAAGACAATATTTAAGATAAAGATAGCTAGCTTGTTTAGTCATTCAGTTTTTCTTCATCTAGGAACAACAAAAAACAGGTTAAACATGCCGGGTTTGTGGAGAAAATATTTAAAGTAATGCTGTGAATAGCACTGACACTGCATCCAAATCAATCCTGGATTGATCAGATATATAAAAGTGAGCAACTTTCAAATTAAATTTCAACATCACAGGTCTTTGAGCCTGTATGCCGCAATGCCACGTTCTATTGGGTGACCATACGGTACTTTGTTTATTTTCTATTCGTTTTTTTACAACCCAGATGTAGTCACTTCAAGGTACAACATAAAAATATTCTTGAAGGACTTAACCGTAAGCAGTAAAAAAGAAGAAAGGATATTAGACCTTCATCCTCTGTTTAGACCAGATCTTGGACAAATCAAATCAATCCACTGGAAAGCAGAGCAAACTTGGCCCCAACTAAAAAACTTGAAGAGAGTCTGTATCTAGTGCTCTATCAATACTAACCCAAGACACAATTTTTTCTGAGGCAACACTGCGAGAATGTTTGAGGATTTTGCCCTTACAACAGCACAACAGACACTATAATGCAGCTTGCTTATTTCAAAGACCAGCCCGCATTCGATGACAATTTTCCTGCCAATAGGATTGAGTTGGCACACGCACACAAGCCATAGGCATTTCAATATTCAGCTCAGGAATACACTCATTCACTTACCACTGATTCTGTTGTCTGATCAAATTCATTTGTGACAATGTAAGCATTTATTTTCGATTACAGTTGAAGGTTGGCTGGAATCTTGAAAGCAACCACTCCAAACAGACAGTTTAACAAGTCCAGAAGCAGTCTGGAGTGCTCAGCAGAAGGCGGTTGTTTCATCTCATCAACGTATCAGCCCTCTAATCATGAATAAAAGCTTGGACGATATCCACTCGATACAAAGTTGCAGATTGAAATACAAATTATTGTCCTGTCATTGGCATGCAGAAAGACTTAACCATTCTGTCAATAGAGACAGGGGGTGTTGCAGGCCACAAAGTGGATACGTGATTGGCTCAATGCGTGGTGGATTCCTTCCCACACCACTAAAGCAGTCATCACGCACAGCCCCAACATTACATTTCAGCATATTCCTTAATTTTTCACTTGAATAAATGAAGTAGGCCTTTGTTGGAGGCTTTTAACCGGAGCATTGAACATATTTCGGTGTGAGGGTGAGACAAACACCTCGTTCCACAGTCGCAGTTTAGCCTTGTATATCAGTGCAAGTCTGGCAGAAGCCTCAGTGAATCCTAGAGCTCTCGCTACATTGGTCCAGCTGCTCCAACTGCTTCTTCCATTTGCTTCTTCTCTGCTCATTATTTTTAATGAGAATGTGGGATTCGTCACCAGCAGGCACCTGTAGAGCTAGCACACACTTACACGAGTGATGAGCACTTGACCTTGGGATGAGAGATTAACAATTATCACACGAGGGCGATCTACCAGTCAGGCTTGGAGACAGCTGAATTATTGAGAATCCCTTCCGTAAAAGGTCAACGAGGGTCTGGAGGAGCTGTGATTGAGGAAAGGTGGAGGACATCACTCACGACTAAATCTGGCTTGTTTTCAGGTCAGAGCCTGCCAAACTTCTCATCCAGAGCCATAACTCAAAAAGGCTGGAAAAGAAACTAAATTGACCTAAATTGCAGCTTTGGGCAAATGCTGAAAGCCATGGTAGAAAAAAGAAAGAAAAAAGTTCCTGCTGAAACTAACCACCGCAGAAGGCTATGGCGGTGGTGGACACAGACAGGGCAGGGCAGACAAGCAGTCCTCTGGGGGCCCCAGCAGCAGCCCTAGCAAAGCAGCCATGAGGGCCCTAATTAGCCTGGCTGTCCCTCCTCCTCCTCCTCTCAGCCCCACAGTCCTGACCGCCCCCATATGTCTCTGTGGCCTGCTACGGAAGAGGAGCACAAACAACTCGGACACACAGAGGGTAATCTCCATGAGCCCGTCATGTAAATGTGACCCTCAGGTTTTATGACAGCTAATACGTTTTGGCGAGCAAGGCCCTGATTAAATTAGCAATCCCTTCGGTTCATCTTTCCCTGGCGGCTGGTCTCCTCTGGGCTGTGTCTCCAGAGACAGCTTCTGTTCTGAAGCACAGTGGTTCAGAGACAGCCATAAAGACACTGACACTAGTCAATACCCTATGTGAGAACAATCTATCATATTACTGACAGATATGACTAGGTACGGATAACTGTGTAGCCATGGATACACTGACTGAAAAATACTACCAAGAGGTGTTACAATTTAGGCTTTTAGGTGAGCCCATCTTTAAATTGAGCCTAGTATTACTTAACTTGAGTCACGCACAGTGTTCTGGATAAAAATCCATTAAGCCACAGGGAAACATATAAACTCTGGGAGCAGCATCAGTTTGAAATACAAAATAATGAAGTTTTAGACAGACCTTTAACACTTTCTCTGAGATATGTGGCGGGAGGGAGATCCATGTGATCACACAAAGAGAGAACACCATCAGCAAAGATCCCAGACTTGAAGAAATGGCCCAAGCCTAGGAGAGAGAGACCATTCGCTCCCTTATCTCTGTGCCTTCCAGGGCTGGCCTACTGAAACTCTACACTATCGCAGGCAAAAGAGCCGACACAGAAAGCTGAAATGTAACTTGGTCAATAATAAGATACAGCCTCAAAGTCGAGTGCGAAGGAAGAACTGGCTACGAAAGAGAGGGAGCGCCCAGACACATGCTGCTCACACAACCACTAGAAAATGGACTGATTCAATCCCTGCGTGAGCAGTGAGCTGGAAAGGGCTGGCCTCAGACCTCCGACTTAAAAGAGAAGAGTTTTCATTTATTTGACTACAGTGGATCTACAATCGGAGGCTCATGCCGTTGGGGCTAGACGAGCACGCTTTTTATTTCTGGGGCGTTTCGAGTCAAACGGTAACGGACAGCGTGGTGCACATGGCCCAGACCCGGGCTTTAGAACCGGAGAGAAAACATGGCTCACGGCACCGTGGACTCGTTCTGAATGCTGTTGTCAAGGTTTCGCAATCCAAAGGAGAGCTTTTGTAATGTCTCTATGACTGGTGACCTTTAAATAACACTACAACTTCCTCAAGGTCCTCCAGGTCAACTCTCTCCTGCGTGTATTATACTGCTAACTGAATCCACGACTGCGGTCTTGACTTGAACAGACAGACGGACGAGGGGGGGGGGGGACCTAGATAGAAATGTCGGCGATGCCAAAGGCAGACCTGCCCGCAATCCATCACTGGCAGGAGGTGCCCTGCCATTAGCAGGGAAATAATATGGAGTACATAAATGTCAAAAGTTTCTATAACTAATAAAGCCTTCAATATTACCTGCGGGGATGACTAACGTGGCGACATTGACATGAAAGGAAGAAGTGATTCAGAAATAAATAAATATTATGTAAAGGGCATTTGTGTGTGTGCGTGTGAAATAGCATGGCCGTCACTCTGACGCGTCCGGCCAAATCACCCCCTCTGAGCTCGGCGGCCATGACGGCAGCTGCTGACTAACTCCGGATGTCTGTCACAAGACGAGGAATATTAGAAATGTCAAGTCTGAACCGTTTTAAACATGGTCTCTGTCATTCAAAACACACACACAGACACACTTCACATTATCTACAGTTTGATTCATGAAAATACTATCATGACCGTCTTGCAGTAGACAACACTGCAGTGTTATCTTACTCTCTTCCTGAATCAAAAGGGACAAGCCACGTGTCTGTGTCCCCAGTGTTGACTCCAACTCCAGCTCAGAAACGCAGTATCAACACGGCCTCGCCACCCAGATGTAGAGAACCAGGAAAACAAAGTCTGAGGTCCCACGGATGGGAAATAAACATTTAACAGCAAACACAAAAGGCCATCAGAGCCTGGTGAGTCCAGTGAAATGTAGTGGTCTGTGAAGAGAGAGTGAGGGGCAAGACACACGGGGAAAAAAAAGAGCTCATTAAAGCATGCAAGAGTACACATTTATTTACAGAGCAATTACAGCTGCCAGCCAGCCCACAGGGAGACTGGGAGCATCCTGCTGGAATGCTGCTGTGGAGGAGTGGAGTGCGATCCTTTTTCCGAGAGGCAGTGGAGGGTGGCTGATCTACCTGCTCAGCTGAGCAGTGCTACCCCAAGCTCGGGGACAGATGCTAACTCCCGGCCATGCATGAACTTGTGCTTCTCTCTCGTTAACCTGACGCAGAGTCAGCACACAAATACACAGACAACGTGCTTGTGTGCACGACGCACATGGAGGTACTGAGACACACACAGTCACACACACACAAGGGTTTCCCATGAATTACCTGTTTCGAAACAAATTTGATTTTTCTTTTCTGACATTTGTCATCACATAAAAGATCTTCTAACATGTTTTGCTTTGTCGCTTCAACAAAGCATCTATCACTCCCTGTCAGTCAAACTGCCAGCCCAATTAGGACTTTGCAGAGTTCCCACACCTAACTGCGAGTAACTCAATGTAATTATTGGGAGGAACAAGGCAGAATATCATGGAGACAGCTCCGAACAAAGAAGGTTCGTCCCTCAAAAGGTTTGTCCCTCAAATAGGTTTAAGATGTGTCAAACGCAGAAGCTTCCTATTGGATAATAGAGACGTCACTGCATGCCGCTGTTTGTTCAAAAGGAGCAGAACCGCATACGACTGTCTCGAGTGGGAGCTCGGAGCACCAGCGCCTATTTCCCGGGGGGTGGGGGCGGGAAAGAGAGAGACACAGACACACACAGAGAGAGAGAGAGAGACAGAGAGAGAGACAGAGAGAGAGAGAGAGACAGACAGAGACAGAGAGACAGAGAGACAGAGAGAGAGAGAGAGAGAGAGAGAGAGAGGTCTCCGTCAGGCCACGCTCACATCCCTATTTACATCCCTATTTACATCCCGGACGGATCGTGACCGTATAGAACACACACAGACTAGACATGTTCATTGGTTTGCAACTGTGGGGAATTGAGTGCTGTCAGGAAATGCTTCAAAATGTATGAATTCCTAGAAAAACATGGGCACCACAATATTGAGGAGGAAGTAGGAATGTGGGGGCTTGATTGCAGGGTGCTGAAATCACAAAGCAGCCATTGTTTACTTTGACACATGAAAACGTAGATGGGTCCTGGCACACTGGCCATCTGAACCCCACGCTAGCACACAATAGCATACACCTCCAGTCTTTCTGGTCATGAAGGCAGTATAAGTGTTTCTATAACAGTGATTATTGCTGTCGCCAGCACAGGAAATGCACTTACAAAACTATTTCCTGTACTGTGTGCACCCATGGTTGAATGTTTTATTTTATTTTATCTGTGGCATCGTTGTGTAATGGTCCCTTGTGCATCTTGGGGGAAGATCTCTTTTGTTTCCCTTGAATTTATGAATCTCAGAGAACCTTGACTCCATTCAACCCAGCTCCTGAGGTCCAGCCTGGCATAAGAACATCTTAACAACGCTGTCTACCTATTAAGTTCTGTAAAAGCAATTGTATATCAAGGGCAAATAATTCATCGACCTAATTTTTACTCCCCTTCTTCTCTGCCATACAATCTCTCCAGCTTTTTTTTTTTTTCTTGAGCTTTTTCTATACCCGTCTCCCGGTCTTTCACAGCCTCCCCTCTTTCTCGTAAACAGCCCTGTGCCTATGCACTGAGAGGCTCTGTGTTAAGCCTTGCCAGCAACCCCTCCCCATACAGCCGGCTGAGCAGGACACGCCCGAGACCCTTTCATCACAAGTCCAATATCAGAAGGCCGTTATCACGGCTGCACCCCAGGAGACATGTGAAGCTTTACCGCCACTTCATATAGAAATTAGGGCCAGAACATTCCTGGGAGGCCTGTAGGAATATTGGACATGGACACATCTAATCCACAGCAGAGCAGTTCCTTTTATTGCGTACAGTTTCTTCTCCTTTATTTATTTATTTGTTCTAGCCTGGAGTCAAACCCCATGCTCTCTTCCCTGCAATCACAAGGCACTGATTCAACACAAATAGTGGTTTCATACAGAAGAACACACACGCATTGGGGAGCTAAACAGTCTATGTATGGCAGTCGAACTTTAGACATCCGAAAAGCCTGGATAATCATGAAGATAATTGAAGACAATTGGACCAAATGCTGATGCAATTACGTGGTATTTACCAGATCCTTTTTCATTAAATGGCAGACTTAAAAAAGGCAAAAATACGAGTCTTTCATTAAAGTTCATGTTGGTCATCTTTATCTCTGGGCCCAGGGCATTAAGTGTGTACATAACACAAGACAAACGGAGTGAGCACACACTTTCTGCTCTCAAACACACATTCTCAGGGGAAAAGGAGATCGTAATAGCCATGCACCAAAGACAACAAAGTGGGTCTTCCCTAAAATGTTGAGCACTAAATGATTTAGTGGTGAGTGACTGATGTTCTGTAAGGAGGACCTGTCAATTCTTTTTATATGAATACAAAAATGGCTCTGTTTTGATAATAGTAGAAGGCTATGGTGTAGCTATAGTAGAAAGATGGACGGAGGATGGTCTCTGGAGTACTGCCTTTGTAAATGTCTTCTCTTTAGTCATTCTCCACTGCTGCTGCAGGGCACTGAATGAAACAAGAGCAGAGAACAGTCTATTCACCATGGAAACCGGGAGCTTCCCTTAAGAATGTGATGGTGTGTGTGTGTGTGTGTGTGTGTGTGTGTATATGTGTGTGTGTGTATTAAGTAAGTAGATGGGTTTAAGCAATACACCTCAATGAGTCACTTTTATGCCCTTGTGCTAACTCACAATAACTACTTTCTACAGGAATGGCCGACCCCTGTCTCGCTGCACCAGATCTGAGAGAGGTCAGAGCAATGCTGATGTGGCTCTTCCAGGCCCTGCTGATTCACCAGCACACCGTGTGGGGTGTGGGAGGATGACAGCCAATTATGTGAAATCAAAGTGGTCACTGGAATCACTCAGGCCTGGGGCAACCTTGGGAGAGCCTCTGCAATGGTGGCATCTTCGGATAACGCCATGACATCTTCGGATGATGCCACGGACTAAACAGCGAAGTTGGGACTGCAGAGATGATGTGTACCCTGGCTACCATTCTCTCTTTGGTAATCTACGCATATTCCCCACCCACTCACACCAAGCCACCAGTAATCAGTCAATTTTTTATTTATTTAACTGGCCCAAATTCAAGTTAAGTTCTTAAGAAGAAAAAAAAGAATAAAGAGCTGGATCTGTAGAAGTTTCTAAAATGCACAAACACAAAAACCAAACAAGAGTATTGTTCACCGTATCTGGAAACAATAGGTAAAACAAAGACAGTGATTGGGGAGGACGCTGGCTGGTTGGAGGGAAGGAGGTGATCTCGGAAAAAATGGGACAATATGGAGGGAGAGAGAGTTCCTGGGAAATGAGTCCGAAAATGCTCTGGCGTTGGGGTTGTTGGGCGCACTGCCAAATATCCACTCACGGCAGACGAAGATCCGAACTCAAGAGACAACAGGGTATCCTTTTTATGAAATCATCATACAAAGATTCCTAATGTGCACAGCTAATCTCCACAGTAGATCAGACGAGAACGAAGGCAGCCCAAACTTAAGTCTACAAAAATGGCTGCTAATCGACAAAATGCTAAATACTCATTGACATGAGTGAGGAACAACAAACACAGGCCAAGCTAAACTTAGGTTTTGGAAAAGGGTAACTAGCTCGCTGGTATAAGCTTCTGTCTACTTAACAGTGGAGGATGTAGCGGTGGCATCAGGGTGAAAAAAGAGGAGGCTTACTGCAGCCGGGACACAGCCGGCCAGGACTTGCAGAATTTCTGTAATGAGATGGGCTCTTCATCCCCACACCCTACTGCAGCTTGGCACGACAGGCCCGACCAGACCAGACCAGACCAGACCAGGCATGCCACGCACGGCTAGGGGATCCCAGGGAGCTAAGCCTCCAGTGGAAAGCAGCTGGTGGCAGGCGCAGAGAGGTAGCCTTGTTAGGGCTGAGCCTGGAGCGAAAGGCCTGGGCGACTCCTGTGATTGTAGGACTGTGTGTAAGGGATTAGCGTTCCCAGCCTCTGACTCACTCCCTTTCGCTCTCCGCCACCACTGGAGTTCACACGGAAGGTAAGCTGGGGGACTGACGGAAGGAAGGTGAGGGAAGGATTGGTGGAGAGGTAGGACAGCGGAGGTGGGAGGGACAGGCCTTCTGAATGCTTGTTGATTGTGTTTCTTGGGAAATCACGGCAGCTACCTCACGCTGTCCTGCATGCCACTTCACTTTGAACACTTGTTTGAAGAATAATAATGTCACATTTAATGCATGCTCTTGCTTGCACATAAAAATACTTGTTTGGGGTTTTAGTATTACTACACTAGTGCAGTGCCTGTAGTAAACTTTATTTCAGGCTCTGACTGGTTGCTCGTCCTTCTTGTTAAATTGTCTGAGCATTCTCTTGTGCATTTCACGATTTCATATCAAACAGCAATTAGGTTTGCTGAATTTAACCTTGACAGTTAGCTATGGTAAGCTGGCTACAACCTGTTAGTCAGGTGGGTAGCAAGCTCACGTTTATCATTGAAATCAAGAAAAAGGGTACAAAGATTATCTTGAGGTAGTTTGCATTATGTGGCTTAGTTGAAGGTTGTTAGCTACATAGCCCTGTTGTGAGCTAGGGAAACACAACTTCCTAAGTACAGTGGCCCGTTTCCTGTGACAACTAAAGCACCTGACTAACATGGCAGCGTCGTACTGTAGGCTAAATCCTAAATGAACTAAATGTGCAACGGAGGTAGGTCTATTCATTGTCACTCATTTGCCCACTTACCAAAGCATTTCATTGCACTCTCTGAATGCAGTCATGTTGAATGATACCAATTAAGCTGGGGCTGATTGCTTTTCAAGAGAGACAAGAGTGCTCTTAATAAAGAAAACAGACTGCCCCCCTCTGAAGAGATGACCTTTCACTCAGCCATTTAAACACATTATAATGGGGAAACAAGTGACTTCATAAACTTTGACAATACATGAGCATTACAAATGTGTCCAAACCAGGAAGAGAGCAGGGCAAAATGGGCTGTCTGACAAGCGAATACATTCGAAAAACAACAAAAACAATAAAAACATGCCTTAAGATTAACATCCAGACATTGGTCTTTGCTCTATCCAAACTGGGCCAATATGTTTAGATGCAATCACTAAATATCTGATTTACGGACTGATGCGTAGCATATCTCAACACCATGGGTTCACCTTTGTACCTTGCCCCTGTCTGAAACCAACCGGAAAGTACTCCTATGTTGCAGGTCGCAGATAATTTGATCCGGCCAACAAACAAACAAAGAGCCCTTCCAGGCTGACAATAGGACCATGTGGCTGAAGGGTACATTTGCACAAGAATCGCATGGTGCTTTCTGAAGTGCATTCCATCCAAATGGGGGCAGGCAGAGGGCGGCTTGCTTGACATAGTTCTGTGTTCCGAGAGGTGGAGACTCCCTTTCACCAGCCCGTTGGCTCTTCCCCTCTAGACACACACACACACACACACACGTCATTTCCATTCCGTTGTGCTAAATGAAAAAATGGTAGCAGTCTTTCGGAAGGCCATGATAACAAACATTCATTAAGAGATTACTGTGCAGAGACCAAATGCCCCACAGTCTAGCCTGTTCAGAGCAAACTCTCTCTGGATAAAGATGAATCCAGAAGGTCAGAGATTCCTTTTAAGTCTCAAAACCACCCCGTCATCCTACTTGTTGGTTCTGCGATGTCTGGTCTATTTCCGAGCCTCAGCGACAGATAACATTTACTACAAACAATCTTGGATATGAGACTGTTATAAAGAGCATAAGACTCCCAAGCTAAGCTCTCCTCATTAACACACAAGTGCAACACCGATTTAATTTCCACAGAGTGGTGAACCGTTTTATTTTACAAGCTCTAATTACGAGGATCACCAAATCCATTTTAAAAGTCAAATGGCAAAACAGACTTGGAAGAGGAGGGGAGCTTGAGTCTCATTGGTCTCCTGTGACAGCTGAATTCAATGATCTTCCCTGACAGCCGTATCTGCCTGAGTGTGTCAATAATGTGCAATACGATTATGTCACAATGTAAAAAATCACTACATATATAAATCCATTGTTATACACCTTTCCTTATCATGCTAATTCACAAATCTCTGTCAATACCCAGACACACTTGACAGTATAATCTTCTTCCAAATCCTAATACAAACACTTCCTTAAAACCGCCTATCCTAATCACTGACAAAAGCCAAACAGAGCCATTTCTACATCATGTTTTCCTTGTTTTGTTTTTTCTTTTCCGTTTAAAAAGCTCACAATTCTTCCTCCTTGATTTCTGGGGCAAGCCCGTGTTTCCCCGCCACCAACCCCAAACCTCCTAAAAGAGTGTCAGTGCCATGTTGGCAGTGGTGGGCACCACTCGCAAAGGGACACTTCCACAGGCTGGCTGGCCACAGCTGTTAGAGACGGGTGGCAGCAGCTTCCACTCTGGGGAGAGTTGACAGGAGAGATGCTGAGCAGTGTTGACAGCTCTTTAGAGGCTGCTGCCCTCCCGAGACTGTCCCCACTCACTCGCCTGTATGTACGGTGCTACCATACATGATAGCACCACAGTCAAGTCCTGTCCACAGTCCACACTGAAGTCCCCATCAACATAGCTGTTGTCCAACAGGCAGACAGACAAAAGCACTTTGGCTTGCATGGGTTTTAAATTGCAGGCAACTACCCAGAGAAAAAAGTAAGTTCAACTCACTCATTGTGAAAGATTGTGACACTGAGGGATGGTATCTTAATTTGGTCCAAGGCTTGATTAAGAGTAGGATGGCAAAATGAAAGGACTATGTTTGACAGTCCTGCAGTGTTGTTATACCCCTGCCAAAAAGCCTAAGATCCATTCCTGACATATTGAAATGAAAAATGTTTTCAAGCCTATCACCATTCACCACAGACTCATATAAATGAATAAATTAAGCCTCATATCACTTCACTTTGCCAAAACACACAGACTGTGTGAAGAAAATCAAACAAATAAATAGCCCTGCCTCAACTCTAGGCATGATGGTTTGAATCACAAATGTACTTTCCAATGCTGATTCGTAGATAGCTACATAACTGTCAAACGTTAGCAACATATTTTGAATCCTCTTCTCTGCAATTCTGAAGGGTAGATTATGAGACTAGATGTCTATGTCAGGAAACAAATGATAAAGGATTAATCGATTGGTGAAATGTTTATGGTTTAACACAATGACAAAGTGGATTCTAATTATTTTTCTTTTTACTTGATGAAGCAATGAAGCCTACTTTGTTGAGTCGACATTGTGTCCAGCTGCAAACTGATAGGCAGGTACCAAGATCAAAAGATGTGACGGCTACACGTCTATATGACCGTGCAGACTGACACATTTAATTTGAACGCCATGAAGCCTACTTGTTTCAATGAGACAGCTCTAAAATGTCAGGCTTAACAACTTGCTGCCCGGGTCATCAATATTATTAAAACGGTGCATTTATCGCACGAGTCAAGTAGACTGGCACTCATTGTCGATCTAGCTTGACGTACACAGCCTGCGGCAATGTCCGACTGCTAAATGATTTACACCCGCCGCAAATGATTTAGCAAATGTTACTCGATAGCGAGTCTATTACAGCAAAATGATATGGGTAAATGTTATCTAGCTAGTAATAAGGCTACAATTGAAAATATATGGATTTGTTTTGATTGATAAGTCTCGACAACGCATTCATGTGGGTTCTGTATCTGGCCCACTTCAAAGGAGGTGTGGATCGAATTCGGTTGTGAAATAATAGCCATCATCTAGTACGAGCAATTAAAACAATTCTCAATCTATAACCACATAATAATCGTTACACTTACCTCGTTGTATTCCTAACATTTATGGACGATAACGTAATCTCGAAAATCAGTGTCACAGCGGAAGACTGACTCGTTCCTCGTAATAAACTTTGTCCGTTCTTCTCTCAGGACGGGCTGCACTGTGCAATTGCTCGCGAGGTTGTTCGTGCACGGCTACAATTCAATAATTATTTGAGCAAATGGAGCACATAAATACGTCGAATATGGTATGAACGCATATAATTGCTACACATTAACCCACAAGAAGACTACTACTTTTTCAAACTAGATTTGAGATAGGTCTGCTCCCGGATAAAGTTGATCTCCAACCCGTTTCATCTATCGCCATCTTTACCCGCGGGGTACGATGGGTAATCCTTAGGAATCCCCACGTAGTGCGCGTCCTGACGTCTCTTTGCCCGGGATCATGCCCGGGATTGTCTACGGCAGGTGCATTTAGAGACTTTGTGTCAAACTTTGCAACTGCACAATTAATTCGTAAGTGATTAGTGTTCTGTGTACGTAGTGTCTACTTTGGAAAAACCTGTTTGAGTCTGTCTATTGATGAACAATTTAAACAATCATTGACCACAGAAAAACAAGTGTGCCAAAGTGTACAAACTGACAATGATGTTGGCCAACGAATCAGAAGTAACATACACTAAAGTTCTTTTTCACATTATGTGCCAGAACAAAGACATTAAAGAGGAGAGTGCTCCAGGGCACTCTGGGTTCATGGAGTGTGCTGCAGTAGGAGACTGCAGCAGCAGGTGGCAGTCTCAGATCCTGCTTGACATCAGTCAGTCTTCCAGCCGAGCCAGGAACACTATAGTCATACCGTTTCAGTTAGTCTCAACAATGAAATATCTCTCTCCGGGATGCCCTTCCTGCTAGACATCAAGACACAACAAACTGACGCGATCGTTCCACAACACACAACACAACTCATCCATTGTGATCAACATCACTCTTCAATGAATGACCAAAGGATTGATTCCAAAGGATTGTGGACCAAGAAACGACTGTCTTGATGACAGCAAATGTTTTGAATCACTGATGGAGTTAGCTAGCCTTTATAAATCTACCATATACCCTTTGTAACAAACATTTTAATTGAAATTCCTGTTGCTACATTTTCTTTATCCCTCTACATAACGCTGTGTCTGTGGATGGTTAGCCTATCTACGCAAGCTGCCCCTCTCCTGCCAGGCCTAGCAGGAGGCTGAATACTAATGCTCTATACCTGCCTGTCAAAGATGCAGACAGTCGACCCCAGAACAGAAGGTATAACACGTGTCAGGCCAGAAGGGTCAGAGTCTACTGGCCCTGACTCCTCGGCAAGCCCTCCCCCCATGATGGACGGGGGAGTCAGCAAGGGAGGCTGCCATTTGCATGTGAGGCAGGGAGCTGAGGAGAAGAAGAAATGTAATCCACAGTCAGCATGAATAATTTCCACCCTCAACACCTGCGGAAAGAAGCCAAGCGAAGCATTCTAGTCTGTGTGTCTTCTCATCAAACTAAATCCTCCTCAAATCTGCTCAGGTGGGGGGGACAGTGTGCAAATGTCTATACTGGGCCTGAGCAGAAGAGGGAAGTGGATTAGAAATGTCACTTACAGTAGTTGATCCATTGTTTATTTAAGCATATTTAAAGAGTTGCATGGGGAGATAAATCCGCTGCGAATGCAGGGCACATTTTGAACGTGAAACGGGCCCAAAACAAATGTTCATCAGAAGGGCATGACAGATTGTATTGTAAAATCTAACCACATCTAACTGCATCATGTGTGCATGGCGTTACAACACTTACAGAGAAAGAGATTCACACTCAGGGCAGAGAGAGATAATAGGTACTTTCTCCTACCCTGAGCATCTATTCAACCCGACAAATACACAATCAACACTTATCAATAGCAAACTCATTAACTAACATGCTAACTAGTCTCCAATGACCAGTTCTATTGATTGGTAAAAGTTCTGTTGATTAGTGAATAACATAATGACACAGGAAATCCCATTTTCCTCCACACCCTTGTACAAAGGTACCCACAGAGACACAGCTATTCACAAATCCACTGCAAAACTAAACCTAAATTCTCAGATAAGGAATAACTCCCAACAAAAACTCTGAGTAATTCTTCTCTCAGAAAAATTCTTCAGAAAATCTACACAATACAGTAGAATTAACCAATCCTAAAACATCTTTGTGCTATTGAGCCATACAGTAATGGGTGTTTGGTTAATTTACTTTGTATGATGACAGCTGTGAGAAGCTCAGGAGGCCATAGCAGAATTTGTTTTTCCAACAATCTCTATAAAATTACATTTGAAAGAGTTGATGTTGTGTGTAAACAAACAGAGCTGTCAAGATCGGGGTTTGTGTTCGGGCTGCGGTGCAATTTAACTCTACTTCCTCTGTAACTATAAAATAACACAGTTTCCAATTGAGTGAGACCTACTGTAATCGGTGTCTTAGTTGGGGGCTAAATTAATTGTTTAAACAAGATAATCCAATATGCCCACTTACTAAATCATAGGCTGGTTCAGATAGTGTGAAAGCAAATCCTAAAAGTGATAAAATAACAAATATGATGAAAAATGCACCATGTTTTTTAGGTGAGGCAGAGTAGGGCTCACAAGGGCTGTGGCTGGCACCTCCTCGGTTCACAGCAGTAGGTTTAGCCCTGGGCTATGTTGTTTTGTACATTGTAGAGTGTTCCGGGCTGCTGGAAAACCCATTCGTGGCCCAGCAGGAAAATCTGCTGCTCTTCCGCCTGGGTGTAGTGTGGCATGGCAGAGCTGCATGTCACTAATGTGGGCAGGGCAGTGCAGCCAGACCTGCCTTCTCTCCCCCCCCTGCTGGTTTCTGATCCAGTGTCATATGGCTTACAAAACCAATATGTACTTTCCTCTTAAGGCGGAAGTGCAGCTAAACAGCTATCTGCAATCCCAGTCAGATAGGATGTTATGAATATCTGATCTTGAATAAGAGGATATCTGTGAGGCTTTGATCTATGGTGTACATGGTGGGCAAGATCTGAGGCTTGGATGTGAAGGTTTTGGGAGGATGAATTTCAATTGAAATAAATAGGCAAAGTTATATGCAGGAGGGCAAAAGTTTAATGACATGTGTAAAATATGTCTGAATAAATCAATACCGTTTCCCTTTCTTTATTTGTGATAGTACTGCTAACTACCACAAGGGGAGGGTAGGTATCAATTGTCTCCTAAAGGTTTCCCACAAGAGAAAATACTATGTGTTTATCTGGTGACCTTACACTTACTAGTTATACTGTAACTATCTGTCTTCATACATTTACAAACTATACTGGATAAAATTGACACCTTAATTTAACATTCTCAGGGGAAAAATTCTCAACATTCCCTCATTGAAGTTTATTTTTATGTACTTCTACACAAACTAGACCATTGTTTACATTTTGTGTCACCACTAAAGGCATAGTCACTGTATTGATGTTGAATATCTGTTTGAGGTTTTTTTATGTGCATGCAATTTTTATAGTAGTTGTCCATAATGAGTGAAAAATGTCACCCACCACACAAACACACGCAGACACATCACACACCCACACAGACAATGTAATCACAACCTTTGACTGCCCTAAAGTAAGGACAACCCTTACTTTAATAGATCATTATCTCTGCTTCAGTTACCCACACTGCTTAGGGCCTCATTCAGATGGTATAAAAAATGGCTCCCAACTGCTATCCCATCTAGAGGCAATTGAAACTCAGCATGTGGGAGGGTTTTGTTATTATTAATCATTAAACAGTTGGCCTCTTACCCAAATTTATTGGTGATCAGCTATCTGCTCCTAATCTGCCCCACATTGTACTGTGTGATTACACCAGTGCAGCTGTGAAGGTGCCTGCTTTCAGAAGATCCCTCAATCACCAGCGATGGGCCATTTTTAGAGAAGATGATGACAGGTTGGCCCTTCTTGACAAGGACCCCCCCTTCTGTAAATCTAGTCAGATATCCCCCCTACCCCCGCACCCCAACACCCACCCCACCCCACCCCACCCCTACTTCTCTATTCCCCTTCCTCCCCGATATCTATCTATACAGTAGCCTACTTCTTCACCTGTTTGGCAGTAGATTAGCAGTATTACACTGCTGGGAATAGTAAGACAATGTCCAGCTTAAATCCAGCTGGTCCCAAACAATGCTGAGTCCCATCTCTGCCATCTCCTGCAATGGAAGCTATTGCAAGTATGTCCATCAGTTTGGTGAATGACTCCCAACTCCCTGCAGCTGTTGTTGTCATTATGCTGTTACAATGCCGTTATTTTAGACAGCCTTCAGTGCTTTTCTCTCCCTGATGCATCGATGACGACAGAGCAACACTCTTGGGGGCAAGGTCCAGATAAGGCCAGGTTTTACAAGCAGCGCATTGGTCAGCATAATGGAAGCTGAAGTAGTATCAGAAGTAGTTAGAGGTTCCATCGAACATAGGTCAGGTGCTGCACAGTGTGCATGCTTTTGCTTGTGCGTGCATGTGTAGGAGCAGCATGGAAGATGACAGCTTGGGTATAAATGTAATCTCATGGAAGTTTAGACTTCAAAGGCAAAGTGTCCCACGTCTGACTTGAAATAGCGACACATTTCATCACCCCCTACCCCCAACCCAACAACCCCCCTCTACTGATCTTGAATCCTTCCAGGGGCGGTGAGAGACAGGGACAAGAGCAACTACCAAACTCTGTGAGGAAAACACAACACAAGCCGTATACCCAGGTGACAGATATATGAATCCATAAAAAATGAATGAGAAGTGCTTAAAGATTCATTTTCTCATCATATTACATGACTATTATCGATCAATCATAGATTATTATTGTCTATGAATGAAAGATTCACAATTCTCCGTCATACTACTCTGTCTGGTGTGGCTACAAAAGGCTTTTCATGGCCTTGTCTGCTGAGTGATTTTAATGGAACGTCGCTTTTTTGAGGGTGTTGTTTTTCACACACATGGTGTAAATGGTAGGAAGGAGAGGGGAAAACAGTCATGTCCCAAGGAGGTAAGATGGCAGTTGATGCTAAGTGTGTATGCTGAACACTAAGTGAGTCACACCTGCTGGCCCCATTTACTGAAGGCAAGAATAGATAATGTCACATCATTCAAATCACCCCGACCAGATTTTGACCAGGTTCTTTTGAAGATTGTTCAGGTTTTTTTTTTCTCTCTTCTCTTTTGTGTGGTCACGCAGATGGGTCGACCAAACTGTAGGTCAATTAGCAACCTCGATTAGCCGTCTTCTCAGAGATGGTAAAAAATAAAAAGGCCTCAAGAGAAAAGGGAGCGAGAATGACAAATTGTCATACTTCTGACAGAAGTCAGAAGCAAAATCAAAAACATCAGTCCATCTTCAGTCATCCTGAAGCCTTTTACTGAGGCCACTGGTACACTTGCGCTGAACCTTTTTTCCATTTCCAACGTCATGATTAATACCCACTCTTCTAAGGCGTCTCCCTCCTTCCCTCTAGTCCGGTGTCAAGTGTACAGTTATTAAAGGAGCCCTTAGTCTGATGGTGATGCAGGGGTGTTGTGGGGGAGGAGCAGGGGGTGTTTGGGAGGGAGAGTGGGCAAAGGAGAAGCCTGAGAAGAGGAGCACCTCTCAGCGCTCTCTTCGTCCACCTTGAAATCTGGCACTCCTTTTAAATAGCTAGTGGGGGTATTTTTAAAGGGAAACATCAGAGGTCTGACATGTGAACTGGCTGACAAGCTCACGTCGACTCAGAGACGAACCTTTGACTCAGACTCTCGGTGTGACGGTCTGAGGTAATGGTGAGGGGGGTGAGGCGATTGGGGGGAAGCGTCAGAAGAGAGAGAGGGAGAGGGGAGAGAGGGACAGGAGTGGCGCGAAGGCGGTGGTGGTGACAGTGGCTTCTCTTCTACAGTTTCGACTGAATGTTACTTCTATCCAGGCAGGGTAAAGAAATCAGGGCAATAGCACACTCCCCCCCGCCACCACCCCCCGCAAGGAGACATCAATGCCTCAATAGCGATCATACTGCAAAGCCATCATTTACTACGTGGATCGTAAATTAATAGGAGGCAGAAAATATCTGTTTCAGGCCAGGAGGGTAGATGAAAGATAAACCCTGAGACGAAGCGCTGAGTTACATGTTATGAAAGAACAACATGCAATGCCAGTCCACATAGAAGGTGAATGGTGTTAGATTTTGGATTTTTCCTTTTACTCATCTTTATTTCAATACACGGGCCATGGTAGGTATATCTAAAGCTCTCAACTCTTTCTCTTGTTTTCCGACACCTGGCTGTTACTTAGCAGGGAGTAAAGTCAGACCTCTCCAGTACTTACTCCTTGGTGTGTTGTTCAACATAATTTTTCTGAGGAGATTCTAATTCTACTGAATAGTATATAATTACATGACCTCCATGGAATGGGGTGCTCAAAGGAAACATCTACAATACACACATTCCCAATTAAGGGAAGACAGCAACACTTCCTGTCTGTTTAGAAAAATTAGTGAAATCCATGAAATGTTTCTTGTTGTTGCACCTATGGGAGCTAACTTCCTTGCACTGGAAATTGCACTGATTTATTGTCTTGCTGTAGAAAGGCAGGCTTTAAACATCCTTTTCTTGAACATTTTCTTCTCTTTGCTGATGTGGTAAAGGGAGTGAAGAGGCTCTAATGATACATTCATAAAAGGCTGCAGGGTCCCCTTTGCTCGCCGTTCTGAAGGCAGACTCCAGCAAAGGTGTTAGATCTTTCTCGGAATCAATAAGGGAGAGTGGGAGGATTACGGAAAGGAATTTTTTTCAAGACGAAAAGAGTCAAACGTAGGGATTAAACCCCACATTTTATTCAAATCAAGCCACAAAGTGCATTTCCCACTTCAGCAAAGATAGTACACAGCATTGTGAGTTTAAATGTGTCAGTTTGTCTCTGAAAGGAAGTGAATACAATCTAGCAAGGAGTCAGGCTGGCTGTGGGAGTTCTGTGCCTGAATACATCTGATCAGTTTTGTGTATTTTGATCACAAACACGATGTGTGGTGAAGTGTCTCTGTGGGACTCAACTAGCTTAGCTTGTTAAATATATTACACATATTAAGTATGTGAAACCTTTGAATCAATGGTGGGTAACTATTGCCTTTAATTGGGTCCCGCACCATGCAATATTCTTGTTTTAACCTTGCAGGCCTTCACAATGCTTGAATTGGTCTGTACATCCTTACTGTTTCAATGCCTTGTAATTGCACACCATTGCAATTATGGTAATACGTGTGTGGGCATCCAGACCATAATTGGTGAAAAATTGCCCTGGGTGATGTGGCTTTCTGAGGCTGTTAAATCTCCCTTTTAATAAGCACATTAGAGAAAAGGTCTGTGATGTTTGTGTTGTATCGTTAAACCATGGCAAAACATCCATTGTAACACCCAAAACCCCTAACAATCTATAAAATATGCAGCACATTCCGACCTTTACACTCATGGAAATGTTATGAGCTTCTAGCCCAGCAAACGTGTAAGTACACATAATTTCTATTTGAATACATAAGCATGATTTAATTATTTTACCAGTTTTTGTTGTGTGAAGTCCACAGCCTTTGTGTTATGTGAAGTCGTAAACAGAAACACCATGCACAACAAAAGCTTTCTAACTTTCAGAGAAGCTATTATCTCAGCCCCCTTTGCTCTAGTTTGCGACAACAATGCGGCACAGAGGTTTTTCTAATTCCTTGTAAAAAGGCAAAACATCTCCATTAAAGCCTTAGAGCAGGGTGAAACAGAGGCTCTAATAGGGGCTCTCAACACTAAACGGCCAGGTTGCTGGTTTGATTCCAAGGCATACCTTTCTCATCACCACTCAGCGGGTATTAATAATGCAGGCTGATCGTACCCACTGTAATGTCCAAGGTGGATCAGTTGTCGGGACCCCCTGGACTATAATGGCTGTTCACAGGACAACCAGTTGCTACTGTACTCCACTTGCATACATTGCTCCCTGCCTCGCACTGCCTAGTGGTGTCTACCTTTCCAATGTACAGAAGTACATTTATATTGTATGGTGGCTGAAGACAGCCTTGAAAGCTGGTTAACCTCTTTCTTTAGAGGTTACATGGCCCAAGCAACAACCCCTTAAATGACTCATCGGAGGAAAGTGAAAGGTTTTCAATGAGATTCAGTCAGGATGTCTGCCATCTTGTAATCTGGTAGCTCTTATACTTTCGGATGATTTTAGGCTTTTTTGATAGCAGAATAGACCTTAAATCAGCATGGCATATTGAGCTTTGGAAGCCTGAGAGCAGAACACGTGTTGAACATAGTTATCATTGGTCGGTGGACAAAAAGACAACTGTGGCTCTCTCCTCTGAATAAAGTTGAAATTGTTAATTGGACAAAGTGATATCCAACGTTGCTGTCTCCAGGGGAGGCTTGTGGGCTGAACGGCTGCCGCCTTGGAGGCCAAGCGTGTCTGTGTTTGTCCTCAGAGTGGAATGGCGCATGTTGGGGTGAACAGGTCAAACACACCATGTTCATCAATCAGACTGTTTGTCTTTTTGTTGGAGGAGTATGGTCTCCAGTTACCCTCCACCAACTGCCCTGGCCTCACCACTAGCACGGAGACCACACATCTTTCCTCACACACACACACACACACACACACACACACACACACACGTGTACGCATACTGTGTTTGTACCGAGGCACACACACAAATGTACATACATACACATATGCAAGTGCAAACCGTCAAACAACGTGCACACACAAGCACCCTTCAAAACGATTTAAAAACAAATGAGTTCCAGTGAGCCCTGTAAACATCAGATATAGCAGAACTATCCATTGCTCAGTCTGCTAAAATTGTTTCACATATCCAGGCTATTGTTCTGTGAGCATTTCCTGGAGATTCACAACTCTCTATGTTGCCCTTAACCCCCACATAAATACATGTAGGGTATGCACACAAGCACACTAGCATCCAAACCCACAGACAAAGACATGCATGCTTTAGGAAAACCCTCCAATTGGTCATGGTGAGGACATAATGCACAAGGCACATGGGACAAGCTTACGTGGACTTAAGTGCTTATGTAGGATCTGCGAGGCCTGAAGTCGTTCTGGAGGTATAACACAACCATTGCACGTAACATGCCGCAGGAAAAAGATTGTACTGTATGTCGGCCATCCCGGGAACTCCGGTGTGCACAGTCTCCACAGGCTGTCCTCCCAGCAACCCTCAGCTGCTTTGGGTCAAGGCTAGTGTGGGTGAGGAATGTTTGTTGTCTGCCCCTCCCACAATTCAGCCCCCCATTCTCATCCCAAGATAAACAGGCAAGCAGACCAGGTGCCTCAGGGAGTTGGTGATGGTTGAGGAGGTGAGGGGGGGGGGAGGGTTCGGGGGGGGGGGAAGGTGGTAGTGCTGGTGGGGGGCATCTCGGTCATATTTGAGTGTCACTCAATACCTGCAGCCATCAAGGTCTCTTCATGTTGACAGACCCCCCCCCAGCCCCCCCCCCCCCCCCGCTCCCTCCATCGCTCTGCTCTGCATTGTGTGCAGATTACTTGCACTTAGGGGGAGAAGACTTCTCGCAGCTGCACACACCACGCGTCTCATTCAATAGGCTCTACTTCTCAACCCCCCCCCAGCCCCCCTTGAAGGGCGGCTGTTTCAAAGTGGTCCGATAGGCATGGTCGGATATAGACTCAAACCCCCCAACCCCCCATCACCCCCACCAACCCTCTCCGTATCCATTGTAACAATGAGCCTTGAGGATTAGGTTACGACAACCAGGCCAAGCCCCCTGGGATGCAGGCCCCACCTCTGGTCATTTGGTGGGGTGGGGATGGTGGGAGGGAGGGAGGTCCATATTGAGGACCATATTGGCCATGGTGCAGCAAGGGTGGTTGGGTCTTTGCCACCTGCCCTGCCCACCTCCACAGATTGGAGGAGGGAATCCCAGCTATGGAACGTTAATTCTCTGTGCCTGCTTGTGAGGCACGAGGGGTGGGAGGGGTGGGGGGAATGGAAGGTGTTAATGACTGCCACTCTATCTTCTTACAAAACAAACATCTTTAAAACACAAAAGAGAGAAAGCAAACGTCCTTGGCCTCACAAGACACAGCTGAGGTGTGTGAAGCATTACCTAAACTCAGTGGGGCTGCCGTGTGTTCCAGATTGTTAACCAGAAGGCTTAACAATCTGGAACAAGACGACGAGTGCCACATCTGGAAGATTGAGAAATGTAATGAAAAGGTTTTTCTGGCATTAATTCCTGGAATCAATTAGTGCAAAGTCAGTGCTATCTTATAGAACCTTTGTACACTTCCCGAGGAACAAATGGAGAGTAAAAGTGTGTGGTGAGGACAATAGAGTGCCCCAACCCAACCCCCACCGATGCAGGTTCGGCTGTCTAATCACAGCTTCATTTAACCCTGCTGCAAACACATTCTTTGCCAAAGCACTTTGCAACAGAAAACACCTGGGTCCCCCTCCAGACACACTCACACACACATACACACACTTCACACTCAAGCGCTGATACTGTACAAGAGTGTGGCCCATAGGGTCAGTCCACCAAGGGAGAGGGGGGAGGAGAGAGAGGGTGTGAAGTGGGGCGGGCGCGTGCGTCTCCTTGTCTTCCATCTGGAGGGTGGGGGCACAGCCTCCTGCAGCCTGTCTGCAGCTCGCCACTCACTAAAATAACAAGCCAGCGTGTGTATGTTTGACGCCTGGACACACTTCAAGGACAGAGGACTCCAGCGTAGACTGGCCGACTGGAGTAAAAGTGCATACAAAGGACTCTCTTTTAAAAACCTTTCTACATTACAATTGCAGAAGACAAAGAGTGCTCTTTCAAAAGAGGTAAGAAGTTCATTCATGAAAACATTGTTGAGTTGAGTGACTAACCGTAAATACTGCAAGCCACGTGGACTTTACAGTAAGTGTGGAACTGAATTGTGCTGGTAAGCTACTTGTAAAGGTCAGTCCAATAGTACTTGTCAGCCTATGAGATTGCAAAATTCTCAAGTGCTTAAATTTGATACTTTTTCTAGCTGTATTAACATTCAGTCTGCCCAGTGGATACAGTATTCTGCAACATTTATCGCCAGAGTTGACTTGATCTTCTTCCTTTTGATTTGCTGTCAAGATAAAAAGCCATGTGCAAAGCAAATGTGCTCTGTTCAGAGTACAAAGTTCAGAGGCCAGTAAATCTACATCATAAATACCTGGACTTCCTAATAAATGGCTTACAGACTCAGTACTGTACTCTCTCTGCCAGTCTCTGGCACTGGCAATGCATTCTCCGGAGTCAGACAAGAGGGCATGGCACCACACACTGCTTGACGCAGACAGGTGTGTGTGTATCTATGTATTGAAAAAACAAGAGGGCAGAGAATTATACATTTCTAAGACCATTACTGGAATTTAGTAGTTCTCTTTTTTTTCTTCGAAATGATATGAGATGAAAGAATATGACATAGCCAGTTCCTGTGCTTGGTAGTTATTGTCTTAGAAATGTTGTCTTTGATTTATGTCTGTCATAAACACCCCACACTGACAAGTTATACACATCCACAGAAATCTTAGAGATGAGTATCAGGCTTACTTAGACGCAACACATTCAAGCAGTCATCTGCCAATGCTTCTACATTTCTGGCTCTGATAGTAACATTCTCCTGTGCCTCTATCTTCCGCCTTCCTTTTCTTACATATGCTTGGTCATGATTTGTTGGCCCTGGTAATTCGGGTCGTTGATGTAGTTTCAGGCCTTGGATTCCCTGCCCATCACTGTTAGAGTCAGACTTTTAAGGAATGGATTGTATAACATTAACTTGATGACTATGGAGGAGAGAATGCAATGTCAGCCATTCGGGTCCATTTACCCAATAAAGTGGCAATATGTATAAAAAATACTAAATCAAAAGAATAAAATGAAACATCATGGGAAACCCCTGACAGAAAAACTATGTTATTCTCGCTTGCTGCCCTAAACATCAGCAGCCCTGGTCCTCTGTTGCTTAGGCAACTGTTGGCACCTGTGGAGATAAACTGTGTTAGGCTTGATTTCTAGTGGCCAGATTACAAGCCTCCTAGTTTCACAGTAGGTGAGAACCCTTTAAAGCCTTTCTTGTAAAGAAAATTTACAAATTGCACAAACCAAATATTTATGCCAATATTTGAATTGTTTGGGCAAGCTTTTGTTTTCTTAGGTCACTGTGTTTTTCCTTTGGTTGTAAAACAGCAGAATGATTCATGTTAAAGGGGGTCAACATAGCCTGTGTGTAACAACCCTGTGAGTAAAAGCACAGTGCGTAACAAGACAGGCCTGAACAGTTAGATACGCAGTAAGAATGAGGAGGAAGTTAGACACCACATCCATGCAAGGATAGGCCTGCAACAGCACGTCACAGGGAATGTTACAACTTGATTTGGGTCTGTTGTGTTTTTTCTCTCAATACTGTTGCTTTGGTTATATCCGGTGGATGGGATGTGAGCTTGACAAACAAATTCAAATGTTCTTGGGCTTTACACATCTAATTGTGGCACTCACTAATGAAGCTGCTGAAAAACAAGAAGGTTGGGTGTCAATGTAAAGCAAAACCTCTTGAAGGGTTCAAGTTTCTTGATAATTTTATATACTGAACATTTACACGCAAAAAGCCCGTTGTTGATAAAGACAAGACATTGTGCAGGACAGGGCAGTTGCATGAGAAGGAGATCTGCTATGTTTTTCCCTCCAAACTGATGTGATAACAGTGTGTGTGAGAGTGTGGGAAAACTAACATATCGGCTCCTCTCAGGCCCAAATATTTAAAGTTGAAGCCATGAAAGTTCCTCTTTGCTGTTTCTTTCACAGGGAAAATGAAAGCGGGACACACAATGTGTTTCCAATCAGAACTGAAGCAGGAAACTGCACCACATATCAGACAAAGACAATTGTTTTGCTCCAATTAACTTGCAGCTGATTACAAAAAAACTAACAATGTGAGAATTTGCATTTGGAAACATTTCATGTTTTCAAAAATCCATTAAAAACACAAAATGCCAACAAAGCCATGCTCCTCTCAAACTAATCATTATGTTTATACAATGCATTGCAGACAGCCATAAATCTAGCAATTTTCTAAATTGCATCATTGAAATGTAATGACTGCCATTTTGTATTCAGAGGCATTGGCAGCCTTATTGAATCAAATTATAAGGGCAACCATATATCATCTGAAAGCTGAGAACTCATTATTTTGTTGCTGATTTTCCAAGCAGATGTGTCATAATCATCCTGTCTTAAAAGAGACATTCACAAATGTAGACATTGCTTTACCCGGTCGGGTGGGTAGAGTAATGGGAAGGCCATTATCCCAGTATAAACACACACAGGCAGGCAGGCTGGCAGGCAGGCTGGCAGGCAAGCAGGCTGGCGAGCTGGCAAATAGGCGGCAACAGAGACGGCAACAGTTGAGTGCATCTCAACATTCATCTGAATTTAACAGAGGCAGCCAGGCACACAACTATACAGATGCTGTTCTATGTTTATTTGAGTGAAGTGGAAGTCCTTGAAGTGTCACAATGACAAGTGTGGACTAGCAGAGATGTCAATTTTATGACAGTGCTCCGACCGTAGTTTGCCGGCTCAACCTTCTAAATTAGTTATTTTGTAGGAGCAGATTGCAGTTCATTGAGTTTAATGGTAACAGGTAATTAGCTTACTCTTACTCTTACTATTTGCCTTAAGCAGAAATTAATGCAAGCACATCAACTAAAGATACGCGCACACACGCGCATGCACGCATGCACGCACACACACACACACACACACACACACACACACACACACACACACACACACACACACACACACACACACTCTCTCTCTCTCTCTCTCTCTCTCTCTCTCTCTCTCTCTCTCTCTCTCTCTCTCTCCCTCTCTCTCTTTCTCTCTCTCTCTCTCTCTCTCCCTGCAGGCAGCCAGCCACAAACACCGCTGAATACAAGCACACCATAGACACACAGTGGAGCAGTATGCGCTTCACAACAGCACGTCATGCAGGCATGTAGATGCCTGTCTTCCCAGGCACACAGCAGTGATATTGTCGAGATAATCCCCTGAAAAATGATCCTTTTCTGGCTTTTGCCTGCAGAGGAACGTGTGGGCACAGCAGCCCTCCGACCTGAGGAGCCAGAACTGTCGCTACAGCAACAGCCTTCCTCTCCACCGTCTCTATTCCATGCTGGAGCCTCTCAAGAAGGGGCAGAACATCAACAAACACACAATGAGGCCTGATTGATTTTCTTTTCTTTCCTTCCAACTGAATAGAACAGACATCAAGAGAGCCAGTTGCAGAAATCGAACATTCAAACATGTAGTCTGACTGAGTGGAGGGATCTACTGTAGCTGAGGTGTAATGCTTCTTTACTGAATATTAATGCTGCAGTAGTTGATAATATATGAGTATTTATAATATTCTCGCTGAAGAATTTGTGATTTCTGAAGAACCAATTAAATATGGCATGGCTGTGAAAAAATAAAAATGCAAAATGTTTGCAGTGTAAAATGCATTTGTTCCATGTTACCTGTTAATTGTATTGAATTTTGTCTGAATATTCCCACTAAGGAAAAAAGACAGAGGTGAAAATTACATTGGAGCTGTTCCTGTTGAGGTGATGGCTGTCTGATGACTATGTTAGGGGGGATGCAAATGGAGCCTGTTTCTTTAAGAGCTGGTCTGTAGTCAGGTTTGTGTTGTTAAGTGGGGAGGTGGATCCCTCCTTGTCTTTCTCTCTCCTGCTTCTGTTTCCCTGACAGTCTTTTTGATCGACAATACTCTCCATATTGCTTGCCGGCTCCTAAACATTTGGTTTTGGGAGTAGCTGAACTCTTTGGGCTTTGTTTGATTTTTGATGGTGCATGTGGCCACATTCACTCTACCTGAGGACTACTACTGATCCGTGGTGACCACGTTTTGCTCAGGTGTGTAGCACATGTGCCGTGTAATGTTTGTGTGTGTGCATCTGTGTGCGTAATAGAGATTAGGGGGAGTGTTTGTCAGAGATAGAGAGATAGCCTGTTGGTGATGAGAGAAAGAGATGCAGGGAAATTGGAACCCACTAGGCCATGGCACATCCTATCCTGGCTGGACATCCAGAAATGGTTGGTTTTACAGTTTTGTTGAATATTTGTGAAGTCAGAATGTATTTTGAAGGCAGGAAAGTCTCTTAGTCTACATCAGACACTAAATGATCACAGTTCGACTCAATAGCCCTAAATTGGCTGTATTCTGATGATGGGAGCTAGCAGCAGTGTTAGTTGGCACAGTGGTGCTTTGACACACGTATAAAAATGATTGCTACTATTGTAGGTGGTCTGACATCCTATTTTCATAAACGTTTTTGAAGATAACAAATTTGGCACCACCAAATATGACAATTGGAATCACTGCCAATTTAGCGCATCCTTTTGAATACAAATGTAAAATATACATTTAGGATATAAACGTGTTCATCAATTACTTTTATTACAATTCTTACAAGCATACACTATACAGTGATAACCAGACAAGGTGGTTACTGTAAGTGAAGTGTTAAAAGCAATACATTTGTGTGTAGACAAAGGAGCGTTTGGATAGGTTAATGAACTCAGTCATAATTACTTTGAAATCAGGAATGTGGTGTCTGGCATTAGACTCCGTCAGCTGCTCAAGCTGTGACGCTCCAGGGACATCCCTCACACCTTGGTCCCACACAATACATGTGCAAAGAGGAAAGGGACCTACAACATACCTTTGAGGAACACACCAGAGACATGCTACATTTATCGCCAAAGGAAGACCATGGGAAACAAGGACAGTTCAAACTCAGTGCCGTGACTGACAAAAACGAGGGAGAATGGGGTTAGGAATGTCTCTGTGGACATGTCTTCATATACACGGGACACCTATCTACATGTTCTATATTTGTATGGGGGTTATTACAAAATGTTCACGTCTGCACATGAGCTTGGACACACTCTCGAGGTGATAATTGATGTGGAATCCAGAGCATCAAGGACAATGGGCCGCAGCAGTTGAATGTGGCGTGACAGAGAAGGACTCCTATTATGGACGTCGAAGCCGCTCTCGGGTTTCACGTTCAAAGCCTTGTCAGTGTTTGCTCTCATTAGCAAGGTGAGGAGAAAGCTGCATCAGACCACAGCGACAGGAACAGGGGGGAGGCACAGTTGTTGTCCGGCTGCCGGATTCAAAACCTTCATCTCAACAATGACGGAATGACAATTGAGAGATTACCGGGCAGGATATGAAAAGTCCAGCCAAGGATAGAATGTAAGGAATAGACCGTCTGGGCCCCCCCTAACCCCCCCCCCCCCCACCCTCTCTCTCTCTCTGCTTCCCACTAGTCCAATTCTGGGGAGAACTTGAAAGGTTAACTTAAAGATTCATTGAAAAGTGAGGTCGGCACCTTCATCTGAAAAAGACCTTTAGATTGACCTGAATATGGATGATTGCCAGGTGGACATCAAAAACTACTTCAAGTGCAGTGGGGGTCATGTAAACATGATATACTCGAGTCATTGCTTACAGTGGTTTTCTAAATGGTTTTAGCAGTCTTCTTCTTAGAAGAGAAGCCAGAAACACCATGCGCTTTTACCTTACCAAGAAAAGCAACAGAAGTATGTAAGAGACACCTGAGCTAAAAGCTCATATCTGTACTCATCAACCATCTGAAAGAAACAATTGAGTTTGACAGAAGAAGGGTGATGCAAGAGTGGTGCGGTCTTGTTGAATATGTCCAATATAAAAGATTCATGATGCTTCCTAAATTATTAAGAGAGTGTCTGTTCCCTGTTGAGGTGATCATGTTGCGCTGTGTTTGATTTGGGGCGGGGGCGGGGGGGGGGGGCGGTGCGT
Organism: Hypomesus nipponensis; assembly: GCF_054491055.1. Classification (NCBI taxonomy): domain Eukaryota; kingdom Metazoa; phylum Chordata; class Actinopteri; order Osmeriformes; family Osmeridae; genus Hypomesus; species Hypomesus nipponensis. Next base: position 14,944,926 of record NC_140371.1, on the reverse strand, counting down.
AAGAGAAGGATATAGGACATTGGATCCTTTGGGTATAGGACATTAAACTCGAAAAATGTCAAACCGAAGAATCAAACTCGTCTCATACTCAACCTTCTTTTTGTCTCATTAGGAAGTATCAGAGGATCACAGGACGATTTGGTTTTCAGTAAATCCCCCACTGCAGCCAAGCAACACTTCAGACTAGTAAAAATATCTGTCTTGTCGCCATAGTATCTCTTTCTAAGGCATCGGCAGCAGTTGGAGGTGTCTCTCTCCAGGACCAACACATGTCCTGGAATGCCATGATGGCCAGCCTGATTTATCACTGAGACACCTGGTTAAGTGCCCTTTATCAAAATGATGACAGCGGAATAAGAGTTGTGGGCCAAGTTGTAATGACCCTGCAAGCCTTGCGCAGTCGGAATGTCTCACTCCTGTTCTGTAACCTTTCAAGATTCCTTTGTGGCCCTTGGCCTGTTTACCTTATGGTCATGATGTATGTCGAGCCCAAGACAGGACTCCCCCACGCAACCAACATTTGATTCCAGCGTATGTGTGTTTGACACGATCGTCAAAGATTAACCCTGCCAAAGTTCTAAAGTGGAAAAAAAATCTGCTTTGCTTTCCAGATCCTTGCCATTATAGTCATGCCTCAAAGAGATACAATCATTCTGCTGCTCTGGAGCTGCTTCTGTTCCCTGCTCCTCAACCAATCCCAGGGTCAAGGTAAGAGCTGCGTGACTTGCCAGCCACAACAGCAGAGTATTAGATAGAATTCCTTGCATTGACATTTTTGCATTTTGCATGATTTAGATTGTTTGGATTTTTCAGAGGAAGTAAAAAGTCAATTATTTGGATTAACATGCTGGAGAAAAAAACGATGAGAAAGACAAAACCTTCTTCATTCAATTAAATCCTCAGAATTGTATATCTACATTATATATCTCAAATAAAGGATGTGCAAGTCGGCTGTACACAATTAAAGATGAGAGATGAGCCCTTTTTAAAAACTTATCTCCCTCTTTGTGAACTCAGCTGTGAAATTCCTATCCCTGTTAAAGAATGTGATTAATTTCTGCTGCGGGCCCCTGGGGTTGCAGAGGGGAGTCATGATGTGATGAGAGCCACAGTGTCAGAAGGTGTGTGACACGTGTGGCGGGGGACAGGTGTCTGACCTCTGGAGGCCAGGGGGAGTTTCCTCTAAGGATAAAGTCCCGGGCCTTGTCTGTGTCCTCTGGCCTGCCCAGAAGCCCCGGAGCCACAGGGATAAGGCGGCAGGATCCTCTCTAGGCTCTCGCTGCCTAAATATTTTTCTAGTGCCGGCAGCAGCTGAGTGGATACCCAGATCAAATTTAGTTTTTTGGGGGGGGTCTGGTTACGGCTCCTTGAGACACTTGGTGCTGTATCTCCCCAAACCCCCACCCCTTCGTCCGCCTTTTCTTACAGCCCCCTGTTCCTTCCTTCCTTCCTTCCTTCCTTCCTTCCTTCCTTCCTTCCTTCCTTCCTCACCTTCACTTCCTCTCTGATCTGGACACACATATATGCTTGCACGCGCTCTGCAGCGCGAGGACTGGTGGCAGACACACAGCCGGTCTGGGGATGGATCAAAATGGAAGAAACCCAAACCTGTGTGGTTAGTCGGCACCAAGGCACTGACCCTGGCACAGGCCAGGGAAGACGTTGGGGGAACTTGATGGGCACCTGATGGGGGAGGGTGTCAGGGATAGGGTTTCATTGGCAGGGTAAATTTAGATCTCTCTGGTTTTTAACATGAAGGAACTCAACGCGACCAGTAAATGAGGTGGTACCCCCCCTGAGGGGCGCTAGGGAGCCTGCTTATGACCCCACATGGAGGGGGCGGGCCATGAAAGACAAAAGCACCTGTTTTTCCTGATAAGGTGACCAATCACAGGCATTTAAAGAATACCACTCCAAACAAAGAACACTGTTGTTGAACAGTTGGTGGTCTGGTCATTATATTATAGGAGTGATACACTAGCTGGTGACAAGGCCCCACAGTTCAAGGCCTGGCCTCAGAACAATCATGGCATAGTATTTCCAAGAAAGAAACACTACTGTATATTCAAGCTCTTGTTTACACTGTAATCTCACATGACTGCTGCACTGGATATTTGGTTGTATTCTGGGACTGTACAAATAAACCAGTGTTTGATATTCAAAAACAGCCAGATTTACAGAAGATAAGGAAACAAAACAAAGAAATAATGTGTATTTACATTACAAAGTGCAAATTGACACAATTACATTGCTTTTTCCAAAATGATCTATTTTTCAAAAGAGTCCCAATTTCAAGCATCTCTTTGGTCGACGAGCCTCCAGCAGTATCCATTACCCTGGACACTGCCTGTTTCTGGGGTTGGGCCTTGGGTCTTTTCCTGGAACTGCTGGTGATTGTTCCAATGCTGAACGGGAGGGCGTTGGCAGAGGGAGCCCAATCCAGACACTGAGACTTAAACCAGGGCTGGGGTTCTGGGCAGACAGGCCTACTGGGACCGGCCCACAGCCTGTGGCTGGTAGAAATGAGAGGCAGCCAGCTCGTTGTTCCAGACCTGGGCCTTGGAAAGCAGGCTCAGTGGTCTGGGACTCATCAGTCTGTCTCCACTCTGCGGTGCTCAGACGGCTGTGTACCCTGACCTGCCGGCTCTGTCCCTCCCTGAGGACGGATGTCACATTGTCTGGCTACCCATGTCTTTGGATATGATGCCTGCCACATCAAGGCTGTCGGTTTGATTCCCACTAACTTTAGATAGGACTACAGGTTCCTTGTGTCAGTGTAAAAACGTCTGCCTCACGGTACGCCAGCCTATACAGGGTGATTCTGCGTAGCATCGTGAATCTGTTTCTCTCTTTCGCAGGCTCTTTTTGCTCTCTTTATTCATGGTCATTGAACATGTCACTTGTATGTTACTGGTTACGGTAACACTGGTAGTAACATGGCAGGCTGTCTCAAAGCTCTGATGTCACAACCTGTCAATCCTCCTGGGTTCCAGTCGGCATGCCTACTCTAGAGGCCGTGAAGGGAACTCATCCGCTGTGTAATGAAAGGTTTGAACATTTTTATACTTTACCTCCAGGGAGAGCGGAAATTGGAGACTTATTTCCTGCTCTGCAATTTCCAGAGCTGGGTGCTTTCACCCAAACGCTCCCAAAACCTTCCAGGTGCTTCGACATGATCTCCCCCCATCGTATTACAGGACATGCCAAGGAGCAGAAAGACACCTGTGCCAAGTCTCCCTTTTACAAAATCCAATCCCTTTCCCACAGCCGCTTGGTGGGAACACTGCACAAAAATGGGACCAGATCGAAAAGTCTTGACAAGTAGAGAACTCCTATTTCATATTTCAGGTACATATTTCAGAGGATGATTTAAATATGCGCAGACAGCAGATAGTAAATAAACATGCCTTGCTGAATAAATATGACTTGTCCGATTCGATCAGATATGGTCCTAAATCCAAGACGGTACACATGTCAGCTCTGTACGGTGTGCAGGACCTCATGTGCTTTTCACACCATAAATTAGGTCTGTGGATGTGTAACGGCTTACTGTGGTAGGCTGTCCCATTGTACGTGGGATTGTTTTATAGCCTCCCTGTTTGGAATACACAAGCTAATCCTGGGCTTTCCCAGCTGTCTGTATTTAAGAGATTACGCTTCATGTCGTTGTTTTGGGGACTGCGTCTCCGTTCTCAGATAACGGTTAGGACGTCTCAGCTGTTCTGTTGACGGTGGAGAGGAAAGCTGAGCGTTTCATTGTTCAAAGTCCAGTATGTTCCCACGGCCACAAAGCTTACTGCAGGCCACTGGTCTGGCAATGGAAAATGCCTGCCATTCCTGCTCTCAAGTAAATGACTGTGAACGTGTATGCAACCCCAGGAAAACTATATTATCCAATTGCAAAGAAGTTGTCATTATCAATAACCCCAACCGTTTTCTTCAAGGAATCTTTCTATTCATGAATTGGCGGGTAGGAACTCATTACAGAACACACATTCCCAGACATTGTTTCATCTATTAAATAGTTGAGCACACCTCTTCATGATGTGCAAGGTCAGTGCATGGAGAGTGTGTGGAGAACTGTGGGAGGCATAACAAGGAGTGATTATGAATTCCAGTTGTGTTTGGACAGAGCCAGAGCTGTGGAGACACGATTGTGAAGCATTCCTCTCTTCCCGCTGCACGCGCTCCCCTCATGCTCCTTGCTGTGACACGCACAGTCATATACCAGCCAATAACCCGCTATTTACAAAGACTGAGTTCAGATGGCACACACACAGGTATGCCTGGGGCCAGGAAAACAGCACGAGCAACACAACAAGGAAAGATGAATCCTCTAATGGAAGATTGCCTTTATTTATCTCATAAAAGCAATAGCCTAAAGGCAAATTCATTCTTCTATATGACCAACTGCAACACTCCAATTAAGCCTGTGACTCATTCATATGGGCAATACCTGATGCACACTTGGGCACTACTTACTTCAAAACAAAATGCCCTTGTCAGTATGGCCACCAGTGGTCATGTATAGATTCCACCAGCTGTTTCCAAGGCGTCCTCCCGCCATGCTGGTGGACTACAAGCTGTTGTAAAGACACACCAAATGCACGTGGCTCACCCACAGCCGGAGTGTCAGGGCTGGTGGGATCCCAACAGAAGACTGAAATCCTCTCTCTGTTTGGGTCCCAGCAGCTGTCATCCAATCAAGGCTCTTTCTGACAACACCTCTTGGGCGTTGTCACCTCTCAGCGACTGGTGGCATGAATCTGATTAGCCCCGAACAAACCCTGGGCTTGTCTTTGTTTTGACACAAGAGATTTCCCTATCGACAGCAGGAAGGTCCATGCTTTTGAAGAAGCTTCATGAATAAATGCAGTTTAAACTTTGCATTTGGCAACCAATATCACAGACTGAGTACGTACATTCATGGTTTCATGGATTTACTGGTTTGGACTGAAATAAAGCAGTATGGGTCATGTATTTGGTCGAGTGACTGAAGCAAGGGACTGTTTTGTCTTTCAGGTGTGTCATTCCTCTCCTCTCCTACTGGGAATTGCACGTGCAACATGACAAACAGCCGGTGCGACGAGAATGAGGTGTGCAGGTAAGAAGACCCTTGATTTGTCTCAATCTTACGTCATACGTTATATGTTGCATGTATATAAACAAAATAGATGGCTACATAAATCTGCCGTGTCTGAATATGTTGCATATGGAAAGCCGATATATGACCAACCTATAAAGCTATCATAGGACCTCATATTTTACTGGTGTCAAGTATCTCCCGAGAAGGTAGGGAGTACTGTATCAAAGAGAGGAATGGTGTATATCTTTAAAGTCTTGAGAAATGGGGCGCCCTCATGGCTCACCAGACAAGTGCACAAATCTTAAAAATACATCTATATAGTATATATTTGATATAGTATATAAGTCTCGAGCAATACTTTGCAAGATTATTTTGTTAAGTATGGGCGCCCTCCTGTGTTCGTGGCTAGAATTGATACTGCCACTGATGGGCCATGCATGACATCCCCTATTCAACAATGAAGTACAACAAGGATGTTATAAAGAATGTTGAGCTCAAGAGATTGTGGGAAGATTGTGACGGTGAGTGTCGTTTGCCAGGTGTGATCCAGGCTGGGAGGGCCCGCTGTGTGACGTGTGTGTCATCATGCCAGGCTGCGTCCATGGCTCCTGCCACCAACCCTGGCAGTGCAGCTGTGAGCCGGGATGGGTAGGACGCTTCTGTGACAAAGGTGAATAAAACGGCATCATCAGCGATGATGTGTGTTTAGGACTGTCCAAATGACTTCACAGACGATGCTTTGCCACTGTGCTGCACTCTACTGACTGTGTCAACGTTGAACTTTCTTGCTGCGATGCAGATGTACATGTGTGTTCGAGGGAGGAGCCTTGTCAAAATGGAGCCACTTGTTTCACCAATGACTCGGGAGAATACTCTTGCCTCTGTCCTGATGGCTTCCATGGGAGGAACTGTGAGCTCAAAACAGGACCTTGTCAGAAAACCAGGTAAGTCTTTTGGAAACTATCATGCAGAACATATTATTCACAGACCTGTTGCTAATCTATGAACACATTTCTTAACAGATGCAATTCATTAACATCATCGGTTTTCAAATGGGACATCTCGCATGTCAAAGTGGTGGGAGGTGGTTGTGTGTGAATGACAGGAGTCTTTTTTACAGAGCACTTGATGTGTGTGTGTGTGTGTGTGGGTGCCTGTGTGTGTGTATGGGAAACATTTTGACAGCATGTTGTTCCAGCTGGTCCCCTGATGGCAGTCAAATACAATCATACTGGCACAGGCCTTGTAGCAGCCTGGTCAATCTGTATCCGCGGGAGGGCAATCATGTGATTTTATGAAACTCATTATCGGCCCAATGAGGGGCCTCTGTAAAAAGCAGCTCTTCAATCTTTGGCTCGACAGCTCCCCCAGAGCCCTCAAATCACTGCTTAACCTGTTTCCAAGGAAACCATAGGCTTAGCTTAAGCTCAAAGGTTTATTTGACATGAGGTACCAAATCAGGGCTTGATTGGGTGTCATCAAAAATCAACACATTGTAAGACCCTACAACCGCTTACAAACCACGCCGGTGAAACATCTTGAGAAACAATTGATCAGAGAATGAATGGTACAGGTCTTCATGAGGGGATTCAGCGCCTCCTTAGCAGGCCAACAGTGATTATCCTTGTATTTGCCCGCAGGTCGCCGTGTAAGAACGGCGGATTGTGTGAGGATGATGGTGGCTACGCTCCCGAGCTCTCCTGCCGATGCCTGGCAGGCTTCACAGGCCGTCGCTGCGAAACCAACATGGACGACTGCTTGATGCGCCCCTGTGCCAACGGAGCCACCTGCCTGGATGGCATCAACCGCTTCTCCTGCCTCTGTCCAGAGGGCTTCGCCGGCCGCTTCTGCACCGTTAACCTTGACGACTGTGCAAGCCAGCCCTGTGTTAACCGCGGCCGGTGCCTGGACCGCGCCAGTACCTTCCACTGCCTCTGCCTGCCAGGTTTTACAGGCAGGACCTGTGAGGTGCCACTGAGGGACCAGGACTCTCAGAGCCCCGACTCCCACGCCTCCATCAAGAACTCTCACGGCTGGGCAGGAGGCGGAGGGGGCCCGGGCGGAGTGACCCCGCGCCAGCCCACCTCGGGGAACCATTCCCGGGGGGCTGCCAGTGGAGGGGACAGGCTGTTCAAGATTAAAGAGGTGGTGACACAGCGAGGCTCCACAGGCCTGTCGGAGGTGCAGCTCATCGTGCTGCTGGTGCTGGGGGGCATGACGTTGGCCGTGGTGGCGCTCACCGCCGGGCTGGTGCTCAGGGGGCACTGGCAGGACCACTGTGCCCGCTGCCGCTGTAGCACCCCCTCCCAGCTGAACCAGTGCCCGACACAGAGTCATTCAGTCACTGGGGAGCAGGAGTGTAAGATTAGCTTTCTGCATACCCCGCCGGCTCCAGAGTTAGAAAAGAAGAGACTGAACACTGAAGTGATATAGGTTCAACCCCAGGTCACTGACTGCTAACACAGACAGGGAAAGTCAGACTTTTCATGACTGGCCCTGCCTCAATGACCAATTGAAGTCATTGGAGAGGTGGAGGACCAAGGGGAGACCACAATGTCTGTTCATGGGTGAACATTGGGACACGCTGTGACAAGGAGGCATAGTCCTAATGAAGTCTTGGTCTAGTCCCACAATAGTACTGATGAAGTCCTGGTCTAGTCCCAATGTTGTTCTGGGCCAGTCCTGATACGGTACAGTCCTGGCCTTGTACTGATGAAGTGGATCATTGCTGAACCACAGGGCGAAGGCAAAATAGAGAAAACCACTGGGATACTGAGATCCATGTATGTCGTCACTGCAAATCCATATGACGTATATCCACCAGTTAGTTTTCTTGATAGAGTTAATCTTGACAACATGTCAGGCCAAAATGGAATTTCTGGTTTTCCACTGTTGAGAAACATGCCCTTGAACATAAGCCTTGAATAATAAACTCGATATTCAGCAGTGTTAAATTCAAATCAGGAGGCATTGGGAAATATAACATTATGTACAGGCTTTATGTTTATGTATGTACTTTTAATATGTCTGATGAAAGCACGCCAAAATATGATAAGATGCATTTAGCTGTTTTGTAAACATGGATCAAGTATTTTTGTATTGAAGTTGTCAGTAGTAAAAACACATTGTGTTCTGTTTATCGCTTTATGTTGTACACAGTATTTTGTTTAACAAAAAGTGTTAATGTAATTTATTTATGTAATTTATTTGTGTTAAATGTATGTGACCTATTTTGCAATGAGTCTTATTTTTTATACATAATTCTGTGCAATAAATGTCTTGACTGTATACCTTCAAAAGTGGCCAATCCTGTCCAATGGTGTCTAATAAGCTAAGAGGCCTGTGTTCCAATCAATCATGGTTTGACAACTTTAGCAACACTGGGTGTTTTATCTTTGAAGGCACCTTCCCCCTTCATGGCATCCATCAGTTCACAAGCTCATGAATTTGCCAAATCATATCTAGTGTGCGTGAAACATGACCTAATCCCTTCCTGATACACTAGCCTGCACAGGAAGTTACAGAGAACCCAGGAATAAACTGAAACCAGAGTCCTCACTTCCTGTAGGATGAGCTCTCGACACACTCCCTACACAGGAGATTGACTCAACAACATGGAGGCCTGAATGCTGTAAAAGTATAAATACTTTTATCTTAGAGCAACATAACTAACATAAAGGTTAAGCAGTAAATATGAAAATGCACTTAACTCTTACATCTATAGTCAGTACAGTATACATAGTGATATAAGGCACATGGGTTAGGGTTTTTGCATTGTGTTTAGTAGCCATGAAACCTGTCCAAACAATCAAAATGCTATATCAATCTAAACTGCTACTGTACCTCACACAAGGTTTTGTTTTACGACTTCATAGTCAGCAGAAAATGGTGGATATGCAATGCTTTTGCTGATCGAGTATGCGTGCGCATATTGACTGTACAGCTCATGTACTGCCACATGAAATGACAAAAGTAAAACAACTTCATGCAACACAGCTCAAAGTCCCACCTCAGGAAGGCTACCAGAAGATTCTTTAAAGAAAGAAAGATATCTTACCTGTGTCTTGTCTCTCCCCCTGCCTCCCTCTCTCTCATCCACTCCACTGCACTCCAAGCACCGGAGTCCTCTTTCAGCTCACGTCCATGGGGGTGGCCCACCATTGCACCTTCCATGCCTCATTGTCACTATTCCACTGATATCATTAAAACCTCAATTTCAGCACCCGGATAATATGAAGCGGCTCGTCTGAGAGCGTATCAAAATCATCAAGAAGGCACTTGCTATACATTCGTGTCTTCGAAAGCCTTCCAATGCTACTTAGAATACAAATGTTTGTCTGAAGAGAGAGAGAGAATGACTGTAGATCCAAGCCATATGTCTGTAGACTCTTGTAGACTTGACAATGACATCAAGTGGCATCATCAGTACCAGTGCCAGGCCATATAAAGAAATCAGTATGTACATTGTTGTAAGGGTCAGAGGTTTGGCGGTGGTGGATATGAGTCCAGGCTTATGGCTTATATTTCCCTCAAATACACATCAAATGTACCTGTTTTGTGGACAACAGTGAGATACCACTGTTGAATGTTACAGTGTCGAGGAGTTGCCCAGGTGTTTGTATTCAGTGTTGTCAGCGCAGCGAAGATGAGAGGAACCCCTTGAGGATGTTGTAGAACCAATGAAATTTGTAGACAGAATGAACAACAAAGGAATAAAGACCACCAGTGGTTAGAATTCAACTCGGGCAGATTTATTTTCTTGCCTCACCAGGTAAAAGCAATCAAAGAGGATTGTAAACCTGTGGAAAGTAGACTGTGCTGTTCAGCTGGTCCCAGGTACAGGCAAAAATCTGGTTGTTAACTGTGTGAAACGTTAGATGAGAGAGAGAAAGTTCCGGCAGTGTGAAGAGTGTCTGTTACATCATGGAGAGCAGTGTGAGGGGAGTGAACAGACTATACATTATGCATCTTCTCTTTCACTGTCAAGGAGGCCATTTCTAACTGCTGAACACAATATGGATGCCTTGATTACCAACAATGAGATTAAATCCCTGAAGCAGATGGTTTTCTAAATCATCATCGTATTCATGTCAGTGAACCACTCTGCTTTACTCCTGTCCTCAAATGGAAGCACTCATTCCGTATAAGCAGTTCCAATGGCAGTTTCAGTCCTCAAATGTCCCCAGTTATCTTTAACAAATGAATGAAATGATTTAAATCATCATGTCACAGTAACATATGTGTTAGAGTAAGGTTATTAGCTTTTTAAAGAGCAAAGTCATTAATTGTGTTGTGGAGAGTGTTATGCCAAGGACATTATGTACCTAGAAGGAATGAGTTCTGGTGGATTGTACTCATCATAGCATCATTCCCTATTCTCTAGAGCCCTCCTGTGGTAGTAGGGGGAACTGCACTGGTCAGGCTTTGTAAGTGAAGCGATGTCCACATGTATCCACACATATTTACAAACCAAACACACAAGCTCCTCTCCTCACACAATCACATTTCCTAAGTTGCTGACTTGAAAGACTTATACAGAATAGTAATGCAGCATTCTCTGAAGTCTATGGCTATGTTTAATGGATGTGCTTCTCTACAGTACATTCAGGTTAACAGATTGTTTGCACTCATACAAATGACGTAAGTTATATTGGCATCTGAATTCTTTCAAAAAGTTAATGACGAAATCAAGAATTACAAAATTGTAATAAGTAGAGGATTACATTTTAATATGAATGTTCTTCTGCAGAAACAAATCAAGAAATAGTATTAATTTGTTATGAAGTGGTTTGACTGGTATTGTGTTATTTAGGAAGCTATATAAAGCTATGTTAATCAGAGTTGAGTAATGAGAGGCATTTACAGAACCTCAAAACCGGTAAGAAGGGTACATAATAGGTTTGTATGTGTGTGTTATGTGCTATGGTTTAGTGTTAAACCTTTTTGTCCACATCTTGCATTACCTCTTGCCAAATAAAATAGGGCTCCCAAAAAGAATATTTTCTCTGAGTGACCACATGAGGTTATCACAGAGCTTCCCAATGATATAACTACAGAGGGTTATATTTTTGTGTTAATCTAAAACAGTAAAACATTCAAGATTTTGAAAAAAAAATTGCCGCCTCTCTTAGCAGATTGAAAAAAAGATGTAGACACAAACTGAAACAAAACACACATTCTGTACACACACTTACAGCCACTTGAATGGCAATACCTTCAGAGACACCTCAGACTGGCAAATTTGTATGTCAGGGATGTTAGAATCACAAGCTTTTCCAATGCAGAAAAATGGAAACATTCTCTCAGTGAACCTACATGTAAAGGTGTAGATGTGAGTCATGTCCTTTGAGTCTTGGAAGGACAGCTCCCCTTTGTCAAAGTCCAGCAGCACTCTGATTCTCTGGGGTGTCTTCTGCAGAGCGAGGGTCCTACCTTCTCCCGTAATTGTGCCGTTATCTTGTGTCAGAGCAAAAAGTCCATAATCGGGTCCTGCTTTTAACTCCCCTGTCCTGTTCACAGACTCTTCGCTCACTCCCAAAGTCCATATTGGGTTGTTCCCCACCTCCACCTCCCAGCTGTTCTTCCCTGAGCTGAACCCCTCAGAGCCCAGGACGGCAGCATACTCCGTGAACCTCTCTGGGTTGTCAGGGACCTGCTGCTTGGAGTCCAGTTGTCTCACACTGGTCAGATCGTCAGACAGAGAGAGAGAGAAGGCTGCAGTGTTGGGGTCCAGAATCACAGGAGCTGCAAAAACGAGGACAGGAGCAATCTACTCATCCGACATTCTACAGTATGCTTGTACACCTGTCATAAAATAATGCATTATGGCTGGATTGGGGTTGGACATTAGTTTTGTGTACCAAGAATAGTACACTATGACAACATCTGTAATCTTTATTTCAGTACTTACTGTGTTTGACCATCATCTGCATCTTCTCCCAGACTCTGAAGGTCAAGTTGCCCAGGTGCTTGGCCACATCTAAAAGTGTTCCTGAGACTAAGTGTGGAGCACCTGGCAGTATGACCTGGGTTCTGGAAGAATGTTCATTATCAGTTTTGTTTATTATTTAGATTACAAGAGAAATCTAAGAGAGTACGATTCTAAATGTACTTACTTTTTCTCTGTGACTTCGAACTTCTGAAATAACACAGTAAGTCACTAATTAGCTATTCATCCAATGACATGCCATAAAGTTAGAATGGAGTGTAGTAGATCACATCAAGAGTATTACATACCTGCAGAAATAAGACATCCTTTGTTCTAAGCTCCTCCTTTATGGCTTTGATTGTGTCTGAAAGTAATACTATCTCTTTATTTATTCCTTTAATCTTCTCGTTTATTTTCTCACTTTTCTGCTTCTCCTCCGTCTTTAGCGCTGAAATCCTGTCTTCTTCTTCCTGTTGTAAAAACTGGTGAAGCTTCTGGAACTCCATCTTGATCCGGCACTCTGTGGAATTCGCCTGCGTCTGTAATAACATAATGAATTGTTTGTATAATACTTGTAAATATTTAAAATGTATGAAAGCTCTAATGAAAATCATTGTGCCATGAAGATTTAATGTCTGTTGAATATAACCTCAGCAAACACACCTTAATGTGTCCTGCAGTTTTATCACAGGTTAGTTTGATTTTCTTTAAGTACTCTAACTTCTTCTCCATTGGTTTCAGAGCAGTCTGAATCTCCTCCTGCAATGACACATGGCAGAATTTTACAGTCCTAATCATTGTATCAGTTGTTAGAGTAAGGGAGCCAGAAAACCGTCTCAATCATATCTCAGCAGATCACTTCAGATTGTGAGGTCAACAGCTTGGCTAAAAATCTATTCTGCTACCTTTTAACTCAGGATGACTACCCAAGTTAAATGTACACAACATATAACCATGAAAAAACACAAATCTTAAGGCATGTACACCTTTAACAATGCTCCTTATACCCCCCCCCCCCCCCACCCCCCTAAAATGAGTCCCCTTTGTCCTGCTGCAAGGCATGTTGGGAAGTAAAAGCAGCATTGCTACACTATCTGGAGAGAGTGCGGCTGCATGACATAAGCAGTCTATAGATGGTGACAAGGAAGTAGAAATCCCCACCAGCCATATCTACAATCAACATTGACAAATCTGTCTTTTTATAATAAAAACTCCCCCAAAATCACATAGTTATCTTCAACTTTTTATTTATTTTTCTTACCCTGTGATCCTGGGCAGCCTCATCTACTGGAATACATGTGTGAGATCTGTGCTTTCTGGAGGTCTGACACACCAAGCAGATGGGTTCTTTATCCTTCAGACAGAAGAGCTTGAGTTTCTCATTGTGTAGACTGCAGAACACTTCAAATTCTGTTAAAACTATTGAGCCTTTCTCCTCCACTCTCTCACACAAGTGTTTTAGAGCCAGGTTACAGGGAGGTTCAGCCAGTGTAAACCTTTTCCTGCATACAGGACAATTTCGACACTCCTTTAACTTGTCTTTCCAGCAGTCTTGTAGACAAGTTTTACAGAAGCTGTGGCTGCATGTTAGTACCACAGGATTTTTATAAATCTCAAAGCACACAGGACAGATGAGATCCTCCTTGGGAAGATATGATCTGGAAGCCATTTTGATCCGTTTTCCCTCCTTTCTTGTGTATCAGTTCAACACAATGGTTTTGGAAAATTAATGTCGATCAAGTTTTCTTAGTTTGGTTCCAAGTGTGAAGAAGAAAGTCAAATACAGTTGATGATCACCCGAATAATAAATACTGTGTGCTGAGCTTGTCTCCAAAAGGTATGTGTGGGAGTGTTTCAAGGAAATGAAAAGTGGTTGGACAGGTATTCTGTGAGTGTGGATGTGTCCCATTAGTCAGAAAATGTCGCCTCAATTTGATCACCACTGATTTGATTCCTCAAAAACATAAATAAACATAAGCTCTTCCTGCAAATTGATAGTGCTTGCTGTCCCAATACGAGTGGAGGTGAGTGAAGTTACCTTCAAACTGTAAACAGAAACAACAACAAAGAATCAGAATACAGAATAAACATACTGTCCTGTAGCTGCAACCTTTGAGGAAATACTGTATCTTAAAGTTCAAAACCCACACCCTCAAACATAACCCAAACTTAAATGCAACAGGTGCCCTTGTTTTCGTGTAGAGATTAAAGATCGGGAGGAGTAGGATTACATTTTGTGACACACCCCTTCGGTGTTTAAGAGTTACTGTCTGTCAAATTATTTAATGTCTTTCCTAAGTGTTGCCCAGGTAACATAATGTAGGCCACTGTTGTAAATCTACTAAACTACCATTTGACAAAGGATCTGGCACTGAACAACGATAATGAAGATGAAATGAAGGACCAGTAACACTTTACAGGTTACAGTTTTAATACAAGTTAGTTTAAGATTGTGTTATTGCAATGACTATTTTATGTTTACACTCACAAACACACCCACTTGGATGACATCACTGTCAGAGACATGGCAGACATGTAAATCACAAGTTCAGACTTTCCTTGCTTATTAGGGACATCTAGAATTGACTAGTATGGCAACCTGGATTCTATATTTGGCAGATCTGTATGTCTAAGGTTTTGGCATCACCAGCTGCTCCAACGGAGAGGAATGGGAACACTCTCTCCGTGAACCTGTGTTTGAAGGTGTAGATGTGGGTCATGTCCTTGGAGTCGTGGAAGGACAGCTCGCCCTTGTCGAAGTCCAGCTGAACTCGGATCCTCTGGGGTCTCTTCTTTAGGGTGAGGGTTTGACCTTCAGCCTCTTTGTACTCCCCAGTCCTCTGGTGTATAGGCCAGATTCCATACTTAGGTTTGATGCATATCTCCCCCTTTCGGTCTACCGACTCTTGGGCAACTCCCATAGTCCACCGGGGATGGTCCCCTACCTCCACCTCCCAGCTGTGCTTCCCTGAGAGGAACCCCTCCGAGCCCAGAACATTATAGTACATCATAAACCTCTCTGGGTTGTTAGGGAGCTGCTGGCATCTGTCCTGCTGTCTCACTCTGGTCAGATCCTCAGACAGGGACAGCCAGGGGTTGGCTGTGTTGGGATCCAATATTATAGGAGCTGAAACCAAAGACAGAAGCAATGTACCTATAAGATAGTATATATTTCAAACACACAAGGTAGGAGGATCCTTGTATATATAACATATACATCTGCAACATCTGTATACATACTTTTTTTGATTGTTCCCTTCATCTTCTCCCAGACTCTCCATGTCAGGTTGCCCAAGTGTTTGGCTATGTCTATCAGCAGTCCAGAGTCCAGCTGTGGAACCTGCATTATGCACCGCGCTCTGGAAGCAAATATGTATGAATGAGACAACGTTGTAGATTGGATGAGTTAAGAACCAAAGAGAGAAGAGATATGAAAGGCTGCTCAGGGATTGATTTACCTTCTCTTGGAGGCTTTAACATTCTAAAGAAGAACACACAGTAAAAGAAGATTAATGAGCCGTGCAGTGTTGTGGATTTTGAATGAGTTCTTCAAATGCACACATGAAGCAATGCTTACCTGCAGAAAGGAGATGTCATCTGCTTTCAGGTCCTCCTTTATGGCTTGCATTTGGTCTGAAACTAATGCTATTTCCTTATTTATTCCCTCAATCTTCCCTTTCAGTTTTTTACTCTTTTCTTCCTTTTCTTTCCTTAGTGCTGTAATCCTGGCCTCTTCCTCATTTTGTAGAAACTGGTAAAGTTTCTTGAATTCCTGCTTGATCTGCCTTTCTGTGTTTTCTACCTGGATCTGTAAAAGAGGTGGAGGAACATATTTTGGCGCAAACTCTACAAAACAATATATATACAGTATATATATATATATATATATATATATATATATATATATATATATATATATATATATATATATATATATATATATACAGTATATATACTCCCCAAATGTTCAGTGATAAAACATTCTTTAATGATCTTTTAGCAATTACCATAATGTAATCTGATGTTTCATCACAGCTTTGCTTGCTTTTATTCAAGTCCTTCATCTTATTTTGTAAGGGCTCTAAGGCAGTCCGAAGTTCCTTCTGCAAACACAAAACGTCCATTACAGATGCACTGCAAACTATCAGTGTTCAGAAAAACATTATTATTAAAACCCGATTTTACAAAACGTCAAACATCTCAACTACATACTTGTTATTTCACTCGTAAATAAAATAACATTTTCAAAGATTTTCTAAAAACGTATTCCTCTTACCCTGTGATCCTCGGCAGCCTCATCTAATGGAATACAGACGTGAGATCTGTGTTTTCTGGAGGTCTGGCACACCACACAGATGGGTTCCTCATCTTCCAGGCAGAAGAGCTTGAGTCTCTCATGGTGCAAACTGCATAGCAACTCAGACCCTATTGAAGCATTCTCACTCCTATCCTTCACTAAATCACACTCTGCTGGAACCTTCCAGCTCCTCTCCTTCAAAAAATCCTCACAAATGTTTTTCAAAGCCCGATTACAGGGAGGTTCGTTCATTAGAAATATATTTCTACAAACAGGACAGTCCCGAAATGTCTTGTCTTTCCAGTATTCCTGCAGACATGTTTTACAGAAACTGTGGCTGCATGTGAGGATGACAGGATGGTCGAAGATATCAAAGCACACAGGACAAGTGAAATCCTCTTCTGGTAAAGAATGTCTGGATGCCATTTTCAACCAGTGTGTCCTTCTCTCGTACAAAATCCAAAACTACACTAAACTTTGCATGAACTGAGAAGGTCTATTGTGGAAGGTGTGTTTTCAGGTTTGACCACAGTTAAGTTTGATCCTACTGTTAGCTGATTACAGGTTCCTTGCGACAAACTTCATCTGAACCCAACCTATGGGTGGGGTTAACTGGAATTTAACACTTTCTAGGTTCCCATGTTGCCAGTTGCCTGCCAGATCGTACAATGCCTGGAGTGTGTTAAACATCTTAGCAAACCGATTCACATGATGTAGTAATCTGATGCCCTTTTGAACATGACGTAGCATGCAACCGCTGGCTGTTGTGTACCACCTGACTGAAATGTCAGCAGCTTGGAATGGAGCCAATTAGGACAGGTGAGCACTTGTCCCATTCCTGATAGTATGACTGAAAAGTCTTTCTTACAAAAGACTCAAATGTTCCTTGGCATTGTAGTTGTTACTGGGATTTACGGTTCTTAACATTGGTTGAAGCGGAACAGCATGCAACCAATAATAATAATCTTGGCAGATTACTTGATCAGTGTTCCCAAAGAGTATGTTTGAATGGACTTGAACAGCAGAGGTATTGATCAAATACAACCAGAAATGTGCTCTGTCCACTTTGCTATAAACTCAGTCTGCATGACCAAACAGACAGATATTCCACTAGTTGGAGCCATTCACCGTACAGGTTTTTTTTGTTGCAAGGTTTTCACAATCACAATAGTGGAATTTATCATTTTTGTTTATAAAATAAAAAATCCTCAAAAATTTAGTATGGCTTTATTGTTTTTTCTCACTCTCCTATTTATAGAGTTACTTGATCTCTTATCTATTAATCCTCTTACCACCAGCCTGGCTTCCATCAATGTTTACTAAGAGTGTGTATGTGTGAATGATTGTATGTGTGTGAGGCTGAGAGAGTGATTAAACTCATTTGTATTTAGTGCTGCACTGCTGCCAACCTGATTTTGAATGGCCTTCACCTCAAAGTCAAGCTTATTTGATTGCGTGTCAGAGCCAATGTCAGAACATCCGTTTCTGTCACAGAGAAATCAATACTTAGGAGAAATTCTCCTTCAACTTGTTCTATGGAATGTATTACTTTGTAGTACAATACAGCACAGATTAAACTAGACTGCAGAGACTGTATTTGACATTAAACAACCTGTGAAACCAACTACTGTTTGATTGTTTTTATTTTTAACAAATTAAAGTATAGTATCCCTTTCCGTGTATGACACATACATGAAAATCACATTTGAGCTCTGTATTATTTTATTCAGAGAAATTAGAAAATCACAACAACTGTTTTCCATGCATCTCATTGGGCACAATTATAATCGTTATTTTCAGTCATTGCTGGCCCAAGGGAGGTATTCTGACATGCAAGACTATAAAAAGGACAGCTAAAACCGAATGGGCTATAACCACTCAGTCAACGACATAGATGAGGACGAATGCTGATTGAAATGAGCCCTTGTAGCCTCTGCTGTAAGCTCTATATTTAAACTTTATGTAACATTCTCACCAGACAATGTCCTTACATGTTGGGATGTATAAAATAGTATACACAAAAGTTGTTTCTGCAAGTACAGAAAAACAAAGGGTGTCTTTATTACCCTGTCTCTGTCTATTTCTCTCTGTCATACACACACTCTTTAACTCTGTTTCTCTCTCTCTCTATCGCATTTCCAACACTCAATACCTTTGCTTCCCACCAGTGATTTATCACTGAATGGAAAGATGGCTGTTTCGGTTCTATCCCCTGTCCATGTCACACGAGCAGTGACTCACAGAAATCCAAGCAGGCAGTAAAGAAGACACTATTGCCCCATGCTTTAAAAAACATGGTTCCTTATGGTTACAGTAAATAGGCTGCATAGAGTATAGTGTTGTTCTTTACACATTTCTATAAGGAGTTGTACCAAAGCCTAATTTCGCCTGCTTTGGTAAAATATTCTTTGTATGGTTTGGAGGTACTTCACTAATGAGAATGTCAAATGTGACATTGTAAAGTCTTTGGTCTTGGCACATGTTGATATTATGCAACCCCTATTATATTACCTCGAGAGCAGCTGTTGACACTGCTAGGCCAGATTCAAGTAACTTTGACTCTCGAGGCTCTGACCTCGCCCCAAACAAACTTCCTTTATTTCAAGTCTCTGAATTTGGTTTAATTACTGAGAACTTAGAACTGATAATACATCAGTAAAGTATATTTATTTGAGTTCAACAGTATATATGGAGTGAAACAAATGGACTGCTGGTTTATACAGCGCTGCGTGTTTACACCGTCAATAACACTAACGTGTACATTGTGAACACTATTCTTCAAAAGAATACTGCTCCGTCAGATTCATGAACAGATTACTTTTAGCCCAGGGTTATGTTTTACAGGGTCTGAGCTGGCTGTTGGAATGGTGTTGAGCAGTTTATAAAGTGGACTAAAGGGGGGGTGCCTGACTGTAAACACAGGGCTGTGTTCCCATGCGCCCTTACACACGCTGGCGGGATTCAAGGTCAACGGGCAAGACAAATGATCCCTGGCATTTTCAATGTGGACCTGCAATAGCCTTGTTTTCAGGCTAGCCAGGGTGTGAACATGACAAAACATCACATACTGGACACAAGCCAGAAGACAAGTCACTAGTCAATAGACAATCCTCTGAAACTAAAGATAGTTCCTTTTTAGGATAGCTGGAAAGACACACGTTTTCACCTCCAAAACCATCACAGTCATTGAGTTCAGGGCACAGACGCTTGTTGTAGGGTTTACTGGAGAATAGTCAATGATTGGCTTTATTTCCCATTCAGCTGTGTCCCCAGCTGGATGTCTGCAGTGTGACTGCCGTCAGAGGATTGGGGCTGTGCTGGTGGGACCATCTGGCTTGTTGTGTTGCATCAAATGGACCACATACGCTGAGTCAATGTGAACATCTGTGAATTGCATGGAACTGTAGCCAAACGGCACTGTACCATAGTAGAAACTCTACCCTGCTCCTATGCAAGTCAGTTTATATCTCATGCATGCACCAATTCTCCCTGAGAATAAGAATATCAATGATGACAAATAATATTGTTATAATGTTATTTTCCAATTAAGGATTAAGACTAACACTATGTTAGATGTGAATGTGGTTGCTACATTTCTGATTTGTTTTTAGCCACAGAATGGATGAAACTGTATGCAAATAATGAAACTTCAAATGAAAAAGTACCTTCTCTTTCTTGAAATATTTGGTTTCATGTAGTCTTCTGAGATGTGCACTGAGGAGAACACAGAATCAAATATTGCCTGTATCTGAAACAAATGAGTTTGGACAAATATTAGGATTGCGAATCTTTTAAAGTGTTATAAATCAATGCATTTGTTTTACATTTTTTGTCAGTGTGAGTTCATTGGGAGAGAATTTTATATTTATGTTGCTTTTAAAGTGACACTCCTTTCCATTTAAATCAGGGATGCAAGTTCAGGGATTTTTTTTCAATGCAAGATGTGTTTGAAACCAGACCCTGACAGCTATTAGAACAAAAAGCTGCAGAGGTAACAGCCGTCTCAATCATCAGTCACCAACCTTGACACAACAAAATCAAGTCATCCACAAGGTATACAGTAAGATGTGATGTCCTGGTTATCACTGACCGTGCAGTAAAGACTGATTACTCTAAACTGCCACAGCCCCGCTGGTTTTGTCCTGATGTTCTGTAGACCAGAGAATCAACATCATGTTAGTTTCTCCCAGATTTGAAGCTGCAATCATCCCCTCGTGACTTCTGAACATGTACATTGAGATGATGAGATGAAATGTTCCCCATTGGACTGAAAATAAAGTATACAACCAATCCAAGCGGTTCAATTGCTTTTTGGTTGCTGACAGTAACTTTTTGCAAACATCTCATGTAACTGGACATAGCTGCCATAACAAATGAACACACACAGGAGATACTCTTCACAGAACAATTTCTTAGTCGGGCCTTGAGCCCAAGATAGACCCTAACTGAAACCCAAACCATATGTGGCGTGTGTGCAGTGTACAGTAAACCACAATACCTCTCTCTGCTTATAATGAGATCCATACTGAATTGATTTTTTGGCATGAAGGACAATGACATTAAAAAGCATCTCTACTGTTGACATTACAAAAATGCCGCACACTCAAGTACGGTAGTCTAGTACATCCCGTGGTAAGTGTGCCATTCGGTTCTGAAAGTAGTTTTATTCTGCAGATTTACACCTCTTTACAAACCAAACTGAGTCTTTTATTATGGAAAGCATTGTTGACTATTAAATCCACTTTAGCATTCTTTCAGTCTAAATATTTTGACATTGGGACCTAGATCTAGCCTCAAGTCTGGGGTCCTAGTTACCGTACAAGGAATGTGTCAGTCCTTGCCCAGAAGAAAGAGTAGGGAGCGGAGCGTCTTCTCTGCATGTTTAGTCACTTTGGTCAAATGCCAACTTGTATAAACTCTAGGACTGGGTTACAGGCTGGGAAAGATCCAGAAGGAATTATTTTTATTTTTGAAAGAGGACATTTTTTGTGTGATAAAAATGTGATAAAAATTATTTTGAGAATATAAAGTAATTCTTGTCCCCAAAAGTAAGTAGCTCCAACCACTTGCGGTCTGCTCCAGTTCAACATATATATGTGTCTTCTTTCAGACCTATCAACCCTATCCACCATCTTTTGTGGAGATGTGAATGGGAAATAAATAATGCCTGATCATCCCTCCTTCATAATCTCATATCTGGGAAGAAAAGAAAGTGATTGGTTCCTCTCAATGAATAACTCAACAGTCCAGTTCATTATCCCTATCCATATTCCAGTGATGGTCCTCCATGCTTCCATTTTTTTGTACTGACACAGATGGAATATAAACTGCGATAATCAAGTTATTTAGACCCTGGGTAGTACAAAAAACTTCTTTGGATGAGTGAGAATTTGAAAGGGAGGGTTGTGCTGACACAAATACATGACGGTACTCTAAGAATCATACAATTTGATCATGGAAAATCATCATTCATAAAGTGTGTATTCATTTAAAAAACAGACCAAAGGTTTAAAAGTCTTCATCGATTGCACTAAGGAATACTTTGTAGCTTTAGCCCAGGACAATCCTACAATCATAAAAACCTGGTAACAGCATGAGCTTGCGATTGTTTCTGCCAGCAAACATAGTCTACAGTCTCTATGTATATGATTACATATATAATTGCTGAATTACGATCAAATGACCTGTCACAGAATTTGTCAAACCAAACTTTTCACCTTCTCTTCACCTCATAATTTGGCTGGAGGAGCGGGCTGTTATTTGACTGTCTCCCCTCTGTTGAGGATCACATGATGCACTTGTGTTTCTTTGTAATGTTTTGCACATGGCCACGGGACTGGGATCCAAGCTCTTGGCTGAATGGTCTTTTTGTTTCCCCGTGGACACTCCAGGAGAGAACAGGCGTACGACGACCTCAAACGAAGCTGTCAAGATGTCCCAGGGAGGCCCCATGCCAACTCAGCCAACCAGGCTAGGCAGCTGCTGCCAGGGCAGCTCCTGCTCAACAAGCACCCCTCTGTAGGGAGACCTGTCCATCAGGCCAGACTGTACACCATGTGTATACAACCTGAGAGGAGTCTCACCCTCAAATAATAAAGATGTGGATACCTAGGATTCCAAGTAGTGCGGCTCTCACCAAGAAATACATGTTCATATTCACACACTGATATTTATAGTATATATGATATCAACTATTCATTCAGACACTATTTGTCAATCATGCACTGTATATTTCTGTACAGTCTACCAGGTGGATAGCATTTGTTTCATTGTGACATGCTATCCATCATAGTTTTCTTTTTTTCTCTCGATGTCTTTTAAATCATCTCAAAGAAAACCGACTTGGTTTTGTTCACTGATTCAAGCAGATGGTGAAGCTGGTCCCATCTTTGTGCTCTAACGTTTGTGGAATTACTCCAGGAAAATATCCCCATCCTCCTCCTTATCAGAAACACTAAATCAGTTTCATAACTGTAGAGACCACTTGTCAGGTGGCCTGTCACACTCCATTATCAATGAATGTTGAAGCCACAGGGGCCTATGCAACAAAAACTATCCCATTTGAATCCCCTCCTTGTGCCAAGACTGTTGCCATAAAACACTTGCCTGTAAGCAGTGTGACTTCACACAATGCCCCCACTGGTAGCCAAGCTACAGTATCTCTTAGAATTGGCTTGCACCTTGTGTTACGTAAAGGCTGAGGCGACAACTATGATTCTGAGAGGCGCCCATTGGCAGCCTTAGCTGTGATTCCAATTTGGCACAGCTACAGTCGACCCAAGCAGTCTGCAGACCAGTCAAAGAAATACAAATTTCCTTTATCTGAGAAATTGCTTGGAAGAAACTATGCCACAATTAAGAAGCATGCCTTAATTTTTGTCATGCTGACCACATCATTGATTATGAAGCTGGGGCATTGTGTGAGTCACTTTAAGTTTCGGTACCTTCCAGTGTTAACATCACCCCTCTGAAGTATGGCAGAGATCCAGGCCAACAGCAGACTATGTTTTTTTCGTGTTCTATCTTTCAAAATAAATCACCTGTCACTTTGTCAACTAGTTTGCAGTGAATTTCAACGATCACAATTGAATAAAAATATATGCCCCTTTTGATTAAAAAGTTTATGATAAAAACCTAACAACGACAGGTATCTAGAAGCCGAGCATACATGTACTGTAGCAGCAAATGTAAGGACTTCACTCCTTCAGCTTCAGTCATGAGATGAATCTTGCTCTGCCTAATAACTCAATTTACTCAGAGGAAACGTCGTGGTTATCATTCGTAGTTCATTGACATTCAGTATGTTTTGTGTTCATCATTTAGGTGGAAGCCCCACCTCCACCATCTTTATGTAAATGTTCGTGTGATTTCAGTGTGCGGACCCGTGTGTCTACTGCTACTGTAGTATGCGATGTGAATGAGCCTGGCCACTCACGATTCGCTGTTGCTAAACGGCATTGGGACTTCTATGAACGTACAGAAGGAAATTATGACAGCAATGAAACACGTTTCCTTGTGAATATCTATCGTCTGTAAAGCTTGTTAAGAAGAATTCACCTTGAATACGATAATGGGAGGTCAGATAACCAGGAATACCTTGTACGGTAAGGATTTTGAGATTAAAGACACATTTTCGATAATCTACAAGTATTCTACCAACAATCCCCAAATTCAATCGATTTTAATTTACAGTAGTCTATAAACATGTATCAGGCTATGTTTAAATTTCAGGAAATTGTGTGGGACGAAAGCATTGTTTAAGATACCTTTCTTGCAGTGTATGCACCAGCAGAATGCAAGCAAAATGTAATGCAAAGAAGAAAATATCTTAAATGTAGATTGAAAATTTAGCAGGCTAATTAGTGTGTAATACATTTTGCTTTTATTCATTGCAGTCGAAAAAGGTTTTGGGTTTGTTAGGAGCTGACATCGTTGATTGTATCATTTCATCTAGGCTATTTGAGCAAATAACAGTGAAGTTCCTCATTGGATGTGTTGATCGGAGCTGAATTTGTCTTGAGTATGACAAAACTCTTAATTTTAATGTAATATTTTGAACACTCGTTGATAAACACGCGCAAATAATCGTTGCTTTGATTGACTAATAGATTGTCAATTTAGATTGGCCGCTTTATAACAAAAAAAGTGTAGTGTGCGTTCTTTTCCTTCAGATTTAGGCATTATAGAATGTAGATGTTCTATTTAAGGAACCTTATGAATCCTATATTTATCCTAATCTGACCGTAGCCCTTCAACCCCAAATCCAATTTTAAAGGATCATATGGAACCAACAAAGTCAGTTGTTTGTAATGCATTTTTTGTAGGTCGTGATTAATTATCGGTACACTGTATTACAGCAATAGTATAGTTAATACAAAACTTATTTTTGAGCATGAATATTAATATATTATAATCATTTTCATAATCATTTTCATATTATTACAATATGTTGATCTTCGCGGGAACACCCCTGTGTAGTTTCCCCAGTGGTTACACAGAGTTACTACAATAACCACCAGCAAGTTAAAACCAAAGCTAGTTTGAATTCAGTTCTGCCACCACCACCTGTACCTCCCAGTGTTGCCCTACAGACTCACCTGCCCTGGGCTCTACAGGACTCCATCTGTTAGCCTCAGCAACACATCCAAGAGCCAGCAGCACCTTGCATATGAATATAAACCCACATTAAGACTTCTATGTCTGATGCATCACGCTAAATAGATGCCTGTTCAGTGAGATGAGGGTATAGAAAGTCCCAGATCTATCCAGAGCTCATGTACCGGTTTCTGTGTTCCCACTGATGTTTTTGTTTGTTCTGACTCCTGACCTCCAATCAATGACTCCAGAGGCCTTGTGTGTGTGAGAGAGAGCTTTATTTATCATGGCAAAGCTCTGCTGAATGTTAAACCTGACACCATTATCAGGTCAGACACACAGGCATACATTAACAGTGGTATACATACATTGACCTTGTTCCCTGTGATTCCTGTGTTTTGAAAAGGGATAATCATTTGGAATTTTCAATAGTGGCAGAAATCCTGGTATTATTCTATGGGGGCTTCTCCCAAGAGGGCTATGTCCCAACACACAAGTGTTTGTTTTTCCAAGTTTCAACATGGTCTGCATCATCCAGCGCCAGTCAATGGTTGAATACAATACACTGCTTTTCTGTTTCCGTCAAGACATCACATATGATATGACATCATGAATACAGTATGGTAACTGTGTCTGTTATGACTTCATACACAGAGTCATTCAACAGTGTTTTTCAGGGCCACAGACAAAAAGCATGTGAGGCACCACTGTACAAATGCTCTGTACTGTTCCTCAGCCATTTTATTGGCAACAGGGGGACTAGTACGTCTTTACTTCTAGAACATTCTTATATTGTCGCCCAATCAAATTTCCTCAATCTAATTTAAAATTGATCTTACACATATTTGAATTTGATTAATGGATGATTAAAATGATTTGTCTTGGAGCTTAAATTGATACATTGTAATGGCCTGAGTTGTTGGAATTTGTTTTTCCGTGTTGTGACCGGTGTTAGCAGCCTAATTGATTTGTTTCCTGGGTACACTGAACAGCTCTTGACCCTCAGAGTTCAACAGGAGATGAGCAAGAATAACTTGGTTCCTATGGGCATATGTCTAGATTACACACCTACGTACACGCACACACACACAAGCACACACGCTCAATCATGGGAGGCATGACGTGCCTCTGGAATGTCCAAGGTAATCCTTCAGCAATACAAAGCCTTGAATGTAGACTTGATTGTTATTTGTTGAAATGATCAAAAAAATACCTTTATGCCAGTGTCCTTGGCATTATTGTAATGCTTTGAAGAAAGATACAAGGCAGTAAATGGGTGGAAGGGAGACTAGTTTAACCTAGGGGAGTAACTGTTTATTTAGTGCTCATACTGACTCTGAGCCAGTCTTATCAGACTGGAACAAACAGCCAGACATGTGAAAAGCCTATTTTGTGTCACTGGTAGTGAAGTTAGGCTGACAGATTTATCAGAGGAAACTGAATGTCACTCATGATACTCACATTGCCGAATGGATATGGACAGGCACACTGAATAGCCATCAGATGTACTGGTACGCTCCATACAGACTTGTTATACTTACTACAACCCAAGAACAATTGTTCTTAAAATTGATCTAGAGATTTAGGTTTACTGAAGGCATTTTGGTTAGTTAATCTACAAGGTACTGCTCCCACCTTCTCATGAAGTGTCTAAGTCGATGTTGCTTACTAATGCTCTGAAGATTTGTTTTGTAACGTAGATAAACCTGGGGGCTTACAAAACAGCGCCAACTTGGCTGAATGTAAAATAACAAAAAAATGAATGGTGTTATTACAGGAGATTACCAATTACTGAAATTACCTCATTTTGAATAAGTTTCTCACAGCTGCACAATTCTCTCTGGGCACCAAGAGAACAGCTCTTATCCTTATATTTTCTTGTCCAAGGAGAAAATCTAGATGACTAATAGACCCATTTTCAATTTAGCTTTCACGCCTCGCTGAATTTCTGAAACCGAATTCCATTTAAATATGTTTAAGTGCGCCACAGGAATGATTAGTTTATGAGGTTGATCTTATCTATATGGCGTCTTGTGATATTAACATTCCATGAATTCATACCTTTGTGCTCATTGCATACGACAGGTGATATGGAGAAAGTTCTTTCATTTATTTCATTCTGGTGTTTGATTAAGACACCAGACCATGTAAAGCATCCCTCCTGGATAGATATCTACCCTGAATTAATTGTCGGCCCCCATCTTGATCCTCCAGATTCTCTGGGTGGGCCATTCCCGACCTCCTCTCATCGATGCCATCACAAGCCCAAGCGCTGCCTGCCTCTGCCTCAGTGTGGCAGCCTGGCCTCCTTCCCCTTGCTTTTCCACCCCAGTGCCAAGGGATCTCAGATCATCATGGACCTGGCCCAGAGGACAGTGAAGAGGCAGGGCAGCTTCTGCAACGCCATTACTTTCAGTAACCGGCCCATCGCCGTGTATGAGCAGGTTAGGCTGAAGGTATGTGAACCATGACTGGGAGCAAAATCCTCTTCCAGATGAGGGGGTTGCTCTACTTCCACCTCTCTCTCTGTCTCTGTCTCTCTCTCTCTCTCTCTCTCTTTCTCTCTCTCCCACACATATTTATTCTTCCTTCTCGGTTTCTGCCATCTGTCCTCTTATGCCCTTACTCCTGTGTGGGCCACAGTCTTATCCTAAGTTTCCACTCCACCTATCAATCCATCTCTGTCTCAAAAGGAAAAGAGCGGGACAAACATTACCATGTGAGCCCTACTGTTATCTCGAATGGCAAATGCAATACAAATAGTTGTTTCAAACTAGATAAACCAAGACAAAAATAGATTCTCTTGTTATTTTGGTTGTTGTTTATTTACGACATCGTTCTCCTTAATATAAAGAAAATTACAACAATTACGTAAGAAACTACATACTGTCCTGGTGACCACTGAATGATACACATAATACATATAAATGATGTATTAGCTGTCTTTTAACTACAGTACTATCACCTGAACACATTGTTACTCTACAGATCACAAAGAAGCAATGCTGCTGGAGTGGTGCTCTGCGTCTGGGGTTCACCTCCAAAGACCCATCCAGGATCAATCCAGACAATCTGCCCAAGTACGCCTGCCCTGATCTGGTCTCCCAGTCAGGCTTCTGGGCGAAGGCTCTGCCTGAGGAGCTCTCCAACGAGGGCAACATTCTCTCCTTCTGGGTAGACAAGAAGGGCCGGGTATTCTACCGTATCAACGACTCCAGCCCCATGTTGTTCTTCAGTGGGGTCCATGCCTCTGAGCCCCTCTGGGCCCTCATCGACGTCTATGGCCTGACAAGAGGGGTCCAGCTTCTGGGTGAGTTAGTGGAAGGGGGGAAGCTTGTGGAGGTTCTTTTTATAATGCACTGCAGTACACCTGATAGGAAGGGCTGAGTGAAGACAAATCCATTGAATCACAGTCTAGTCAGTAAATTAAGGGATTGTGTTTGGAGTGTCCTGTTACCGATGCAGTACAGCATAAAGGTTCCCACACACGAGGTCTCCCACATCAAATTAGTCCAATGGAAAAAAAAAAATTTGACAGATAAGATTGTGTGCAGTCGCCAGAATCAAATATATTCCACAAAAGAGGAATTTGGGAATGTCAGGACCACAGTAAACCATCCTGTTTTTACCTCAAACAAGTTGATGTAATTACGTAAGGGCATTTTCCCACCCAGACTTCAAAG
This sequence comes from Hypomesus nipponensis, assembly GCF_054491055.1. Taxonomy (NCBI): domain Eukaryota; kingdom Metazoa; phylum Chordata; class Actinopteri; order Osmeriformes; family Osmeridae; genus Hypomesus; species Hypomesus nipponensis. The sequence continues at coordinate 14,916,337 of NC_140371.1, read as the reverse complement.
ACTGGTTTAAGATTGTTTTGTGTTTAGTTGATTGAGATTGAGTTGACCGTTGAAAGGAGTTTCAACCAGCTAAATGACAAACTGGTATGTGCTGAACAATGACTTTTGTTTAGTGAAAAAAGCTGAACAAACCTGAAATACATTGTGGGAGATTTTCTCCAAGGCCTTCAATACCTCAATCAACATTTAGTCAATCGTTTCCAAGGATTGACTCCCCCTCTCTACAAGCAGGAATGCTGTCATCACTGTTAATAAAAATAGAAGAGGCTCCTATTGTCTAGATAGTGCCATTTAACCTTATTTCTGATGGCGCTGGCTGACACAAGCCGCGTGCTATCTCCTTATTGACCGTGTGCTATCCAGCACCAGAGTGCCACTATCTGGAGTTCACTGGCTTCATGGCAGCGAGCTGCGATGACACGGCACAGAGCTCTGGTTCCTCGACAGACTTGGGGTGAGATTATGTCAGAGTACAAGGAGACTGAGGCAGTTTTCCCAGACGTGACAGCCAGTGGAATGTTGGGTGAGGATTAGGGTTTTGGTCCTGGTTGAAGATCTTGGTTCTCAGCATTAGCTCACTTCCAGGGTGTTGTAACTATACATTTGCATGATTAGCTCCGTATGACCAGATTTCTTTAGATAAATTAAACACATTTTTTTCCGAATTCTAGTTATTGAAGGCGTGATGCTACTTTCAGGGTGTGATGAGTGATGAGGGCCTCAGTTGAATACGTTGTGCCTGAAGGTCCCAAGTACTTTCCAGTTCTTCACTGTGAACACGGTCCCCTCCCCAATAAAGCAGAGGAGTCTTAGTCCTGCATCAACTAAAGGGTCACTTCACTATCAGGCCTCCTGTATAGCCTGAGAACGTCACCAGTCAAGAGCATGGTATATCTCAAAGGCCTAGTACTGCCCCGGCAGTTGGCGGCAGTTCAAGAAGCACTTAGTTCCTGAAATATGGACGGCCACATCAAAGGCTGCCCTGGTGAACTGGTGCATGTGCTCAATTTCCTTTAACGGGGCTGGAGGGGGGGGGGGGAACATTTCTGTAGTTAATGATGCTTACACTAAGGGCTGACATTAACGCAACGACAGCTGGTAAATGTGGACAAATTTCACCTGTTTTGGGTAAACCTATCATGAAATCTGCAATGCAGGTTTTTTTTACAGTCCAATCGAAGTTGTTTTCTTCAGGGACCATATGGAGTGAAGTTAGTGAACAAACACTGCTTTAAACTTGACCAGACAGATTACCTTGATTGGGTTTTTGAAGGAACATGGAAAACAATTGAAAAGTCAGCACATATGAACATGGTGATGAATAAGAACTGAGTATTGTAGTCATCGGGTGACATCATTGTTTTGATTGCCACACACAGTGTTCCGAGTAAGCGATGACATCATTTGAGATGATCGAAATAATCGTAATCATCCTCAGACTAGTTCTACTCCCCACATCCCTATACAGCACCAATGCCTGCACCATGCTATGCCAGTGACTTAAACATTGCATCTTTTACTCCTTGCCTTTAACTGAGCTTCAACCAACCATCTCACCCGTCTCTCAGGAAAGGGCCCTGTGTTGGTGCGAGGCTGTCGCTGCTCATGTCCTCTCTGAATAGGTGGCTACTCTGCCTCTCGTATTTGATGGATTGATTTTTCAAGTGTCCCTGATCACATGTCAGGGCACGTTAGTGTAACCACTGCAGTACTTCAGTGCAGCACCAGGCCTTAGGAAACCACGCTGTGCTAAAAATGAATATCCCCCCTGATGATAGAGGGATTTGACTGATGTTTGAAGAAATGGTAAAATGCAGGGTTATGTAGTGTAAAGGATAAAGGAGACGATTCAAAATGAAAATACTTAAAGGCTAAACTCATTTGATACCGTCCCAACATTTAAGATACAAACGCTGACTTATTTCGCTTTGTTGAAGCATGTCACATTCCTTTTCACCAAACACTCACTTTTTGTTCCCTTAATGCACTCATAAGCTTTCCTTCGACCTTGTTTTGCATGTTAGTAATTGTGCCTGTGCAGTTGCACTTGCTTCGAAATGGTCTTGTTTAGGCCCCTCGAGGATTTTTCAGGCACAGTGTTGTTCCCTGTGTAAGCTGCTACTGGGGAAGCATATCTCAGTAGCTAGCCACCCATGCAGGGAGTCAGAGGTGAGCCACACACTGGTGAGACTGCTTGAAAGCTGAGATGCTGTTGCATAACGAGAGCAGCTAAATGAATCTGCTGGAATCAAACTGAGTCTTGGGGAGTGGGGGGGAGGGGATAGTCCAGACCAACAATGCTGCCCTTGGCATTTTAAGAAAGATCTGTTACATCATCACACTCGTCCGACTCGCACAGATATCAATACAGGCAGAGTAGGTATGCTTGTTGCATGGTACAGTCCTCCTGGCTAAAGGCACCATGCAGGAAAACATCAAAGGACCTTTAGAAAAGACTTCCTGTCATACATTACATTATGTTTCATACAGAATGTTTTTTTTCAAAGCTCGTGCAGCACATTGTACACTATTTCATCATGCTTGAATGACATATCTATTCAGAATGTTCCTGCGAGCAATTAGTATACATAGCTATGTGCTTTCAGAGGGAAAACAGGGGGAACAAATGGCTATTTCCTTACAATAATAAGTTGGTGCTTTTGTTTTGTTTTTATGGTTGCTTATCACAGGTATTGTGTTATTGAAGGCAGCAGTAGCTGCTGTCTGAACAGATTTTGCTGTCTAAAAATATTTTCAAAAAGTCCCCTTTCTTGTTCTAGATAAAGTAACTGTTTTTCTAGGGTAGTGTATGGGAACCAAAACCAAATTCATGTCACTGAATGAGTCATCTGTTTCTCAAGATGAAACCGAATGTTTGAGATGATTGAGGTCTAAGCATACACACTTTTTGGATGAACCAATGAGTTTTTGTGATATCCAGTGGGTCACAGGTGTGCTAGCTTTCTTACAGGGTAAATATGACACTTTTTTCATCAGTGAATATGTTTGTTTTGATGACAGTGGGTCGCTGAGAGAAATAAGTTTGTTTACTAAAGTAAAATGAGTCACTATCACTGACAAAGTGCAAGTGAGGCCTGAAGCTAAGGTTAGCTAACATCTAGAACCTGTCCCTGTATTCATCAGTGAGGATTCAAAAATAGTGGCCAGATTTTCAGAGGCATCAAGGACCCCACATCACACAAACCTTTGATCAGATGTCATCAGTTTTATGGATGCACTTTTACAAAAAGCTGTTTTGATGTAAAAATAAATGTTGGAGCTCGGCTGGTTGCTATTATGAAGCTCTATCTTTTCGTTTAGTTTTATAAGCATTTGCAGACAGGATTTTCTTTCTTTCACATGTCACCACTAGTGATGTTATTAATGGCTGCAGATGGTCTTAATCAGACACTATAAATAGGTTTAAATCACTAGAGATCCGATAGGTACAATCAAGGTACCGCAGTCAACCAACCAGCCCGTAAGGCAGCCAGCCATACAGAGTTAGACTAAGCTGGTTTGTTCTGCAAGGGTGAGGCAAAAAAGTTTCTTGAAGCATAAGCAGTACAGTACCATTCGACTGAGCATATTCCAGCAACACATAAGCCATTAAACTAAATTCAATACTAATATTTTCATGTATTTATTCTGATAAATGATGTGTAGTGCAGTGTACTGTTCATTGGCTGGAACAACTAAGCTTAGTGGATTGGAACAGGACTTGGAACAGGGTGATGATTGATGGAAGTTTGTGAGGTTTGTGACTAATCTCTGGTGAGCCGAATCTGTACTAATACTTCTAATTATTGGGACTGAGAGAGTATCGTCCAAAAGTAATAAAACTGTAGTTTAGAGAGGAACTAACAACGTGCATACTCATCTGTTCAAAGTCTAGCCAGTTGTCTACGAGAGGGAGAGGGGGACGGGATGTTAAGTGTCTACATAATATAAACATTTTGCTAATTCACTGAGCAGGATTTTTGTGGCAGAATCAGGTTGAAATCATGAATCATACTGCCCTGCACTCTCTCTCACCACCCCACTCCTGTCTTTGTCTCTATTCTAGCATAAGCATATACTAGAGTCCCTCTTTCTGTCTTGTTTTGCCTGAGCCTGCTGATCACAGTCATTCATCATGGACAAATGCTGTGTGTCTCAGTGATTGGACATTTTAAACATGATTAGAGTTGCATTTGGATTTTGGGAAAAATAACTTGCAGGTTGCTGATGTTTATAAAGTTCTGCATCGTTACCTTCTTTGGTAAGGTTCTTGTGAAGGTTTGAGAAAGTTAGATTTGTGGAGTTTTGGAAATGATGATATCCCAAGGATTAAGGGACCATTTTGGTATAATTATTGCCATATAACAAAGCATAAAATAAATAGTACTTTCTTCTCACTTGGAGTAAAGTAAATTGTACAGATACAAATTTGGAAAGAACGTTTCTCCTTCAACTTTATTGGCAAACCATTTATATATGTGAGCTACAATAGAGTTAATGCTTATTTGAGAGAGAGCTCTTTCTAAATGACCTCAGCGCTTCAAATGTATTTGATTTGTTAAACAAAAATAAATGTCTCCAGGCAGGCTGTTGCTCCTCAAGTCCGGATGGAATCGACCAGATTTGCAGTGAAATCATAATGGAAATAGTAATGGATTCTGTCAGGTCAGAATCTGGGGGGCTCTGCCTATACAGAGAGAAGCCTTCAGAGAGAACCTAATCACTTTCACATGGCCAGAGAATCCAGTATCATAGAGAACTCTAGAAGGTTCCAGCTTTCTCTGGGGTTCATCCATGTCTTTTCTTGGCCATAACATGAGATGAAACTGTAATTAAGGAAACATTATCTATCCCTGAACATTTTTAACAACAAGGGCCAGTTGAAGCCATTATTTGTAGAAAGCTACGAAGCCCGTAAAAAGGGTTACGCAAATAGACATAGCCCATACAATACAGCATAAATATCCAATGTTCAAATTCATATAGGAACGATCCCAAATTTACAAAAAGTTGAAGGGACATTTATCCATTGAAAATATCAAAACCCTAACCCAAAACACTTAAGGCCTAAATAAATCCAGTATAATAGATGGGACATTCACTGTTCCCTGGTGTCATCCTAAAGTGCACCTTTTATTTTCCAGCAGCAATGTATCAACCTGCAGCTCCTCTTTCCTCTGGCACCCAACCCAATAATTTCAACTTGGTCTCGCAAAAGCGTTACATATCTCCTGTTACTTTTGGTATATTGGAGTATCAGAGTTCATTCAAATAGACCCAGACGGCATGTACATACATACCCTACATACATACCCTTCCACACCCTTTCCATGATGCAAACATGTACATGCCCCCCCCCCCCCCCCCCCCCCACATACACAAATACAATCCCACCCTCCAGCCACTATCTAAGCTAGGATACCACTCCTTAAAAGCTCATCGATGTGGATTCTCCCAAGGGCCCTTCCTTTTTTTCTCTTGATAAGCAAAAGCCCCTTTATCTCCTTTTTGGGGCCGACACCCCCCCCCCCCTTCACCCCCATTCCTTCACCCCTTTCTCTCTTTCTCTCTTGATGGATGACCTCACTCACTCTGGACAGCACCGAGGCCCTCTAGCCACGCATACTTACGGCAAATCCCACCGCTCACACGCAACACACAGACAACTAACACTAGGGAACACTGACCTTGTGGAGGTTGCAGTCACACTCTCGCTAAAACTCCCAAAAGCCCCCTAATCCAGTTAGACTACGCTAAGGAATGAATCAAGCTGTCTCAAGCTGCTCCCAGCTGCACGCAAGGCTTCGCTCTGGCGTTTTTGGAAGACTAAAAAAGGATACCTGCAAAACTCTCCCTCTTAGTAATACTGACACTCATTCAGATCCAGAGTTTGCATTGGCAGTGATGAAGAAATACTGGGGTCGGGAATCATCTGGATTTAGCTTGTTCTTGCTTGTTTTGAGCTTGAGAGACAGGACTAGCTTTTTTGAGTACACACAGCTTGAGTAGATCCATCCACATGAATGAGAAAAATGCTTAAACTTTATTCACAAAATATTCATCTCCAACTGATCATTCTACCTGGACTTAATTGTAGAACAAACAGAACTACTGTACTTAAGCTACAGACACCTGGAAAAATCACAATTTGCCAAGCCTGTTTTAAGATTAAAGTCCACCTTGGATGTCAATTCAGGCAGAGTAGGACATGTATCGACTGAAACAAGTTCTAAATTATACCTCCATATCTTTTCCAGAGTTTCACATTGCAGCCCTCAACTGGTCTGACTAGTTTGTGGCAACTGAGTCTCTCAGTTTCCATTTCCTCACTCCACTTGGTTGGTCATGCTTCTGTCAGCTAAGGGCCACCTCACCTCTCCTAAAAGCACCCCCTCCAGACATAGTTATATATGGTTAATAAACCTTGACTGACATTTAGGACTCACTAGTTGTCTGTCAATACTGACAAACAGTGACTGAAACCCAAAAGCTCAATTAGTGTTTGATGGCTGACAGAAATGCTTAGTTTGTTTAATTGTTAAGAGAACTTTCTATGCTGTGTACTGTACCTTAAACAGCTGGTCAGAGACTCACATAGGGAATTCACACACTTAATCATCGCCATTGTTTTCTGACGTTATTCAAAACGGGATTAAAATGTTCTCTTCCCATTCAAGAACTTCAAGGACTTGCACTTAAAAATGTTAAGTCGAGTCTAATCACCATTATTCTTATAAAGCCCTATTTTAAAACCATTGGAGTGTGGCCAAATGAACCAGTAAAAACGTGGCATTAGTCAGACCACAATGAATGCCCCGCTTCATTTTCCGACACAATAGCTTCAAACCAACATCAGAGGACAAAAGATGCAAGCCTGCACCTGTCTGTGTATGATTGACACTTTAATGAGGGGAGCCAGTGAAACACAAGGCACTCCATCTGAGAGGAACCCAACTCAAAACCCTCAGCTCCCATGTTAATCACACTTGGCTTAGTGTCAGCTCCAATAAAACAGCCTTAGTTTGAGCCAAGGCAGAATTTTTCATTGCCGTGGTATATGTGCCATTGGAATGATATTAATATAAATATCAAACAGCAACAAGGGATTTTGCCCAAAGCATCCAGGCTGAGGAGATAAAAATTGAGAGTGGTGCAGTTTGTGATGCACTAGGATGTGATGAAAACAATTGTTTGCAACTCTTGCTTGCACGCACAGATAAACTCTTGCACTCAAACCCAGTAATAGATTGAGAGTTGGCAGGATGGATCTCATTATTGTGACATGCTCCAGTGCATCGTGTACCTGTTACCCCTTCATTTCCATTTTAATCAAACAGGAAACAGGAAAGTGTCATGATCTGCTTAAAATACCCATGAGTGACAAGCAGTATTCTCCCCTGGGTAACACTCCAACAGCTACTGTATAATACTGCTCTGTTTGCACAGCAAATGTACCAGAAGTACTAAATACTGAAGACAACTGAGGAGGCTGCATGTGTGAGGCAGGAGGCTGGACAGGCAACATTATCTTTAGGCTTTGTTGTATCTCGCAAACAATTTCAAAGTTTGCCTTGAAGTAGATAAGGCAGCTACTTCTCTGACCCTGGTGGTTGGTTGTGGGCACTCTTGACAAAGGGAAGTAATTAGGGTCAAGCAGTTTATCTGGGACCGGAGATGTGCTGGCAATGCATGATAAAGGGTTGAGGTGGCAGGGCTTCTCCCTAAGGGAGATAGATGAGGCGGATGGACATTCAATCAAGCAGCAAATGCCTGCTAAGCACAGTCACCTACACAAGAACATTCTACATCATAAAATGGCCAAGCTTGTGAAGTAGATTTGTGTACGTATAGAACTGCCCAATTGGTTAGGCAGAATAATAAGCATGGGAAAGGAAATGTGTACTCTCTGGAAGCAACGCTTCTCCATTTATTCATCTTTCCAAATCCATGAAGTGACTCCTAGCCATTCTGTCATTCAGTCAACCCCTGGCCAGTACCCCGCACTCCTCTCACATGTCCAATGGGGCTAATTTTAGTCGACGTTTGGAGGGCCAAGTTAATTTTGGCAGCTGATTCCCAAAGCATGCTATGATGCACCTCAGTTTGTCGCTACCACCCAAGCCTGGGCCTGGACAGGCTGGCTGGCTGGCTTTCTCTATCTATGAACTGCTGTTTGGATTACATTCAACAGCAAGCTAAATTAGACCACAGCAGGTGATTTATTGAGTTGTGGCACGGCCAAAGGAAAGCTGATATTTGCAGTGTTTTAAAAATGTATTTTCTTCTCAGTGACCGGAAAGGACCATGCCTTTAACACCTAGACACATACAGATACTTTTCACAGGGGAGGCACATTACCGTACTTATAGTGCGTGAATTTAGTTGTGGCTGCAGTATGGGATGTGAAGTATAGACCTATAGCTTCACATGGTTTCAACTTGTTTAGAGTTGACAACATGTGCCTCTCTTTGAAAAGAATAATGAGGCTATTGTGGCTTGATTAGTCATTGCAAATGAGCAAGGGCTCCTATAAAATATTATTAACCACAGGCTTTTCATATAGTACATTTGACAAAATCCCGGTCTCTAATTGCGGGTGCATTCCTTCATAACATTCCATGGAGACTGTGTGTGTGTGTATACGAGTTTGGTTCTCTACGACAAAGTTGGTGTGTTGGGAATGGATGGCTATACAGGGTGGTATCCAAATTCACCATGCTTGGGTGTGGTTCAGCTGTAGTGAGTGGACAGCTGGGATGAGTAGACTGTAGCGCGTACAACTGTAGCTCTCAGATATCAGTTGCGCTTCACGGACATTATGTTGGCTTCAGCTGAATCATGCATGTTGTGGCTGTTACATGAAGCCGTTATCTTTATAGTGATACGGCGTTTGACCCCCAGCAATGTCCGCCCATTAACACTTCTACTTGGGAACACACCAACATGCACTGTAGGTATTTGTTTATGTCTGTGCACTAAATGTTTCTCTTACTGAGGCAAAAAATATACAAATGCACATACTCCAAATTAGCGGTGCTACGCTTCATGATATATATCCCAATATTTGATCAGAATATCCTTTATAGGAAAACACATGTTAAGGAGCTTAACTCTATCTTGTCTACAGACAGTGAGATGGTTCCTCTGGACTGCCTCCGCCCTCGCTCCTTCACCCCCGCCCACCGCACCTCGCTACGCCGGGACCCCGATGACCACCGCCTCTCCATCAGCCTGTGTGACCTCAGCCTGCAGCAGCAGCAGGAGCTGCAGGAGGAGGAGGAGGCCGGTTCAGAGGAACGCCTTCATCCCCTCAACTCCTCCACCTCCTCCTGCCACGTCCCCCAGAACTCCCAGAACTCCCAGCAGTGCTCTCTCCTGCCCCCCCTGCTGGACAGCGACCTGCACTTCCACCCGCTCCACGGCGCTCACGCCACGCTGCCCGACGAGCACACGGCAGTGCGTCTGGAACCCAGGAGTGGCGAGGGGGAGAGGACGCTGGTGTTCACCAGCCGCCCGCCCCGCCCTGGCGAGAGCGTGTACGTCAAGGTGACAAAGGCGGGGTCGGCCATGCGCCAGGGCTCCCTGTCCTACGGCGTGACGTCATGTGACCCAGGCTGTCTGCGGCCCAGTGACCTGCCCTACAGCCCCGAGGCCCTGGTGGACAGGAAGGAGTTCTGGGCTGTGTGCCGGATCGCAGCACCTCTCCACAGTGGGGACATCCTGGGCTTTGTGGTGAACAGTGAGGGGGAAGTCCTGCTCAGCCATAATGGGGTCAATGCAGGGATGCAGGTGTGCGTGGACAACTCCAGACCTCTCTGGATGTTCTTTGGCCTTCACGGAGTCCTCACAAAACTCAGGATCCTAGGTGAGTGAAATTCTCTGTGTCTGTAACTTTGTAAGTTTGACATTTACATTTTGCAGACGCTTTTATCCAGAGCGACTTACAGTAAGTACAGGGACATTCCCCCCGAGGCAAGTAGGGTGAAGTGCCTTGCCCAAGGACACAACGTCAGTTTGCACGGCGGGGAATCGATCCGGCAACCTTCTGATTACTAGCCCGACACCCTCACCGCTCAGCCAAATGACTCCCATTTGACTCATTTTAAAGCCATTTGACTCATTTTAAATGATTAAATAATAATTACAGGTATATTATTGTAGTATAATAATACTTTTTTTCTCACAAATCTAGCCTGTAATGTAGATTAACAAGGATTTGAAATATTGACATTAATGCCAGTTGAACAAAAATGTGCCTTACTAATGGACATTTTAAAACCGATCAAATTCATCTTTGATCTCAATGTCGGGTTTGTATGAAAACGACTATAGACAGCACTAACCTCCCAGTTCAAAGTGGCTTTTTCCATTAAGAAATAACTGCAAAGCCTGATCCTTGAATGACCTGCCGAGGTTGAATTCCTGCATAGCCAAGTCATGAAATAGTTTTCCTCTCTCTCTGTTCTGAGCTGCACTCTCGGTCTATATCAACTAATATCTCTCTCTCGGCACTTCTCTTCTCCGCCCACAGTTTAATAATGAAGGCAACTGCTCAATCTTCACTTGCTCTCCGTTTCTCGATTTAGTACCATTTAGTATTGAATTTGGCTTTAACAAATGGACATTTCCCACAGGGCCACTCATTGGTATTCAAATAAAATGGACTGGAATTTTATGGATTGATAGGATTAGGACTATGAGGAGGCATATGTGAATTATGGAGCATGGAATGACTCTGAACAAAATGCCGTTGAACACGTTACTGTTGCTCAAACCACATCTCACCCAAACAGTAGCTGCAAGTTGTCCCCAGTTTAGACTTAGCAGATGATGCCCAGTCTAGCACAGCGAATGGCTAGCCATTCTGTCCAGAGAAGTCAAACCTACAGTAGGACTGACTGAAGCCATCTCCCACTATTTTTGTAGTGGCAGGACTATAGACCGGGGGCCAGAAGAGGGGGTTCAGGAGCCCTGCATGATGAATTACCCAAATCATAACATGCCATAAATAACGTCTGACAGCCCAGGGTGCCGGAATTAATGACAAGATGTGGAGGCTTAAGTCATATTTCATTTCACTTGGCTTTTCAGTGATTCTGCTACAGTATTTCACTTGATTCAAGAGTGGAAGTGTATTGCAAGCAACCTTGCTATTCACCACACTCAGAGAAAAGGAGAAGAGGTTGTTTTTGCTGGAGATTCTCCACTACAAACAGAATTGTACTGAATTAAAATGACTGTTTACAGATTGAAACAAAGTAACAAACATAGATGATGTATATTTCGTGATTCAGTGGCACCGGGCACAATGTCTGGTTTGTCTCAAAGTCGCCCTGTTTGTAGAGCCATCCGTTTGATGGAGTCTTGTTCTGCAATTTATCATTACAATCTGAACTGGCTGTGATGCAGACTGCAGCCTGTAAGCACAGATGTGAGCGCTCTTGAGTTTGTTAACAAGCTCCGTTGATTTGTCATCAGGCGGGGTTTGAATATACCCTGTCCTCCCAGCCTGGCTTTGTGTTCTGGCCAACTTGTTAATGAGGAGAATTCTCACTCAATCCGTTTGAATCCTTTCAAAATACTGGATCAAAGAGAAACAAAATATTTCCCGATATCTGATCAATAAAGGATTTAGGGCTAAGGTTAGTTGTTATTCAATGTTGTGTTCACCTTTGTTTGCCATAACCTGTTCTCTCCTCTCTTCTCCAGTGGTGTGTCAGACTGGGGCTGAGGGCTGAGGAGGTTATTTCTGGCCTGCGTGGGCCCAGAGCAGCCAGCCAGCTAGCATCATCTATCAGGAGTGGGATGCTGGATCTAGCTGCTGCTTATGTTGCCCTCCATCTGCATTATTAAAATATAATTGCAGTCTTCAGACATCGGGTTTGCCGCCCACGCCATGTCTTTCTAACGGCAGGCCTCCCTTCCTCGTGTTCTCCCTCTCTCTCGTTCTCTCACCCTCTCCCTCATTCTCTCTTTCTCACCCTCTGTCTCCTTCTCTCTCTTTCTGTCTATCTCCTAGTCACCTAGAGACACTGAGAAGGGAGCGAGCGGCGCCTTGCTAGCCGCCGTTGCTGTGGGGAGCACATTCGTGACGTCCCAGTCCACCCACTTGCTACCGGCACTCTGTTCGTTGCCTTGGAAACATGTAGCCACCTCTGAAAGTGGCAGTTTTTAGTGGCGGGTGTTGTTGTGGTTGTGAAATAGACCAGATGGGAGTCCCTCGAATATTTCTGGGTCATCCAGTCTGTAATGTATTATTTTCATTCAGTCATTTTGAATATCTTAGTAGAACCAAACATGATTGAGTCAACCGATACTAATAAAACCGGACCCCTTGTCTATACCTGTGCATATCTGAACGGTTCTGTCTGTGAATCTGTTTGCATGTGCACTTGTGTGGTGAAATGCAGTAAATCTCTTCAATAACGATGTGGTCACCAAAAAAAGACTCCTTTACATCGGCACAGATCCCTCATGTAGATAAGTATGTGGTGAAAGCCGGCATGCATAGACTACATAACCACTGTGGATTTATCTGGTTCCATGCACAGACCTCCCGCTCTGCCTGCATACCCAAACACATTCACAGGCTGCCCATTCCAGATGAAAGGGCCACAAGGCCATTCATATGATGGTCAAATGTGAAAGCTGGCTCAGATGAAAGGGGTTATGAATAGACATGAAGGGCATCTGATCTCCTTTTAGAGGTGACCAGGATGTTTACTAACAGCTGTGAAGAAAGACTGTGAACAAGGAACCGCAAAGGCTCCAGACTAACCATCTAATGCCGGTGTGACACGTGACTGTCTTACGCTGGCAAAAATTGGAAGAATTTGGTGTATTGCTGAACGCGTGGCAAAATATAAAATGCGCGTAGCATACCCATTTGTCACCTGAGTAAGACGAGAGCGGGAACGTGGTCGAGCCCTCTGTGTCTTGTTCTGAGAGAGGATGCAAACGATGAGGGGTGAGAGATGGATTGCGTCCGACCCTTACCCGCATCGAAGGAAGTGTTTGCGTTGAACGGGTGTCTGAACGAGTGTAAAAGATAGCACTGTTCATTGTTCAACATCAACAACAAAAGGTTTAGATAGCAATACCTGACCCTGCTCTCCCTCTCCTCCTCCCATTTTCCAATACCCAGTTCAGTTTTTCAGGCAGAAACCTGGCCACCATATGAAGCTCAGTTTGAAAAGGATAACAAGGGTTGTTTATGTCGATTGAAACTGAGAGATCACCTGTTAGGGTGGTCCAGTTACAGGGAGGAGTATTGGTTCCTCTCTTATAGCACTAGTGCCTGTTACAGTACACATCAGCTTGTGTACATTCTTGTCATAGCTATAGGGTTTATGAGAATGTGTCTCAAATGGATTGTCTTTCTAGTTTGACCATCTGTTTGCTTTTAATCTTAGTTAAATCAGTCAACTGCTTACAGCAAGATCTGGAGGTAGAGGGTACTGAATCAAATGGGGAAATCCTGTCTCATTTGTTTGGCTGTATCTAAAGTGTTTATCCATTGGCCACATAAGAGACCTGTTACGCCAGGCAACTGACAGTTTCCATGCTGATTTACAATCGACAGTTGAAGGACACTGTCAATAGAACCGTCGAGTGCCAACCAGACATACTAGGTCTGTGTATTTGGAATAGACACAGCTATTGTCCTGAAGTGAGCTGCCAGTATGAAGACCTATGCCAATGTGCAGTTGAGTGCTGGGAGTGGAAAGGGAATGGTACAGAACAGACACGGCAACCAAGCTGAGACTCTGCTTTCTGCCCACGGGGACAGTCTGTGTCTGACTCACACACAGACTCGCACACACACCACGTGTCCACATCTCGAGTCAGTGTGTGTGTGTGTGTGTGTGTGTGCAGGTCTGCACGGGCCTCGTGCACGTTCTCACACAGTCACTGAGGTGGCATAGAGGTTCTTCTCATTGTCAGCTTCGATTGAAATCCGGTTTAGTGATTGAAATCTACTAAATCGAGAAAACCCATTTTCACCAGGATGGCATTTGACATTGCACCATTTCTTCCCAGGGACGTCCCTCCACACGGATCTCAGAGGACCCTCTGTCCCCAGCTCTCCGTCCTGCACTCCCAACACCCCCACCCTCATGTGCAGTGGCAGCTCTGAGCCCAACCTCAACACGCACCTCAACATCAACCTCAACACCAACCTCAACGCCAGCTACCCTCCCCCCTTCAGCAGCTCTACAGGTGACATATTTCCTTTTTCCATCCCTCTCTCATTTCTCTTTCTCTCTGTCATTGGTTCTATTGTGTATCGTAATTGACCTTCTTCATACTATAGTGCTTCTTTCTGTACATCACCTCCAACAAAGTCTATATTTACGGTATAGTCACATGATCCCTCTCCCCTTTCTCCTCTCTATCTTCCACTCTTTGGGAAAATAATGTGTCTCTAAAGTGTACATACCATAACCATTAAAGGCAACATTTTCTACTGATAATGGATTCGTTTTTTGCAGTATACTATTACTGCTGTTACATTGTGTACAGTTGTGTATGCTGTTACCAGGATGTCCTTGAAAGGCGCTGTATACATGGAACAACTGATGATCTAATCTCACCAACAGGTACAACTCCCAGCTCTCCCTTTTCCAGCCACCCAGAATCCCCTGCCTTCCCATCATGCTCAGGGTCGTGGAGTGATGAGTGCACCATCTGCTATGAGAACATGGTGGACACTGTGCTGTATGCCTGTGGTCACATGTGTCTCTGCTACGCTTGTGGCCTCAAGCTCAAGAAGATGGCCAACGCTTGCTGCCCCATCTGCAGGAGGACAATCAAAGACATCATAAAGACCTACAGGAGCACGTAAACCGAGGCGGAACCAAACTCTGCACTCGTGTAGGTTTTCTCAAAGACCTTCATAGACATCCTTTTGAGGCTTGGCCCCTCTGTTGGACTCAAGTAAGACCTAGTTGTCTTACGTTGTGACACAATTAACTTGCGGGGCCATCAGAACATCCTGCAGACACTCCAGGGGTGAGGTTCCCCACAGACCTACAGCACACATGCTGTACACATGCTAACAATGCTAAAGGGAGGAGAGAAACACAAGCCATATGAATGGCCTTATTTGCTTAGGATCTGTTGCTGTCCTGAAAACAAGGACCAAACCTGTTTTCAGGACAAACAACTCTACAATTCAAAATGACAGAAGATGAGGAACTTGGGACTTTCATGTGTATGAATATATACTGTATATCAGAACTGTTGGTAGTCAACTTTTGAATACGTTTGTTGTTTTTACCGCACTATGGAGGTTATTCAGGTATGCCACTATCATGAGACTCTAGGAAAAATAAACCAACTGTTGAGATTAAAGTAGTCACACCTTGATTGGCGGAAGCAAGTGTACCCTGAATGTTGCATAAGAAAGCACAAATGGTGCAGGAATTTACTTTGACAATGAGTGTTTGGATTTTTCCACCGGTGCAAACCTGCAGGAAGTGGATTCCGTAGGGGTCTCGTTTCATTATAAACCCACCCACATGCCTCCTGTCTTTCCCCAGTCTCAGATATGAACAATAGCGTGGTGAAGAGAGAGAGAGGAAGAAGAAGGTGTGAATGGAGTCACCATAGAAGGTCACAAAGAAAGTGGATGTAAATCAATGAGGGGGAGAGGGAGAGAGGATGTTGCATGTATACCGAGAGAGATGAGCCCCAGATGAGGGGCACCTTGGCTCAGCGTCTGCACAGCCTCCAGCGCACAGAAACCGTTCTCTCAGAGCCACGGCAGAGATACATCACGACTCTCTGAAGGCTCGACTGTTGTACATCCAGACATTCTCCCTACCAAATGTGGCTGGCTACCAGGCCGTTTTACAGTTACGATGAGGACAAAACTGTCTAGGGTAAAATGCATCCGTATTGATGTGGAATATCATTTCTTAAACGCCTTATTGTATATTGAACCATTGTCATTATGAGATGAACCAGCCTAGAATCTTCTATTATCCCACAGGTCTGTTTGGTATTTCTCAGAGCAATGAAGTTTAAATGTTTGCTGCCCAAAGGTTTCCTTAACCAGTTATTTGATTAGCAAGGACATGTGCTTCTGTGTTTTTGTAAAGACGTGTTCAGTATTAGTTTTGTAAAGGAAAGGCAAGACAGAGAACACTCACCCAAACATTGTCAGATGTGCTCGTACCGTGTTTGCACAAGGACAAACTCATTTGTGTATTCAAATGTGTGAGCCATGGCACAAGGCTATCTGTATCTAGCTGGTTATTGTTGCACAGTTTGTGAGCTTTAGACTTTTCAATTAAAATTCCTAAATGCAACTTTTTGTCTCGTAAGCACATTTTCACAACTTTGCTTAATGGAAAACAAGGTCATATATATTTTAGATGTTACTGCAGGTAAAACAAGCCATTGTTAAGGTTTGAGAAACACAGTGATATTCTGAATGGTGGTGAATCTGATGTGGCACATTTGTCCACGGTGTTCAAACTCATCTCATCCTTCCCCATCTCTTATTAGGATTAGAGTATAATGTAGGACTAGTGTTCTTGTGCCTTGAAATGAGTTCAGTTCCACCACTGTGGGGTTAATGTGCAGTATGATTGATATTCAGGGTCAGACATCTCCTTCTTCACCCTCCCACGAGTACAATGTCAGAGGCTGCTTCGTAAAGTGAATTTTGTTTGGTCATACACTTCCATTTAAAGCCAACAATTGAGTGGTCATAATACAACTGTATGAAGTTATTCAGTGCTGTTGTTATAAACTGTCTAAATAACCCTTGCCCCCAACAGTATGTAACTGCATTACATAATACTGGAATTTTACTGCGCTTTGGACGTGTTCTGCTTTTTCTTTTCTACTGGTGAGGTTTTATTTGTCAGACCAAATTAGACATACTTTGACTTGAGCATATACTAAAGATATTATGGTTAAAAGACTGATGATACTTTACAGTGTAATATGAAATATATTTATTTTGTCAATTCTAGTCTATTGTAATGAATTATCACAGTTTTATTTTTCAGTATTTCAATGTATGTCTGATGACATTTGTAAATGTTTTAAATACGTTGTATTGTCACTGAGGTGGAAACAATTTGTACTACATTTGTTTTTATTTGACTTCTTATTAGACATTATTGTTACAGTATATCATCAGATAAAAAGTCGAATCTGAACACTTTTTGCTTTTGTTTCTTCTGCAGTTGATTCAGTTTTACAGCCTATTATTGTTATGTGCTGAATGCTTATCAGTAAATTAATATGAAGAGTGGCATTATGGAAAACGTTTCACCACAGTTTTAATAGTCAAATTGGGACCAAATATTGAGAGTCCAGTCAATATCTAAGCCAAAAAAAGCAACTAGAAAACTTGTAAGGACCATTAGGTATGTGATTGCTTACAGTACACAAAACACCACTCAGTGGTTGATTACTATGAATTTCTGAATCGCAATTATGTTCACTGTGTGAGTCAGATGGATGTGACTTTCAATAAAGTTTTATGATGTGGTCAAAGTTAGGATTTATCTGGATTTATTCTTGTGACATTGGGAGAATAACAAAAGTGCCCATCCTAATTAAACAATAAAAAACTGTAAGGTAAGGAATGATAACGCTTAGGCTATTACAGTTTTAGCTATATTTTCAACTGTTCTAATAGAAAAATACATTTCAATATCCAGTCAGTTGACTCTGCACAGTAGTATTCTTGTGTAACTTCCCAGCATATAAAAAACAAAGCAGAGTGCTTCAGTAAACAGCTGTAACTCACACAGAGACTGTTTAGAGCTGAGGCATGTAGACCTGGCCTGGGTTAGCATCATCAGTTATTTACTACCCTGCTAGCCTGGCTAACACCACTGTTATACAACACTCCAATACGCACAAAGAACGACAGAATGACATCTGGACATGAAACAGGCGATAGCGACCATCGCTTATGACCACCAATTCTTTGAGGTGAGGAGCGATACATAGACACAGTTTGCAAAAGTGACATGAATACTGTATATCTCAATGCTTTGTACACACAAGACACTTTCCACTCAGACCTCTGAGTGAACCTAGGCTTCCTTCTGCCAAGAAACCTAGACTGGAAGCCATTTTGTGTCTTGTGAGAGTGATGTGATGTAGCAGAAAAGTGTATTTGTTTAACCAGATATCAATTCCTCATCAAAGAAAAGGGCATCTTGTATTCTGTTGTGACCACGAGGGTAGCGGCGGTCAGCCTCTGGACATTCAAATGTTGGCCTCAGAAAGCATTTTTCTGTGTCCTTGTTTGGGGGTGCACACCTACCATATGGGCTGAAACCCCCCGGGTTCAATTCCAGCCCAATTCCGGGCATGGGTTAGATTCCGGCCCCTCTCTTGTTCCTGCCCTAACTGTCTATCTCTAACCGTCCCTATCCAATTGAGAAGCAAATGCCACAAATATATGTTTGGTAATTAATGTAATTGAATTAAAGTTCAGATACTGGCTGAATTTAGCATGAGATGTTCACCAGCAGGAGAGAGAAAGGCAGTGAATTTCTTTTCTGAGGGACAATCGGCCCCTGATCTGACTAAAGGCTGTGCTGCCCTCTTGAGGACAAACTGAAATAAAACAGCAATGTTTTGAATAGTCCAGACATGAACAAAAACCAGATATTGTGTAAGATAAAAGCACTGGGCATGAAATTGATAATTTATTTTCAGGAGGAAAACAAGTTATTAGCACCACATAGACAAACTTCACTATCAAAAGGAGCCAGAAAGACAAGGATCAAAAACATAGAACATTATAATTCACATATTGTGGCATCTGTAAATAATATATGGACCTTAAGGTTGCATTAAAAACATTTAATTTCTCATTTCACTCATGTTAACAAGTAAAATCACCTTGTAGACATACAGTCTATGCATGTCTGATAGTAACTAAATGTTAGGAAGACACTACTTATCTTTGTTGGTTTTGATATGTGAAGGTAAGTTTTAGATGTGTTTTTCTTTTGGGCCCCTATGTTCAGCATCAGACCTCTTTACTACTCTGGCACTGCTAATCAGCTCTCTTCTATCCTCACCTTACGATAACGGCAAATATTTGGTCGTTTGCACAAAATGCGTGTTTTTAAGCACCTACTGTATCATACACACACCTCCGCTTTAAAGTCACCAGACTTGTACAGCTGTGAAAACACTAACCTATGCACACACTCTCATGCGCAAGTGCAGACATATGCCCTTAAATGGACACAAACACACAAACGCTTAACATGCAGGGAGACACATACACACACTCACATGCAGAAAGACACATACACACACACACACTCTCACATGCAAGAATACACATACACACACACACACACACACAGGTATACACACATGCACAGAGACACACACTTAACAGAGCAGACAGCTGTAACTCTCTTCTAAGTTGAAGAAGTCTAGCCTCAGTTTCCCAGTGGAGGGAACAGCCTGAGAGAGGACCACAACTCATCATGTCAGTTGTAAATATTCTGTCAGCATACCACACACCGTCTGACATAGGGAACCGCTTTAATGCAGACTGTACGTGAGCTGGAATGAGCTGTACATAGATGATCGACCTTCACACAAATAAGTACAGGACTAATTAGTCATTAGGTCAATCTAGCATGAAGTTAATTATCGTTCTCTTCATGAATTCAATGTGGTTTTGAATTGAGTTTAACAAAAAGCGTCCATCTTATCTATTGATAAATTAGCCAAACATTATAACACTGGCTTCTGGTTATATACGTTCAACATATATGATTAAGTTCTTAAGTGACTCTGCTTATAAACAGGACCTGAGTTTAAAAACCTTTTATAAGCTGTCTTTGGCTGTGCACTGAAGTGAGATGACGTGTCATTACTACTGATTGTGATATGAATGAATGCAGATTTGATATGTTCAACCATATATCAAATACCAGAGGCCCATTTAAGCTACACACTTTAAAATAACAACACAATAAGTACATATATGAATCCTAAATGCTGGTCAGATGCTGATTCAAGGTTATGTCTCTAATCTGAAATGGTGGATCCGTCCTATTGCACTATTCCTCATTTCAATTTCTTAAAGCATTTCATACAACACAAAACCTACTGAACATTATTCAGTTGTATGATGTACTTGAATCATTCTTAATTTGTCATTATGCTATACTGAAACCATCCACAAACAGGCAGCTTACTGTATTACAAATACATACTGTAAACATTTTCCAAAGTAGAAATGAAGAAAAAAAAAAGTTGCTTACACATATGGAAATGATTTATAATTATTGGATTGATTCATCATAACTGAACAGTTTCTGCAACTGCATGGTTTTCATTTAAAGAATTGAGGTTTGCCAGTTATTGTAGTATAAGTTTACATAATGCCCTCGTCAAGGGAAGTTACTGAGGATATGTTGGTAATTTGTTTTTCATATCCCATATCTACACAATTGTAATACATGCATCAAAATATTTTGACTTCAATGATTTTTTCATAGCAATCTGTGTCAGGCATTATAAAAACCCATTGGAGAAGATGCGTTCACTTTGAAACTGTTTAACATGTTCCAAACACAAGGGAGCACTTTAAGACTGATTAGAAATTGTTTGTGTATAAAAATTAACTTCAAAAGGAACTCATGACTGTATTTCACCCCACTTACTTTCAATAAATATGTTTTTCCTGAAACCTGGGGCAAAAATGTATTTAGAACATATGAAAGAGGATAAGCAGCGGTGTTGGCAAACAACCCGCAGCTGTCCCTAAGGACACAAATATTGGTATCAACAAGAAGGGAAACAAGTAAATTTCTCAAACACGTTACTGAAAATGTGTATTATAGGCTCATCTGAGAATTGGTTTAAAACATTGATTGGGATGTACAAGAGATGCAAAAGACCAGATGGTGTAAAAAAATTACAAACTACAAAAATATTAAGTAACATGAATCCTCACAAGAAATGTGATTTCTAAACATGCAGATGTCTCTTAATATGAAAAGCATAGACTGACATACTGTATCTTTAAAATACAAAAAATTGAGAAAATGCTTATGTAAAGCAGGGCCAAAATGTTTGTGAACAAATCTTCATAACATGCAAAAAGCTGAAAAGTAGAATATCATAAATCAACTTAAGGATCTTATTATAAGCAATTGTTTTAGCTCAATTCTAATCATAGGGCGGTGTAAAGGCATCTTACCTCTAACTGTAAATGTCTTCTTCAAGAAGCAAAGTTCTCCACTGGGGTATTCTATGGTAATTAATATGGGATACTGTTGTTGTTGCTGCTAGATATGAAAGAGGCTGCTATCTAGGTTGGAAATTCCTGTTACCTTTTATTCAAACATAATGCCTTCATAATGCCTTTGGTAAAACGTTTCACCTTGAACTTCTCAGTCTCTGGCCCAAACTATACCTCTTTACCCACTGTAAGTGTCTAGTCCTATGGCTTTCTCTCCAGGTAGTTGGATGGGACCCAGCCTTTCCTGGGCTTGCCACTATCTAGAACCTGACAGTACCACCAACCGTTAGGGTTCCGGTCTAGAACTTCCAGACTGGTGCCCTCTGGGAACCCCATGGTCTCCTCGTCGCCATGGTAATCCGCTATGGAGACGTACAACTCTCTTAGGTTGTTGTGGATGATGTGGTGTTTCTCAATGGGTTTGGGCTTCACTGTGGATGTGGTGAGGTCGTTTCTCTGAGGCCCACGGCCCACGAACTCGGAGCTGCCCGTACTGGATTTGTTCCTATTGGGTGATGCCGCGTTACCCTTTGGTGCCGGTGCTCTAGGAGGTGTATCAAAGGAGGCATTGCGCTTGACAGTGGGACTGGAGCGGGGATGGTCTGTGGAGTTGAGAGACTCGCCCCTCCGGAGGGACCCCACAGGGCTGGGAGCGTCTATGATGGGGGCTGAGATGAACACTGACTGGGGACGGACCATCAACTGCTGCTTGGTCCCATTCTTCTGCTTCTGAAAGCCATTGAACAGGCCCAAGGGCCTCGATAGCCCCCCTGGTGGCTTGGAGGGGATGGGCGGGGTGATCCGCTTCAGGTTCTGGTTGATGTTGTTAAGGGCCTGGACCCTCTGCTCGTTCTTCTCCAGGCTGTTGGACTTACTCAGGCTGCCTGGCTTAGTGGGGGTCCCGTCGGACTCGGACCCAGCCGTGTCGTCCGGCTGCCTGACAGGTTCCAGGTAGTAGGTAGGAGCCCAGCCCTCAGCCTCGCCCCAGCGGATGTACCACCAGCCACTCTCCTGCTTCTCCAGGACCTCCACCTCCACCCCGCCCGGGAAGCTCACCTCAGACTCCTGGACCTTCTCGTAGGGGTCTGTGGTGCGGTACAGGGTGCAGCTTTCCAGGTCTGAGTCACCCCGGCTGCCTTTGGAGTAGGTGGAGGAGAGGTCGGAGGTGCTGTAGGAGGAGAAGGAGTCCTCTGAGGAGATGACGGAGGCTGTCTCGGAGTCTTCACCTTTGGTTGCCTTGGAGGTGCCATTTTTCAGCTGCCCCGTAGGCCTCAGTTGTCTTCTCAAACTGCTGATGTCCATTTTCTCAGCACTGGAGTTCTTGACCAGCTGGGGTTTGGGTCTGACCACAGGCTTAGGCTTGGTAATTGCCATCTTACTCTCCTCCTTGTTTTCTTTCTTCATCCTGGACTGTTTGGAGAGGTCAGTGGTGGAGTCTGAGGAGACGACTCTGGGACTGGTGGCTCCTCCCTCGGGCTTGGTAGGAATCTGGTTACCATTGAGCTCCGGATGGTTCTTCTTGCTCGCTCTCCTGCCCCCTGGGGTGGAGTGACAATGAGCTGGCCTGCTTGTCTCTGAAGGGACATTTGTCTTGGGGGAGTCAGAATCAACACTGGAATGTGTACATGACGTCTCTCTGAAGGGCCTGAATCCGTCATTCTCATAGATGCACTCCTCCACCGCCTCCGACTCCTCTTCAGCCTCTTGGGACACGTCCTCAAACGACTCGCCCATCTTGAAGGAGGCGCTGTGGACGGAGGAGGCCGGGGAGGGCTTGAAGGACAGGTGAGAGGAGGAGGCGTCTTCATTCTTTCCGTCCACCGAGGAGCCGTCTCCCCTCAGGAACTCAAACTCAGACTCCATGTCCAGGTCTCCGATGGCAGGCACGTCATACTCTGGTTCCTCGTATGCTGGTCGACCAGGAGACACAGGGGATTCTGGGGCCTCAGAGCCAGGGCTGCTGGGAGGTGCTGTCTCTTCGGAATCCTGCTTCTTGACTGGCGGTGCTGGGGGCGGGACTTTGGGCCTGCTGAGGGTGCTGGTTCGTCGGTTCAGGTTGGGTTTCTTGCGTTTGTCGATATAGGAGCAGGGAGCCCAGCCCTCCTTCTCTCCTATCTGGACATACCACCAACCCCCTGAGTTCTTCTCTATCACCTAGGTAACAAGACATCCAGGCACAAGCTATTCTGCCGTTCTCACAAAACAAGTGGAATTCAGACCAGTAAAACGATATTATTTTAGATTCATTGGATAACAAAAATTCTTACATCAGCTTTCTGTCCTCCATTAAAACTGATTCCATCTGCTATGCCTGACTGGAACTCTGCAATGGTGTAGTACTCTGCTTCAACCGTAGGGGGCTCTGGAGGAGAAGGTAACTGAAATCCCTGGGTAAAGACAACCACACACACAGTACTTTAAAACGGTGCAACAAAAACTTTATGCAGACACTTATATAAGTTCAATTGAGAATGTATTCACATATTTATAACACATTTGCCACTGACCAGCGTTGCATCTCTCCGAGGAGGAGGCTTTTGCCTAAGGATTGGGGAGCCTAAAACAGGAGGGAGAAATCAATCATTCAAACTGTAATCAGTGTAGCAACATAGTTGATAACATCCATTTATCAAACCTATATATTCTGTTCATTCTCCAACCCACACATACAGCTATGCAAATCCAAAAGACGTATTTCCGGTGACAACTCACCAATCTCAATCCTGTGTGGAGCGATGCGGGCCACGGCTGGGGAGGCAGGCTCAGGTTTGACCTTGCTCTCCGGCAGAGCAGGGCCTGGGCAGGAGTCAGGGCAGGGCATGGGCAGACTGATCTCCCTCCTAGCCACCTGGGGACTCTCCTCAGGAGGGCCCTCCACCTGCACGTCCCTCTCACTCAGGGTCCTCTTGTTGAGTAGGTTGCTGATCTCCATGATGTTTCCAATAATCTCCACCGGTCCCGTCACTGTCTTCTTACGGGGTGAAAGGTCATCCTTCACCTTCTTCAGGTAGGATGCCGGGGCCCAGCCCTCCTTGTCCTGGTACCTGGAAAGGGGAACGTGAGAGAGAAGGAGGGAGAGGGAGAGAGGGATGAGAGGGAAAAGCATGGCGAGAAGGGAGGGATATGAAGAGCGTGTGTAAACCTGAGCCATAATAACAGAAGATGGTTTTGTTTGGCAGGTCATTCACTGTTATGACAGTATTAAAACCCCCACAGTCTCTCTTACCTGATAAACCACCATCCCTCCAGGTTCTTCTGGATGACTTCAACAATGGCCCCCTTCTCAAAGGCAATCTCATCCTTCCCCTGGCTGGAGTACGGCTGGACCGTCACATACTTCTCCTCTGCAAGGCCCAACAGAGGGCGTGGGAACACAAAGGCTACTGTCAGCTTCTCAACCTTACTGTAGCGCTACAATAACAACCCATTATTCAAACCAATGGAAACATGAAAGTGTTTTACAGAAGGTAGAAGAAAATGAAGCATTACTGAAAGAAAAATAAAGAGAAAGGGCAAACAGTCCTGTCGACCTGACAACTCGTCAAAGGATAGAATGGCGGGGTGCTGACTGTTAAAAAATGTCTCCGATCAAAATCACATTGGGGAATAGTCCTATTAACAGATCGTGGGTAACAGATTTGTGGCGGTCAGTCTTTCTGATCTCAACACTTAGCAAGACACAGGCGCCATCTTGATTTGTAACTTCCTATTGGGCTAGTGACAGTAATTATTCGTCATAAGAGACCTCATCTCAAATGATACCAGGGAGATTAAGGAGAGAAGAGAAAGAGGACTAGACAGGGAGAGAGAGAGAGAGAGAGAGAGAGAGAGAGAGAGAGAGAGAGAGAGAGAGAGAGAGAGATATTGTGGCAAAAGTCCTTGCGTATCATCCTGTAAGAATATAAGAGACCTGAATGGGAATGTCATAGGAATTCCCTTTACATGGAAAAACTAAGGTCCATGTACAGCCATGTTAATAGAGGAAGAAAGGACATTTCCTGCCTGCTCTGCTTTCCTCTCTCCAGAGCTGTGAGGCTTCCGGTCTGTGTGTTTAAAGGCCTGGCAGAGCGGTCCCTGGAGGGGCAACCCTGTTCCTGTGGTTCCCCTCTCCGCCCCTTCCTCTCCCTCACCCTCCTTCACCCTCAAACAGTCGCCAGGGGGGGAAACTCTGAATCAGATATTATGTTAACCACAACATGCATCGCCTGCATAACTTTCATAAACTATTTTCCTGCAGTCAGCACTATTTCAGCAAGATTTAGTTCCTTCTGTGGAAAACCTCTTTTTGCTCCATAGGCCACTCTTTTTTTGTGTGCTCCGTCCACAGTGTTGCCAAGCACAAACCTTGGAGCTGGACTCCAACACCCTACAGTATCAACTCTCCTCTGCGAGCTGTTCAACTGCATATCTTTTGGAGAAAAAAAAAACTAAGCTTGGCCTTGGAGAGGGTAATGTGAGCAAGCACAAACACTTTTCACCCTTTCTTCGACAGACAGATGAATAAAACTCTTTATTGGCTTCATTTATCAGTTGACCAAGTTTCTCTCAACACCTCAGAAAAGTATGAACGTACATGTTTCATTTACTCATAAAACTCAAATAATGTGGTGAAATGTTACATGAGGTCTACCAAGGTCTATAACGCAATAACAGTTTGATAAGTGGACCAGTTTAACTTTAATTGAGAAAAGATTGCTATTGCACGCTGAGGTTAATTATAATAAATCGT
Organism: Hypomesus nipponensis; assembly: GCF_054491055.1. Classification (NCBI taxonomy): domain Eukaryota; kingdom Metazoa; phylum Chordata; class Actinopteri; order Osmeriformes; family Osmeridae; genus Hypomesus; species Hypomesus nipponensis. The sequence goes on along the minus strand of NC_140371.1, from coordinate 14,890,358 downwards.
GTACATGAGGTAATTTCAGGATGTGAACGTAAATTCCTTTTCCAACACTGATATAAAAGTTTCAGAGTTCACATTTGCTTTTGCAGGACTGACGGGAGTTTGAATTATACTCTTTCCTTACTCGCTGACAAAGTGACAGTATGAGCACGTGAGTTAATGGCATGTAGTTGGTTCAAGATGGTGGAGTTTCACGGGGAAAGGCAAGCATCACAGATAGGCAGATGGGGTGTGGACGGGTAAGGTGGACAGAGAGAAGGGGACTAAACACAGTTTGAGGTTGGGGCTGGTTCACCTCGGCTCTGCTGCCTGCTGACCATCCCCCCCAACGTCCATCTGCGGTCCAGCCTCTTCAGATGGGCCTTACGGCGTTTAGGGACTGATGGAGGGACACACATGGCGAGCAGACACACACACACACACACGCATCAAACACACAAACACAGCGACATGAAAGGAGAGCACAAACATCACAAACACCATGGATTCCATCGACAGACCATTATTAGTGGGTTACATGGAAGGATGAGGACGTATAAAATAAGTGGAGCCCCGCTGTAGTGGTGGATGGTGAGGATGGACGAATGTTACACAGGAAACGTAAAACAAGGCCATGTTGGCTGCGGCTTGTAATTAGCGACGTTGTTAGCATGTTTGTCCTGTCCTGTCCTGCAGAAGCATCTGGGGCACACATTGCAGGCCATTTATTCAATAGATTAAATAAACAGGATTTCAGTGCGCAGATCAAAATACTTTCTGACTTTTGCGTACTGGAGATGGGAAACACCCTGTTTTGAGGCAAAATTAGATAATTGTCTAATTGAAATAATTTCCCATCATCTATCATCAGTTAAATATCTAGCAGCCATCAAATACATCAGACTGAACTTGCAAGGTCAATTGGAAGTATTATGACAAAACAACATTTTTTCATCCTTTGAAAAACTTAAGTTGACAATCAAAGTTGACCCACATATTTAATCCATCCATCATTACAAATTAGGAGTAGGCAGAGCAGGATAGCTCTCCAAACATCGAGCCTTCAAATATGATAGCCATCAGAAGTATCATATCATAGAACCCATGACAAAGAATTACAAGTCTGAAACATGACCACCCCAGGAAGGAAGACATCCAACTATCTGTCATGATGGGACTCTTCATCCCATAGATGGAGAGATCCACAACGCAGACTGTCTGTCGCGGTTCTTAAGGCCGTATCATGTGTTCCAGATCCCTGCTACAGAGTTCCATCTGCATCTCTGTGACAGAGTGGTGGTTTAGGCTGCTGCATGTGGCCCTGGTCGTTCCCATGACTGAGTAGACACAGGAAGGCTAATCACACAGACATATTGCCACCTAACCACTCTGGCAACGTCTGCCATCAGCTTTGCGTGTAACCTGTGTGTGTCCGTGTGAGTGTGTTTTCTTGTCTGTCAGTATTTGCGGCCACGCAGCATTTCATAAGGAATGAATTAGCATTATGTAGATAAAGCTAGGGAAGAGAAATACCACTGAGAATTGTGTGAAACTGCAGAACCATTCATCCTGATATAGAGTTTGTTACATCCAGAATACTCCCCTCTCCCCCCCAGCCCTGATGATATACAATGCCAGGGGGAATACGGGACCCATAGTTTTGGAGTCAAAATTAAATACAGTTAAAGTCTTGGAAACACTGCTGGAAAATCTGAATTTTTGTTTGGATGTGTAAGATGCAAGCAAATTAAGCATGTGCCTCTCGTAGTTTTGGGGGGTTTTCAACAAGAATACATGCATGCATACTGAAGGCACTGCAGGTAATGTAGGTATTGTAGATAGCACTGTGTGCACTGTAAATCCAATGTTGAAATCCAAACAGCATGTATTTGACCAAAGAGAGTGACACTGCACAGGCACAGTGCCAAAGGCAATGTAGCTCAGATAACATGGAGAGGAACTGGGCTGTGACACAGCTTGGACTAGATGACTTTGTAAGTCACCGGGGAGGGTAAATTAGGATGACAGGATGATTGGATCCGTTGGTCATGGTCGTTTGGCAAACCCCACATATTTAGGTGTGTTTCTTATCAGGGCTTTGGACAGCACTGTGAGGGTAGAACGCAGGACAAAGAGCTACAGTAACCTTACCCCTCTCATCTGGAGAGATAATTATCCTCAGTGTGGGGAATCACATGATTTACCTCAAGTCCTGGGATGGTAAACATTAGAACTGACCTTAGTGTGGAGCATGACTCGTAAATATCTTCACAGTTCAATCCCTACCGTTAAAGCAGTGTAAACACACACCTCATTCATAAGTTTACCGTGCCCTAGCAGAAGCTCCCCGGTGGTCGGTTCTGCGAATGTAGGACTGTATCCCTGCTCCCCTCTGCACAGCAGTAATGTACTATTGGACTGTATCGCTACTGCCTTCCACACAGCAGTACTGTACTGTAGGACTGGCAGGACTGTAGGGATTCAATACGTCACTCAGGGCACCTCGGCCCAGGGCTGCGGCTTGTGTGTGTGTGTGTGTACACAGTACGCCTGTGTGTATATTACCACTCCTACAGTAGGTGTTTACTCAAGGCTGAATCCTCAGCTTGTGCAGCAGTGCTTACAGTGGCAGGAGCACAGAGGGGGTTGTTCACACCACCGGCACGTCAGACCCTGTCATCAGACGGTGGCGGTGGGTCTGGGGGCCACTCTACCTTGACAGAGATGGGGTAGGGTGCGGGGTGTGGGTGTGTGTGGAGCTGGGGAGGAAGTGGAGGGAGGCTGTGGTCTCACCTTCTCCAGCCCTGGAGGCGCCCAGCTCCAGGTCATCCCGTGTTCCGCTGTGGGAGTTCAGGTAGGTAGCAGGGACCCAGCCCTGCTCCTCTGCAGTGCTCACAAACCACCAGCCTGGGGGAGAGGGAGGAGGGTCAACAAGGTTAAACAAGAGGGGTGAGTTAAGGTAGGTGGTGGCAAATAAAAAATGAACTTTGTGTAATATATTAGTTCTTTAAATTTGTGACTTAACACAGCATCATTCAGTGTAGTTTTCCAATCAGCTACATTATAAGAGGGGGTGTTTTTCTTCCATCTCAGCCATGATGTCTGTGTCCGTTTATTAGCCATGATTGAATCCAGTCTCTGTATTCCAGGAATGACTGAGAGACACGTGGACAGGAGGAAAACAGTTTTGTCTCTGTCGCAACCACAGGCTATAGCTGTCACTTAGGCCAAAAACATCCCAGTGAAGATTGTCTGGTCTTGTTTTTCAACCCTGATTTGGCCTTGTTAGCCATGACAGTTGTCAGCATCAAAAAATAATTTAAAAGGGTGGAACATTATTGGCAGAACTTATGAAATGTCCAATAACAGTGTCAAAGCTGATAGGATTGGATTCCTAGGGATATGAGTTCATTGCTTTGTCAAACCCTTCCCGGACAAATGCCTGAGTTGAAACGGTTGAGAGCACAGAGTAACTAGATCAAACTCTCTAATAGGGTAAAGTTGTACTATTGTATTGATTAATATGATTGATTAATACAGTTTTATGTTCCAAGGTCATGTGAGTCATTCATTACTTTGTATGAGTTGTGCCGCCAAACAATACCCTGGCCACTGTTGCTGGCCTCAACAGTAACCTAACACTACAGTAACCTAACACTACAGTAACTTAACACTACAGTAACCTAACACTACAGTAACCTAACACTACAGTAACCTAACACTACAGTAACTTAACACTACAGTAACCTAACACTACAGTAACCTAACACTACAGTAACTTAACACTACAGTAACCTAACACTACAGTAACTTAACACTACAGTAACCTAACACTACAGTAACCTAACACTACAGTAACTTAACACTACAGTAACTTAACACTACAGTAACCTAACACTACAGTAACCTAACACTACAGTAACTTAACACTACAGTAACCTAACACTACAGTAACTTAACACTACAGTAACCTAACACTACAGTAACTTAACACTACAGTAACCTAACACCTAACACTACAGTAACTTAACACTACAGTAACGCAACACTACAGTCGCTTTATGTTTGATGTCCAAACTGTAGAAGTGCTACGTGACACCTTCTCGGTGTCCCCCCGCTCTGGAGACAGCACATCTGGCCACAGCAGGAGACACAGTGACAAAAGCCTTGCAACCTTTCTGTCTGATGTTGAGCTCCACGTATGCACTGTTTGCTGTGGTAACAGGAATCAGGAAGAGTCCAAGAACTCTTGACAACCCATACAGGACAAGACTGTTCTGTAGGCTGTTCTGCTGCTCGAAGCTCCAGAATAAATACTCTTACTAAACTGTATGTTATAATACTTGATTTTGGCTATGTTGTAGAGAAATGAAACAATTTTACATGGCTATTGTACCGTATGTGTCATTTACAATTCATGGCACTGAATATATTTCAAAACATTTCTTCCAAATCTTCCAAATATTATAATGTTTCATACTTTAAATATGAACAGGTACTGTATAGGCATGCATTTCTTTTGAACTTGATGACCTGGGAACTATACAACACATGCTAGTGGCAATGTTGCTGGAGCATCTGTGTTCCAGTGAAGTTGTGTGTGGGTCCAGAGGAGAAGGCCTCACTGTTGAGACCTGGCAACATGCCTCACATTGGCCAGTGCTCAAGGACCTAACAAGCCATATAATGTGCTCAGTCTTTACACCAAAGCTTTGGCTTCAGAAAAACCCTGCACTAATAAATTAGACTCAGAACTGAAAGCTACAAGAAATCAAATAATGTCTATAGAACTTAGTCCCTCACACTGAGACATTTTCCTCCCCTGAGGATTGAAAACTTGTGGATTGAATAATGATGTGAAAGAGTTCCAAAATACGAAGAAAAAAAACACATTATTTGTTGATATTTATTGCCTTAATTGGAGGGAAAGGTTTTGAGACCTTACGCAAGAAACTATGTATAAACACACAGTTGAAACTGACAAACCCCAGGACAGCCACACAGGATAGCTTTAACATACGATTCACAGTACCCATTATACTGATATCTTTTACCTTGGTAATGGGATTTTACTGTTCCAATTCAAGAAACTGTTCAGAACACAAAATTCTCCTTTTCATATTGGCTTGCCAACTGAAGAAATTATGTCATTTGCACGTTTGCAAATTGGCAGCTGCAGTTAGAAAAGCAAATAAGAGTATACAGTGAAAGAATGTTGTATGTTAGTACTATGTTAGGTAGTATGTTAATTAAAAGCACTTAGCTAGACGTCTGAATATACATTTCAGAGAAAAAATACTGTCACTTTAAGAGGTTTGAGTAAATATACACTATTATTGATGGCTAGGACTGGCTTGACTGTATTTTTCAGCCATGCACACATATGGCAGGTGCTTAGGCTGAGTTCACCCAACCTCAAAAGAGTCAATAAAAGTCAGCTTTAAAACATACACCCACTACACAAGTGCCGGTTTCCTGGCCAAGTCAGGTTTATATCATATAAGTGTGAATCATCTAAGAACGTGTTTTTTGTTGTTGTTTTTTTTTTAATACAAACTTGTCACCTTGTTTTTGTAAAAATCAACACACTCAAAGACAAACACAAAAATATATTTGAAAAGATGATGTCCAAATTGTTACCAGACATTTTTGTAGAGTAGAGACAATGCCAACCCAGATGTCATTCATAAGCTCTGAAAGGTGAGATGGTATGTGGAAATAAAATATGAGGAAATATTTATTCGCCTGTTATCAGAATTTCAGGAAATGTCTGTGCAGATGTCGCTGAATAAAAATGTGTGTGTCAGTGAATGTATGTGGGCGTCTGAACCATCGACCAGACAGTTTGGGCACAGTCCAGAAGTAGAGATTGAAAGCCCTACATGGAGAGAAATACGACTACACCTGCATTTTTATCTGCAGTTCACCTCTAGTCTGTATCCGGACCAGAGTCTGAGCCTCCTTCCACAGCTCTGCATGGATCTTTATTCCAGTCTGCAACTACACACATCTGTCTCATACAATTCTCTACACATACATTATGTGTATATTAAATATGGATAAAAACCCATAAACACATGTTGTCTCCCTAGCCGTGGATGCATAATACAATATGCACACCTAAAGAGATGGCTTTCAGGTTTAAACTCAGCTCTTTCTAGTTACTCTCCCCTCAGGCTTAACGGTAAATGCAGTACTGAGCTCTCTCTTGTTGGTCAGTGGTTCAGTTAGATAATACTTTGAGCCTCAACCCTCTTGAGATGTTCTCATGTAACATCACCACACCACACAATATAAACCACCAACACTGACCTCAGTGTCGCAACTTTTGCACAGAGAAAAAAATAAATGCATTGTCTTGACAACACTGCTGTTTGCACTACAATGAAATAATCAAAAACAGCATGATCAGCATGAAAGCGGAGCTGTTGGTATGTTGAGAGTTTATGTTTGACATGGCCTGCTGTGAGCTACAAAAACCGGACTGGCTGAATGACGTGGTTGCCGACGGTTTTAATTAGGCTCTTCCCACCTTAACAAACTGCCTGAGTCAGCCTCATTACACAGCTTGAAACACATACTTCAGAGAACATTTGCAAACACCACTGGAAAAAAAACTGTGGTTTACAAAGAAAATGCATGACTATAAACTATGATTATGTAAGCTTGACACGTGTTGAAGGAGAGCTCTGAGCAGCAAGCTAAAAGAGGAGAAGGTCAGCTTGAAACTGTGATGGGAGCTGCAATGGATATTCCTGAAAGGAGAAAGTATAGCAAGAGTGCAGATGTTTGGCCTAGACTTCAAAGTGATAAAGTTGTGCTTGAACCCCTTTTTGCCGATTGGGTCTTTCTCCATAAGAAAGGAGATGAGAGAGAGGCACCTACATTATCTGCTGGAGAGGGCTTGAGCCATATTTGTCTTCCCTAGAGTATCTTCTGTCTGGAAACACTATCAGGTTAAACACTCAAGGTTGCTTTCTAACACTAACCAGCAACAGAACCCAAGCTCATCTGAGGGTGAGACGAGGCCTCATTTCGAAACTCTGAACTGGAAAGCTGAAACAACTTCTTAAGATGCATAAAACGTATCACTAATAAAATATTAAATGTGTATCTTTTGATATGGTTGATGTGTTCTACAATGCCACGAAAATAATTATTAGCAGCCCGATTCTGAGGGAAACAGTACTAAGTTCAACTTTCAAGCCTTTACAAATTCTTGGTCAATATTAGCTCATTCACCGGATTTGATATGTTGACTGTAACTTTATCTTTGCTTGGTGGGCATTTCTGAGACGTTAAAATGCAATGCATGCAGTGCAGAGCCTCAAACCCCCTGTAGATATTTGATAGCAGAATGAGGAACTGTAGGAGAAGTAAGCCATTCATTTCCAGCTTCTGTATTTATGAGCACTGTATCTAGTATCAAAGACAGAGAAACATATCCACTTCAACATACACACTTCCAGTTTTCATAAAACACTGGTTCCAATTACCAGGGTGGTTCTTTTACGAGAAGTGGGCGAGAAACGACACAAAACGACTTTGAAGAACCAATGTTGACCTAAGGAACAACCCACTCTCTCCCCCCCCCCCCCTTCAGAACCTGAAAGGGTCCCCTCATGGAGCCCGCTCTGGAGCTGGGCCTTGCAGCCTCTGAGCAGTGCAGCCTGCAAACACAGGAATCCTTGAGTGCTGATAGACCACCCCTTAAAACGCTATTTAACTTTAATGGTCATTCTTAAGTGAAAGGCGCCTTGCGGAACCCTGTGTCCACGTCCACAGTCTGGACACAACACCCTTCTGTCTCCCAATGGTGGTTAAACAGTGCACTTCAACAGCTCCTTCTCTTCATCTAGGGTAGCTCTACCTAATATGCACAGTTCTGAGAGGAAAACAAATACGTATGTTATCGTAGGCCATTAATCACCTGAACGTCCAATGTCACTGGTCATACAACGATGCTGAGCTCTGATGAAGTGCATTGAAACAAGTCTTCCAAAAACAACATTGTTCCTACACTTTACTACTGACCGACACATGCTTTTGGTTTCTAAACTGACACACATAATGTAGGGCTATTGTAGGGGGGGTTCTGGATGGGGGGTGGGGGGGTGGCAGGAGTATCTGAGCTGCCCTCTCTTCACACAGACAGACATTCCTGGAGTTTATTTGGCAAATTACAATTCAGAAACGCTGATCTTGACTTGGAGCTGAGCCAAAGTAAACTCAGACCAGTCAGAGGAGAGGCAGAGGGATATATTCTGGGTTAGACTGGGCAAGGCTGGCCAAGCACTGCCTTTGAGGTGCAGGCAGACAGGCAGCAAAGTCACTGAGGAAAACAGACCACAAATTCCTCACCTTTCCTATATGATTAGCAGCTGAAACCCAATTGTCAACGACAGCACACAGTGAACCCAGACCCACAGTGTAAGAAGTGGGTGTGTGGCGCTAGCTTAGCTCTGGTTAGCATCTCGCTAACACACTGTAAGCCGAGGAGGCATCCTGGAGGATCCATTAAGCCATTATAATGAACCAACCTCTCTGAACCGCTAACTTTGGCAGGAAATGGCTTTTTCCAAATTCCCCCTGAATCTCTGCCTGCACTCTTCTCTTCTCCCCTCCTCAGCCAGCAATGGTCTGTCTCTGGCCAGCTCTCCAGAAATAGGGAAAAAAGACAACACAACCAAACAAATAGAACATAGTCAAATTGATTTTAACGGTACTTAGTAAACATGTTACTTTTGACAGATTCAATCTTTTTCTCTGGGTTTGGTACTGAAGATCCAGTTTGTTTTTGGGAGTTTAATAACTACCAGAAAGAAAGAAAAAAAACATTGAGCAATCAATCTTTTGAAAAACTGAAAAACATTTCTTAGAAAAGATTATCCAAAACATATTGTGCCCTTTTCAGCACTTTTGAATAAACGTGCACCTGACGCAGACAAAACAGGCCTAACCCAATACCCACACTACAAAACATGAATCATTACGATCAGTAATGGATCATTACAAATAACATTCAAGTGTAAATAGGTCAAAATGCTTAAGCAGTATCAAACCATTGCAACGGAAAAGAGTAAGTCGACTTGGAATAGTAGCATGGAAAACTCAGAGAGCTGAGCTAGCCTATGACTTGACCTAGATTCAGTGCCCCGTCAAAGGCATATATTATCTAATACAAGGTAAGGAAATATCTCCATTACCGCATTGGGCAGCACTCACTGTTCTGTATATTCCAGTGGTTTGTCTCAGAGCCAGACTATAGCTAATGCTTGTCTGCTCAGAGCAACGTGGCTACACCTGACAATGATTTCCAATTACAAGTAATTACGAGCAATAACATGTTAAATTAGAAGAGTTTTCGGCGGCACTATCAAGTAGCACAGCGAACAATAAATGAGTCTAAACTTAGCTGAAATTATTAACTAATGTGATAGCTTCCACTGCAATAACACTCAACTCAGATCTAGGTTCTCTTGTGTAAGATATTAGTAATGAATTTAATTTACAACACATTTTTCTCAACCCAAATTACCTTGAGGATTTGTGTATATTTCCTGGGTCTATAAAACCCTGCAGCACCTTTTAGTGATCACAAAGAGAGGTAATGCACACCTTTGAGCCACACGAGTGAATAAAGAACACATCGCCAACTTGTTCACTACTTAGGCCTGTGATTCAGAGCTCAGTCTGTCAGGAGCCATAAAAGCAGGCACACTTATCCTGATAGAAATGGATGCTAAACCAAACGAGCTCTGAAATATTTTAAGCGCACCTGGATTTGTTCGCAATTGGCAGAGGGTTTGGAAGTGATGTCACCCGCGTTTCTGTGCCTCAGCCTACATCCAGTGCAGAAGATGTCCAGCTTGCTGATGGGAAGTGCTCTACTGCCCTCAGCCCTCTACCCAGGAGGTCTGAACAGTATTTACTTCAATAAAAGACTTAATCAGTGGCTTATAAAAGTGTCCCTGTGGCCACAGGATGTTTTAAACTAACCATGGAAAAGGATCCATTGTATTTTACACGTGAATACAACCCTCCTTCACAAATGGTCTGTACTTTTCGTTCCTGTTTAGCAGAGCCTGGTTTAAACTTGTATCGGAGTGACCTCTCTGATCTCTTAATGATGAACCTACTGCAGCAGTGAGAGGGAAAAAGATGCCAACCAGGTGTGAACCTTTCCATAATGGAACATACTTTAGTTTATCATGAAAGGCACCAGGATCAAGTCAGTAATGACATAGGGGTCAAAGGCACGGCTTTGAGGAGCATGAGGACCGTCCAGAAGTTCAAACCTATTACTGAGGACAGGCATGATAAGGCCCTCTGGCAGAGAGACTTCAAGGTGTTGAGATATCCGCTCCTGACTGGCTCCCCAGTGGGGTGAAGTCCTCCTGGGCCAGGCAGGAAAAACAAACAGGGGCACGCAGAGGGAGGGCAGTACAAAGCAGCCAGACTCAATCACCTCTCTTCCTCCAGGCGTCTGTGGCATGGGGGTTTCACGCACACCCGACCTGGAAGTCCAATCGCTTTTACTCTTTCTCTCTCTCCCTCTGCGTCCTCTCTCTCTCTGAGGAACACATGAGTCCCATTACTGTTTTACTGTCTCAGCACACCATTAAAGCTGGACACCGGGCCCAGCAACAGCGCCCATCCATCAGACTCTCAGCCTGCACTGGAGATGGAGGAAACCTCTTAAAGGGCTAGCCTTAGGCAGGTGCTCTTGGGCTATTCCCTTTGGCTGTACAGGGACAGAACATCACCCTGATCCCCGATGCGCTCACTGTGTTTGGGGTTGCCGGGCTGACGGCCGCGTGATTTTACTGTTTATTTGTTGGCCATCCTCAGGGGTTGAAACAGCTGACTAAGGACTTTGTGCAGCTGGCATTAGTAAATCCAGCATGTCCTCCTCTCTTTCCACGCAAGTGAGCGGGAGATTTAATATACGAGTCTGGGAGGCATTCCTCCTGCAGAAGGCAACATTCTGGCTGCGGGCCTAAACCAATAATGGGGGAAAACAGGGCTGAGAGCAGGCCAAATGGAGCCTCCAGATGGGGCTACGGCACAACGAGCTGGATGGAGAGGGAGGGGAGAGGGGGAAGAGGGACCGCGGAGAAGGAGGGCAGGAGAAAAGAGGAACCAGAAGAATTGGAGCAGTAGGACAAGAGGGGGAAGAGGTTACAGGTTGGGACGAGGGTTGCTCCCGTGACGGGAGGGTGTCATCTCGCGGCGGCTGTGCACGAACATGTTTGTGTGCTGTGCGTGGAGCTGCCATGTTGCACAGGAAGAATGAGGCGACTTACCGCTCTCGCTCTTCTCAATCACGTCCACCACCTCTCCCACCTGCAGGCCGATCTCCGCGTTCTCCTGCTTCTCGTAGTTGGCCACCACCACGTACTGCTCCAGCAGCATGGGGTCCGCGCCGTCCAGACCTGGCGTGGATGGGAAAAAACATGCCGTCAGCCAGCTGCTGCCCGCGGGCCTGCGAGAGCGACCGCCGGACACCCGTTGCGCCATAGGCCAATTTGTCAGGGGAGCTCAGCCAATTGGAACACAAGCTGGGCTCAGTGCATCTTCCCAAGAGTCTGGCCATATAGATGGATCACCACCCAGCAGCCCGACACCCGGGGCAGAGCAGAGGCCAGGAGAAAACCACAGCTCCCAGAAAGTCCAAAATTGTCCGGCAACTGGCTAGAGAGAATCCATTCTACTGTGTTGGGGGGCCTCATCCGTAGTCCAGCAAATCTGAGATGGATGAGTGGATGTGGCCAGCTAGAGAGGGATCGTGAGGGAAGAGAGGGCTGGGCGGAGAGAGAGAGAGAGAGAGCTGCAGACGCTTGTGGACGGAACAGAGGACTAGAAGAGAGGAACGGTTTCCCCTGGAAAATAAACAGCCTGCTAAAAAGCCTCCTTCTCCTCTTCCTCCTCCTCCTGCTGCTGCTCTGTGGGGCTGGGGCTGGAGGACGAGTAGGGGGGTTGTGTACGCCAATCAAAAGAGTCGACACCAGAGGCCTTAAATAGAACCAGATGAGGGGGCTGGAGCTGAGTTGGGAGGGCGGAGTCTCTGCTGCTGTGAAACTCTAGAGACTTGACTCTCACTCTGTCCGGCCAATGGACAGCTACCTCTCTGGGTTAACCATGTAGGTGCCAGCAATGGTTAAGTTTCAACATTATGGTTTCAACAGTATTATTACATTATACTCCTGATTGTATGCCTTGTAAGCACTAATTGTAACTTGTTTATACCACTAATCTGATTGCGTACTGTCCATCGTTGTTGATGCGACACATGCTAGATTTTGAAAGTGCCAGGTTCAGCTTTTGGAAGAGCAAAAATAGCTACCTGTTGCATGATTTCAAAGAAACCTACACACCACTATACACCATGAAACCATGAAAATTGCCTCAAAGCACATCCAGCTGTACCTCAAACAGAGACAGCCCATCTGAGCAGCAGAACTAACCAGGGTCAGCTGCAGCAGAGGCTTGGTTCACACATTACTGCTGGCTCCCAATCCCCTCTGGCTCAAGGTCAGCATCACTGTACATGTAGGTAACATTCACCAAATGTGAGTAGTTCTTTACAATTATTGTTGTTCTAGGTTACAGTGGTCAGGGCAAGAATGAATGCCAATTGAAGAACTCATAGGTTCAGGTTGCATTCTGACAGCTTTTGTTTTACTGACTGTCAAACAAACCTTTGAAATAGTAGAGTGGAATATTCAGTTTCAGCTCACTTAATAAAGAAAAATGGGCAGAAAAATTTAAACGAAAGTCAAACAAGATGTAATAAAAACATAATTCAAATGGTGGTAAACTCAGAATCTGGAACAAGGTACAAGAGGGTTCTTACATAAAGGATGGAAAATAACTGCAATCCCATCCATTAAACAGAAGGGACTTAGATAAGGGGTGATTAAGATGGCCTGGATAAAGGTGCTGGTCGAAAGAGAAGACCTGATGACATTAACTGAGACTGAAGATGCACATTTCCGTAAGTTAGGATTATATCTCCATTTATTGTTGAAAGACAAATCTGGAAAGTCATTAAACTCATAAATCGTCTGGATGAGCTCGACTTTAATAGAATCCAAACTGCAGATACTTCCAGAGTCTGACGTTGAATCAGTGTGGTTTCTCTGTGGTTTATGTAGCGTTCACATTATTTGCGTAAAAAGCATTGCTCACCGCAAGCTTGGGTGGATAGGCAAGAGAGGAGCTCATCCTATCAGAGAGAGCAGGATCGCACCCCCATGCTGCTTAAATACCTTACTGAGAGCCCACAACCTTCACAGCTTCACCGGAGGTTTTTCAAAAGTGGAGCCTGCTTTGGAAAGTTCTGACTTTTGTCTTTGGTCCCACATGTTTTATGATATACCTCTTTGAATCACCAAATTCAGAGCCTAGTCATCACAGCCAAGCTCCTGAAATGGAAGAAAAACCAAGGAATTTTTACGAACTGTCATGAACGATAGTAAGATGGATGGCGGACAACCCCAAATCAAATAAATGCCATCTCCTAAAAGTTCTGGACACTTACTTGTCAGAAATGGGAAATCAGTCACTTTCCTTGATGTCATTTCCTGACACACGTGTAAAGCCCAATGGGGCGTGGTCTGATCAATCAGGATTTGGGAATTCACGTAGAACAACCTCAAATCATGTTGTTGAAGCACATGGCTGAACGCCTGATGTTACCTAGGGAGGTAAACCCTCTAGACTCTAGTCTGTATGAATGAGTAAAGGCTTTGTCAGCACACTCAGTAGGGCTGAAAAACAAAAGCTAATATTTCAACATTGTTCAGGAAATGAAATGTTTTGCATCAGCAGGAAGAAAAGACCAAGACAAGACGTACAAGTGTGAGAAAAATGAGGTGAAACAGCCTTAACCATAATAGACCTCTGTGTGTGTGTGTGTGTGTGTGTGATCCCTCCCCCCATATGCACAGCAAAGAGCTATTTATGAGCTCTTAAAAGAGAGCTTTCTCCAGCAGACGTTAGACTGTGATCAGATAGCCATATTAGCTACTCTCTCTGTTTATGTCTCTCCTCCCTCTGATTTATACATACACTTCCTGCCCCCACCCATGCACTCCCTATCGCCCCCTCACCTTGTCTTACCGCCCCCCCCCCCCCCCCCCCAACCCTCTCCCTACATACACACACCCACACACGCACACACTCCTCGACAGCAGCCCGGTCCAAGAGGACAGTTGGGAGCTTTGCAAGAATGCATCTTCTGAGAAGGAAACAGGGGAGTTGGGGATTTCAAAACCGTTTGTTGGTTTACCTCAGGGCATTCTCTCCCTTCCTTTCTCCATGTCAGACGTTTAGATATTCAACTCAGGGTTGGGTTGTGGAGCAGTTTGGTGCTCCCAAACATGAAGCTGTAGGCTGCAAGTTCTGCTGCAGCTCACAAGAGCAGAGTGTCAGACCATATGTGGACAGGAACTGGCAGAGGGAGAGGTCTTTGTTTGGGCCATCAGCTGAGAGTGTGTGGGTGGATGAGGACGCGGAGGGATACTGTTTAATGTTATCCACAGATGCATTCACATCACTAAACTGCAATGCCAATTTTCTAAGTTCCTCAATCCTCTGCGGGTGGAAATCAAATCTGTTGAATCTTAGATTCGATGGTTTGAATGTGATATCCACAAAGACAGGAAGTTTCTGTTTATGTGTTAGTGAACTCAACAAGAGACTGTTATGAATGATCTCCACATGCATACTGTACATGCAGATCCATAACATCTGTCCAAATCTGGAAATCTCTCTTGTTTCTGCAGTTGTGTTCTTTGGTGTCCTTAAATGTCCCAACTGGCCCAAACTTTGTTTGAAGTTATCCCAATAAGCTTGCTAGCTGCTCCTGGGATGGAAGGTTCTCCAGGTTGGAAATCCGAGAGACGATTCTATGTCAGGTCAGTGTAAGTGTTTGGAGTGGGTTAGTGCAGCACCCTACCGCGACACAGAGTCAACATGGAGAAACGTAACCATTTACAATTGTGTTTCTTTCTGCAACTTCAGAGTTTATTAAGAGGTTGACATACTCTGACTCGTCACATAATGGCATGGTTAACCTTCTCTGACCTTTGAGACCGTCATTATAAGAGAGACGTTTCACCTGAGTGAGTCTGTGTGAATTCAATCTTTCAGGTGCCATGTGCTGGATGGCGGTTTGTGAATAAAAGCCCTGTCTGGAAGGTGGGCTCAGTATTCAATGGGTTTATCACGAGAAGTGTGACACAGTCAATGGTTGTTCAAGAGTTAGAGGAGCATATATTCCTCCATAATGATTTCCTGAACTGGGCCAAACCTTTATTTGTGCCCTACACACATTCACATACCTCTTGAAGTACCCTTTACCCCTGTGTAGACCAACACCTTGACCCCACATTTCCCCCCTTTCTCTGCACATGCGCCATGCGCACACACGCACGTACACACACACGCGCACAAACACCGCTCCGAAGCCTCCCGAGTCCCCCGGCTCCTCTGAAGCCAGCGCGGCTGCACACATGCAGACTCCCCCAGTCTGAGCGTAACTCTGAAATGGTTTCCACTTGCCACGTAAACCTCTCTCTCTCTCTCTCTCTCTCTCTCTCTCTCTCTCTCTCTCTCTCTCCCTCTCTCTCCCCCTCTCTCCCTCTCTCTCCCTCCCTCCCTCCCTCCCTCCCTCCCTCCCTCCCTCCCTCCCTCCCTCCCTCCCTCCCTCCCTCCCTCCCTCCCTCTCTCTCCCTCTCTCTCTCTCTCCATCTGCTTTTCACATGCACTGCACCCCCCAGTGCTCCCTCTTCCTTTCACTCGCTCAACTCAATGAGCCTCTCCATCCCTATGCTGCTCCCTTCCCATCCCTCCCCCTTTTTTTCTCTCTCTCTCTTTCTTTCACTCCACCCCTCTCTTTGCCTTCCTTTTCTCCCTCTCTCACTCTTTGCCTCCTACGTTTGCGCAAATGTACTGTCTCGTAATGTTGTTTCTGGAAGTTGCCCTTCAAAAATGCCCACCTGTGAATGAACTGCGCACATGCAGCATGTAGAGAAACCAGAGTTAACCAGAAGTTAACCGAAGCGGTATCAGTCAACATTTTTGCAAAGAGTCCCGAGCCTTTTCACGTTTTGAATGTTGTGCGTTTGGTTAATTTTTAACTAGCTCCTCTCAAGCTCAACAAACAAGTTACTTCACAAAACAAAAAGGACTGGTGCAAAGGGACGCTAAGATAAACAGTGCATAACAAGTAAGGTATGTTACTTCATGACTCTCGAGATAAAGAGCAAGAATATGATGTTGACTCAACTGTGAGTGGACTGCTTCCAGTGGAGAGCCCCATGAGCAATTGATTTGATTGCGATGGAAGTTGCAGTTGGAGAACAATAACTAAATTGCAGGCCAGAGCCTTACTGAAACCACATGAAGGAGCAATTCACTCGTCGGACAGTGTATCACTCCCATTCAATCACAGGGGAAGACTTGCCACACTATCTGAGTCGTATCCTAGGATTTATCCATAGGGGACTCAACACAGGGATGCCCCTAGCAATGGCAGCAGTTTAGAGGGAAGGGGGAGGAGAGGGAGGGAGAGGAAGAGAAGAAGAAGCGACAGGTAGGGGAAGAGGAAAAAGAGAGCGAGAGTGAAAGAGAGAGAGAAAGCATGATGATGAAGTCGATGTTGATTAGAGCGTCATAGCTCCGGCAGTTCCATACCAGGTAGAAAGTCTTCCTAAACCCAGCTGAAACCACTTGCAGTTTTGTGGCCAGGGGCAGCATTTTCCTGTTGGAGTCGAGGCTCATTCAACTCTTCAGGGAGACCCGCAGCATGTCATTACAGAGACCATAAGCTGCAGATACAGCAAGAAATTGGCCACATGCTTGCTCACTCTCTGTGCTGTCTTGCTTCACTGGAGCTGAATTCATATCTCTCAGCAGGGTTAACTGTTCACGTTTCTCTTCTAAGGAAGACCTCAGCAGGAGATGGCTAGAGGGAATACTGTGAAGTTTGGTTACATCAGGAGCACAATGTAAAACTGTCACACATACTTCTCCTACTTTGAGCGTAGCCCAGGCCTCCAATCTCCATCTTCATGGAACGCGTCTAATTTCTAGTACCGACTGAATGTAGGCTAGGAGACACACGGACCTGAAATCAGGCAGTCTTTCCATTTCTCTATGTCAAAGGAATTTGCTATTACGTAAAGGCCCAATACAATGGAGTATATAATGAAATTAACTTGGAGTCTTATTTCATTTGGTGGCAACTTCAATGCAGATGCCCTAGTTCTAAAAGAGGTGCAGAGAAAGTGCAGGCGGCCAGATAAAAAAAAAGTCTGACCACAAATACATACCTAAGTCAATTATAGTAATGATTACAACAGGCTTGTGTTAAGGATCATTTGCAAAACTTAAGTTCAGAGAAGCCTCCACAGCCTATGGCTGAAATTAAGAGGAGCACATGCAGCCCAAAGCATGCAATCCTATATTTCTTGTGGCACGGCAGTCAAAAATAACATGCATTCACAGACACACACGCGCACACACACAAGCACAGACACATGCGCACGCACATACGCACATACAAACACACAAGCACAGACACACACTCATGGTCATGGTCATAGTTTAGATACACAGCTGTTCCTCCAGCTCCTCTGAGTCCTCTGTGAAACCCACCCACGAGTCCACACACACACACACACGTCTGAACCCTACCACCCAACCCTAGCATGGTGGATACACAGCATAGCACCACAAACAGGTGGTCACTCCCTTCCAATGCTGTTTGCTAACCCTTTCATCTCTAGAAGCCAGGCTAGGTCCAGGTGTGTGTCCTCGGCATAGGGCTGATATGTTATCACATTGGCTTCATTGCTGCTTTGTTCAGCTGTCAGTGGGAAATGTGATCATCAGAGTTTAAGTTCTGTCTTGTTTCATAAAAGCGATGCACATTACAGACTTTCATACTACCACATAGAGCTCGCTAAACAATGTTGGTCATTTGATATTGGAGACAGTTCATACATCAGGGTTACACATATTGAAAAGTGAATGCATTGGAGTCATTCATCAAAAGGCGCAGCGTCGCTTTAAAGCCTCTCATAAGACAGACAGGGTGAAGACGTCTTACCTGACTTGCGTTTCGCGGAGCCTCCACATTCTCTGAAAGAGAAGCAAAACCAGAGAGTCATTGTGAGAGCGGGACAGATAGAGGGAACCTATACTGCCACAGCAGAAACGTACTGCCCTGTCATGCCCAGTGCGCTGCGTTCTACTGTACACGAGCCACCAGCCAAGCCCTTATTAAGAATGCACTGACACCCCATTCTGAGCATGCAAGACGGGGAGGGAGGCAGCTAGACGGAGGAGAGGGTGGAGAGGGCGTCCGCTTGTCAACGAGAGTGACGAGTAAACTGTGCTTTGGAGTTTGGGTGCACTTTTTCCACACGTTTGTGTTAAGATGTGCGTGCATGTGTCTGCGGCAGCTGGCATTACCGCACAGAATGGTCCAGTCATTGGACAATGTGGTGTCATACACGACGAGGCTGTCCCATTCGCGCTGATGGAAATAAGCCCTTTGTTCCAAAGCCAATGCTAGACCCTTTCGTCTGCTTCTGAATGACTGAATTCATGAATGGATCAGCTTTAACCATTCAAAGGAACCGTCAGACAACACACCATGGAGTTGACCGTGCAAAAGAAACTGTGGACTGGCTGTGTTCATCCTGTGTTCCGTGTATTTGTCTAGTATGTGCGTGTGTGTGTGTGTGTCTATGTGTACAGTATGTGCGTGCATGCAAGTCAGTGTATGAGGGTGAATGTGTGAACAGTAATTGTTTATGGATACTCTGTGTCCGTGCTAGGGAAATGCTGGCTGTCTGCACATACTCATTTGTTTAACTGCAGTGTGAACACAGCGTTGAGAGACTGAAGGTGGAGGGGGATGAAAAGGTGAGGCAGGGGGCAGGACTGGAGGGCAGGCAGAACTCATGGAAAGGACCTAATATTTGGATGAGCTCTATTCATTTTTTTCCATGGCTTTGTTTGTCAACCTCGAGTTTTAAATGGGAACAATGCAGGTTTAAAAGCTAAAGCAAATCTGTAGTGGTCTGTCTTGATGGATGTGCTGGCATCCTGTAGCATAAAGCTACATTGTAACTTGTATTAAACTTCTATAGTCAGTTGATGTGAATGATAGGCCAACAGTCGTCTCTCTTGATGGGCACTAAGGCCTTTCTTGAGCTGCAAGTCCATTGCCAGTTGCTGTCATTGTAGTGTTATACAACTCTTTTCTGTGTTATTTCTTCATGTCTTATCTTAGAATCCAGCGTGCTGTGCTTACTAATCATTTGATTCACTGCTATATCATGTGTGAGAGGTTAAACAATCTCATGTATTGACCCTCTGACTTGGCCAACCTATACATATGGTTTATGGAGCAAAATTTAAGAACCACCATTAATGAAATATGATAATACAACACACAGGATTTCAATTAACAAATCCTTATTTGTTGATTTTGTTGTTCTATTCATATAAATTATAGAAAATACAATTGTCTGTCATTTCATTTAAATAATTTAAACGAGTCACTCTCCAAATATAGCCATGCTTCCCGTCCATATATAATATCTATATGTAACCACCTCAGCCTAGACAAAGAGAGAATACTTCAGTGGAGAGAGAATAGAGCTGTTCTGTGAGGCTGTGCTGGCCTCTGGAGCTCTTTATGGGCCTGTTCCTCAGTGGCATATGAAAGGCATTACCGTGGAGGGCTGGGGGTAGGGGCGGGCCTAGGTGGAGGGTCAGGGGGGCTTCAGAGGCCTCCAGATGGGGAGGAGTGGGTTGGAGGGATGGAGGAGACTCTGCTGGGCTAGGTGGAGTTAGGGACCAGAGGGATACTTGAGCAGCCAAGCTAGTGAGTGAGCAGGAACCAGACCCTTCCCTGGGGGTGAAAGCTCACATAACCCTGGTTCTCTACGTTCCCGAAAGTAGTTAAATCTAATAGATGTGGGGATGGTGAAGGAGAGGAGGTACAATATGTTCAAATGCTATTAAAATGCTTAAGAAGTGTTTGCTAAACTTTTAACCTCTTGCTCACTAGCTAAAGCCACAAATAGGGTATTGTCGATTCCACCATCTACCATGAGTCTAACAACAACTATCTTGCTCAGTCTCTCTCTCTCTGTCACAATCACATACACACACACACACAGACAAAGATACAAAACGCATACACATAAAACACACACATTCCTCATTAAACAGGGTCCATCCCGAGTCGGAGTTGAGAATAACCATCTGTTTGTGCATAACTGCAGCTCAATCTCTGTAGGTGGGCCCATTAGGGATGGAATGTGTGAGATATTAGTCTTTTGCTCACAGTTCTGAGCCAGTTGGATTCCAGCCATAAGACTGCAGGGTCTGCTCTAACTAAACTCCGTAGAGGAACTCCAGTCTGAGTCTGACACAAGTCTGACCCTTGCATGCGTGACCCCTGGTCCCAGGTCAGGGCAGGGTTCATTAGGCAGGAAGCCATTATGATCAATGACAGCTGAGATATGTTGGATGAGTTGGGAGGGGGGCATTAGAGTCCTGAATACTCACAAAGAATGCAGAAAACCCATGCCTCAGACACCCCACTTTTGAACAAAGCTTAGTCATGGTAACCAAATGATGGTGATTTCTAGACCATAAATCAACTGCTAATAATACCTCTATATCAACATTTTCACAGTAGGAGGAAAGTCCATTTCACATCGCTGCATTCAGACGTGTGTATATGTGTGTCTACACGCGACTATGTCATTGATATGTACTGTATGCAGCAGCAAAAGCACTTCTGCTGATTAGACAGAGTGAACCTTATACCCCCTCACACACCCACACACACACACCCAGAGTCACCCCTTCACCCTGAACTGGAGCATTCTGATGCGTCCCCTGAGGTACAAAGCCATTAAGGTCCTCGTTCCTGATTAGGAGAAAGGCTTGAGGCAATGTAGCTTTTCAGCAGACTATTTTTTTTTCCTGGTGTTCCTGAATTGATCTCATTCATTTGAAATGACACAGCTCCCTCTGGCGTAGGTATAGTATTCCCTTTCTGTCGCTGTCAGAAACAAGACTTGTGTTTTTCCCTTCCAGGAGGTGGCAGCAGAGAAAAGCTCCAGTTCTTTTGCCCAGCTAATCCCTCCTATATATCTTTGTAAAACATCAGGTATGTTCTCTTGAAGTCTCCTTTTTAAGTCTGTACTCAAAGTGAGCCGGCTACTCTGGGTGGTATGGCCTCTGCTCCCAGACCAGTAAGATAAAGCTGTACAGGGCCATCTCAGCGACTGCGGGGGGATCCGACTTTGAAGTGGGATTATCCTGTCTGTGTGTTCACAAGGGAATGGGGGTAGTGAGACTGGCCTGTGGGTTGGTTAGCTGAGACCACTAAGAAATATGTTGAAACAGCAGAGATAGACAATGCACGAACTGATGCATGGATGATGTTTAACATTAGG
Source organism: Hypomesus nipponensis (assembly GCF_054491055.1). Taxonomy (NCBI): domain Eukaryota; kingdom Metazoa; phylum Chordata; class Actinopteri; order Osmeriformes; family Osmeridae; genus Hypomesus; species Hypomesus nipponensis. Next base: position 14,868,888 of record NC_140371.1, on the reverse strand, counting down.
AGGTCTCAAAACGTGCTGATGTATTAGGATAACAGAGACACTGCTTGGGCACGTGACCCTTAAGAAAACAGATGCAGAAGGGGCCACAAGACAAATTGGATAAGTGCAAAAAAAACACCAGAAAAGGATCATTTCAGAGTTTCTAACATGAGAGCTGCCCTTTGATTCCACTCCCAGGGCCTTGACTAAGAACCGAGTATAACATATGAGTTGTAGCAAAACCTTTTCTGACCTGATACCTGAACTCAACCCCCCTCTCATTGAAGACTTAGTATGGGATCATGTGTCAGTTCCAAAATCTCTTCATTAATAAAACACCAGACACAAGAATGACTATCCATCATCTGGGAGACATGCTGTGACCTCGGGGATCACAGGACAATGTGGGGGCAGACATCTGCACCAGCTGCAGCAAACACACACACAAATACACACACACACACACACACACACACACAAACAGGCACATGACGTTTCCAAACATTTGCTACGTGTAATCCACTCGGGGGCAGTGTTTAACTACAACCGAAATAGGGGAGGATATTTCCTACGATCTGCAACACATTTTTTAAACATCATTCATGGAATACTTAATTTACAGATGAAAGCAGCCACTCTCCTTGTAGATGAAAAGCGAAACCTACTCTTTGGGAGGGTTGAGATCTTCAGCATTGGTCTCGAAAAACCTGAGAACTTCTTCACTTTGGGAAATATGTTGAGGAAGTTTCATGAGGGCCTTCAGCAAGGAAGAGAAGAAGACAGGACAAAGACAGTATTACACTATGGACACAATATTACGCATGATGATCATTAATAGCACAATTACAGTAGCCAGTGTCCGCTGTGGATCTACAATTTGTCCGGCAACTATTTTTGTCAAGTCTAAGGCACACATATATATATGCATGTGTTCCTCTCTTTGTGTGCGTGTGCTGCTGTATGGTTGTCGTTTTAGTGTTGCTGCGGATGGCAACGTTTACAGTGCAGCCACGTTAGGCTGCGGAAAGGATGAAGGGGAGGTCTGGAAGGCAAGGAAGGGAAGGAAGAGTGATCAGAGCCTGGGGAGAGGATAAGACAGAGGAAAACAGATGGAGGGAGATAGACAGGCACACTGGGCTCTGCCAAAACTAGGACTCAGCTTGGCTGCTTTGAAAACTACAAATGGCCACGCTGCATGTAAACAAACATGACACGTACACAAGTGAGCAAGCTATTTTATAGTAAAGAAAGCGTATAGAAAAAATAGAACTTCATATAAAGAAGTTATAGGACGTATTATTAGACTGTGTTGTGTAATGTTGTTGGCATTTGGCGCTGTTCCGTGTTTGTGTATGTGTTTCTGACCCCTGCTGCACATAAATTTCCTTTTGAAGGATAAATAAAGTTGAAAGTTGAATAAAGTTGAAAGTTGAAGTTTGAATAGACTAAAGAATCTGTCTTTCAAAATAAAGTTTTACTTTGCCAGCATACTATGCAGAGGCCTGTTTCTCCACAGTTTATGCGTGTTCTTGAAAATACTGACACACTTGGCACTCTGCCTGCCCCACATTCCAGACTGAAACCCAATGAAGGTAACAAGGTCAGGTACAGCTGGGAGCGGTATTGCCTCCCAACCTCCTCTTCATCCTTCCCTCGCTACTCCTCCTCCTGTGCTGACTCATCCTTTTTCTGCGGATGCTGCGTTTGTCCTTTGTGCCCCCCAGTTCCCCGTTTCCTATATACGCTGGCTATTTACATTTCTGAGAGGAAATGACAGGCACAGATAGAGCTGGGCTTTCCTGTGCTGGCTGATGGGGAGGAGGGTTGGAGGGAGGGAGGGGGACTGTCACTGAGTCCACAGAAGGCACGAACACAGAGGACTCTATAACGGGACTTTCTGGATGTCAAATATGTGTGAATTCTTTTGAAATGTCGTATGACAGGAAATATGGAAAACTGATAAACCATTGTCATGTTATCATGTTGTGCAGTATAATGTCCACTAGCAAACATTTCATTGACAAACGGTTGATTGTTCCCAGTTCAGAAGAGATTCTGGTCTTACTCTGCAGTAGTCATCCAGATGTCTCAATCGTTTGACAGCAACATCTCTGATGTGACTCCGGCGGAATAAGACTTTACCTGAAACCAAACAGAACACTTTTTGTTGCAATTCAAGAAAGTACCTGCAGGTGGCAAAGAGATCATTTCCAAAGACTGGAACAATGGCACAAGAGGACAGCAATGAATTAGCTGCAGAGAAATAGAGCAAATCTATGTGTTTTACAGTTTGTCTGTATTACTGTGGAGCAAATCCACAGGGAACACAATGGTGAGGTTCAGTTTACTCCTGAAGAAATTCAGTGAGTCTATGTGAATACATTGACAGGGTGTATGACATCCATTGCCAGCCAGATTGTTTACTTTCTGCAGGGATAAGTGCACAGGCAGATTCTCCCTCCCTGTTTAGCTAGCTAGGTCCTACAGCAGAGGTAAACAACACTGTCCAGACTGGAGCTCCAGTCTTCAGCTATCTGACAATGTTACTTTTCAGTCCTCTGGGAAGGCTAGGGTTATCAGATTAGCTCAAGCCACCCCTCCCAGCCTCTTCCAGTCACACCACACCATGCTTTATTTAGGTTAGACGGAGCAAAGTTGTTGGAAATCTGACCTTTAGAATAAAATGATACATTACTTACTGAAAAGACACCCGGCTATATGTCAACACTGAGCGCATAGAATTCCACTGTCATACACCAGCATCAACAGGCAGACATGAACACAGAAATCAAGCAATCCACTATGCTGTGGTGAGTGTATAACGCTCGCTGTCTGCATGCTCACCTGGTAAGAACGGAATGATCCTCTTTTTGGGGTCCTTTTGTCCTCCCTCAATTGGGAATTTGTCAAGAAGCTGCATCTGAAATCAAAAGAGAAGGGGATTAAACATGGTCGTTTTAGACCAAAAAACTCCTGGGTGAACCCAAAATGTACCCAAAATATTGGATTCATATGTAAATACTAAATACCAAAATGTTATGTGTTCTCTCCAATTACACCATATAAACAAAGACAGAATGAATCTGTTCAGAGGGAACTGGAAGAGATTAGAAAATCGCAGCAAGCTTGGCTCTCTGTTTTAGTACGTCTGTTTTAGTATGTCTGTTTTAGTATGCGCCTGTGTTTGTGTATATCTGGGGACGGGGGTGATGTCATAAACTCAGAAGAGCACTCAGTGAAATGACCACAATAAGGGGTGTCATTACATAGCCAGTATGTAAAGACACCAGACACAGGGCCTCTTTGATCTCTGGGGCGTCAGACAGACAGGCTAACGTCACCTCGAGTCATCTGCACCCACACTCAGTACACATCTCAGTGGAGATAGACCATCGGTCGACCATCAGTGCTGCTACCGAGCCCACAACATCCTATAACCCAATTACACACCGTCATTCAGTCCAAGAAGCAGATGTGCATCAAATACATACTGCATGATGTGGTCTTTCATGAGGAGATTAGATAAATGCTTCTCTCTTCTGATCGATTGCCTGCTTGAGCTGTGTGCACATCCGTGTAAGTTGGAGACCTTGTACTGACATGCGTGTGCAGAAGTATTAAGTGTTTGCGTCATGCTCACTGAGTTTCAAGTTTCCTTAAATAATAAATCACTGCAACGCACTGAAGTCAATGAATGCACGCAGGACGGTACAGCGACATGTCTGTCTGGCTGCACGTGCAATCGAGCACTGCCTCGATCCAGATGTGATGAAGGCTGCACAGAGTCAGTTAAAACACACACATCTAGGCCTGTGGGAAGAATGAGCGGCACATGAGCCAAACAGAACCAGGTGGACAAACAATGTTCGACCCACTTTGTGGCTGAATTGGGCCCGTTCTGTCTGGGTCTTTAAGAGTTGTAGTATGTGGGACTACAATACTCGAGAGAGCAGGATTAGTTCTCTTCTTGTGGTTGTCTCGCTTGCTCCTTCTATGCTAACATTGCTAAAAGTCGAAATCTCTCCAGGACCTTGGCATTTCCCCCTCCTCTGATGCACAGACAGCAAACAAGGAGTGGTTTCCTTTGAAGAGGTCACCCCACATTGTTGTGCTTTGAGGGTAAAAGGGAACACTGAATGTTGAGAGCTGTGTCGGTTAACCAATGCATCTCAATAAAAAGACATGTAAAAACAGAAAAGGAAGATTCCAATGGTAGACTTCAGCCTGCACAAAAGCTATAAGGGAGTGCTTTTACAACCATCCACAAAGGGAGAACCTGGTCAATATTCCTATACAATAAGTCACTTTGTTTGACACACCCTTTAGCATATTTTGGGTATTTCTGTTGGCCATCAGGCTTCTACTCAATACCAGCTGGGAGAATTCTCTTCACAGCTTTCTGACATATCTCTGGCTCGTATAGACCGTTCCCAACCCCGACCACAGTGATGATAGAATCCCCTGAGGGCTGACTGGATACTCTCTGGACAGGTGGGAAAATCTTCCCCATGGCAACGTTCGAAAAGCATGGAACACATCTTGCCTTTTGGGTATTTCTCCTGTTACAGCTACTTGTGGTGGTTTCCCGGGAGACTTGTCTTTACTTACTTTTGTTCGGCTAGATGTAAAATGTTATAAAAATGCTGTGTCAGCCAAGTCACTAGCAAAATGAAGACAGCTTTGTAGCAACAGCTTGTTATATAGGTTGTTAACGCTTCCCTCCCACATCCCTAAAATGTTACTTCAACTCCTAAACAGCACTCAGAACTATTCCTCAGGAATCAACAAAGACAGAGCAAGAAAAAAAGAGATAGAAAGGAAAAAAGTCTAAAAGGAGACTAACAGTAGTTATGTATGAACAGTCAAACAATGAGTTTGTTCAGTGCGCAAGAACGCAGTCAGGGGGATGGTGGGGAAATGTTAGAGTGGGAAGACAATATAATTCCATGTTTTTTTCCCAGGCTTTTACCATCCACTGCACAGTTGGTTACTACATGAAATCCATGTTTAGCAGCCCTCTTGGTAAAATGTTTCACCTCACATAAGATTTCTTGTACATATCTTAATATAACAGTATGTAAGAAACTCAGAATACACAGGGAAGCGTCAGAAGTACATAGATTTTTTTGGCTTTTACCCTTATGTTACTAAAAGCATAATCGTGCTTGGTCAATATTCAAACAGTTTATTAACTCCGCAATCCATCACTTTACTCAAACGTGTCTGCATTTACCACAGCACCATTAGTACATTCACACCCACAACTCTTGCAGTAATACCTCAGACTCAGGGTATGAGAGTTTTAAGGACTAAAACCTTGTTCCAGGCTGGCTTATGAAAGTAATCTAGGGCAGACAAATTACATTGCAGACAGGGTAGTTCTGATTCTGGTCCAATACCTCAAGTCAAAAATAAGGCCACTAAGGTTCCTGTGGAGGAGTTTCCAAAGAGCTGACGAAGGATAGGAAGCCAGGCCAGCTTGCACACACCACAATCCCCCTGAGGAATGCCCCGACCCCAGTGTGCTCTGTCCGCTGTGGTTTGAGGGTGTGGATGGGAGGGGATGAGAGCTTGTCTTTCTACGCGTAAACTCGGTTCGACTCACCGCAATTCTCTTGGCTTCCGACATTGGTGGCTCTCAAAACATTTCCCTCAGATACTAGAAAACGGTGCAGCAGAGTGCCAGCTCGGCAACATTTTAGAAAACAAGTGGAGCTAAATGACTTGAATGTATTTGAACACTCCCCGTGTTTGCAAAAGCCTGTGTAAAGTCAGCAGAGAGGGAGGAAAGAAAGAACCAGATGAAGAGGAGTGTGGATTGTAGTGATTCATGATGATTGTATCCCTGAGGAGCAGTTAGGAGTAAGACGTGAACACTGGCAAGGCTAAGAACATTGGGAGTAAGTGCACTCTAATCATCACTCCATTGCACAGGGCTACTTTATCTTACAAACAAATGACCGGGTGACCACGGACCAAAACACGGTGTGCCATAGAATAAACAAAGCAAAACTGGATGTAGTATGTCACAGAGATGAATAAACAACTGTTTAAAATACAAAAGTGTCCATGTTCATCCCAAGCTTCTTGCTTCTAGCTCCCATCAACCTCAAAACACTGAGCTCAGACTGCATTTGCTCATACCAAAACAATGCATATCAAATGAAAGTGTAACAGTTTAGGCAGACAGTTCATGCTTCTTTGCTTGTCCAGCTTCTAACTGAGGCGTGTGATTGTACTGCAGGGACAGAGAGCAGCACTGAGTTTGAAATGAACTGGAGGTGTTTGTTGGCAGAAACACAAACTTAGACAGAAAGGCTTTGTGTATTTGGGCAAGCAGTAAAAAGAATTAATGGAAAAATTGCCTCAGATGTGGAGCTGCAACAGAGGAGGATTCCATTGTTTCTCTTTGGAAATAAAAAAAGTATATTCATGTTGACATGATTTATGTGATTAAAACAAGTGTGGAACCACATTTGTTTGTTAATAGAAAAGTGAATCCAATTGCTTCCTGTGTACAGTTTTGCAATATCTTTCCAAGAGGAGTTGGGTACAAATAAACTAAACATTCAGGCTCCTGTGATGAATGGAATAGATCTTCATCACTCATCAGTTTGGTGGTCATTTCATCTACTCCCCAGAGGTCACCTCCCCTTCCTGTTCCTGGTTCCCTCCTTCTATCCACCCAAGCCACTCTGGTATTAAACCTGCCTCCTAACTCTCATGGGAGCTGATCTTAACAGCCAGGAAGACCAACTTCCAGGATTATTTAAACAGGCTTTCAGTGGTGTTTTCAACTGTAAATGGCTGTTCTAGGTTGTATTTAATGAAGGCAATGTGTGTTTTGTACGGTATCTGACTCTGTATCTGTACATTTACAGTAGTGGTCAGTAGCCACAGAAAAGAAAGTAGTGAGAAGCAGAAACAAGCAAGTGAATCACATGCACATATAGTACAATACTGTAACTAGATGACTGCATTATGTCCATAAGGGGAGTTGGTGAAAACCAGAACCCCTATCCATTGTGTGTGGACAGCTGCTGAGAGTCCCTCCTGACTGATTAACTCAGTCAGCCTAGTAAACCAGTGAGCCAGGCAGTCAGTCAGAGAAGGAAAGGCTTTCTGGACAGGACCAGTGTTTACAGAGACGGCAAGGACAGGAGCCCTGTTTCCATCAGAGCAGAGCGGGATTTTCCTTGCTATTAGCAAGGGTCCCTGGAACAAAGGGTTTCCTCTGCCGCCTTCAACACAGTCACCAAACTTCCAGGACAGAGCCTGGCTGAAGGGAAACGTGAGAGAAGGCAGTGAATCACAGACAGACTGGGCTGCATGTACATTAATGCACATACACCATATTCTCCCAGCCACTATCATTACTAAGATTTGGTAAGGTGGTCTGTTTATCGTCCCTCATCACTGTTCTAACATACAAGACAAAACATTGTGCCCTTAAGACGGTTTCAATTATAGCTTTGCAGCTGGCTTCTCTGAAAAAATCCCTTTGGGGTATTGGTGTCCCTCCAACAAGCATTCAGAAGGAGGGCAACTTCACCCAATGTCTCTACATCATGAGGTCATTTTTTCCTTCCCCTTCATTATTCTCTTCATGTGTGCCTTGTCTTCGAATGGGATTTTCCCCATTTCCGCTTGAGGTCCAGTGGTCTTCAATGGGATCTTTCAGAGGGGCATCCCCCTGGCCAAAGCACCATATTGTGGGGACACACTGAGGCCATTGAGTTTATTGTGGCATTCCTGCCATAAGGTTAGCCGTGTGATTCAAAGTTCAATCTATTCTGACTGCTAAGCATTTTTTTGTGGGGAGAAGAACCAACCAGGTAAACCTCAAGGCCATTGTATTGGGTTTTGGAGCCTTAACCATAATGTATCTCTGTCCCATATATTAAATTATTATGTAATTGTTATATTGCATTATTAATGTATTTGTAGATTCTAGGTGTTTGAGAAGACATGGAAATCTTACCTGTAGGTCAAAGAACTTGCTGTATCTCCTGTAGATGACATGACACGCAGTGTCAGAGTATGTGACACTGATGAGGTAAACCTAGTGGGAGACAACAAACAAAATAGATTGATTCCTGAGGAACAGAGTCACATTTGTCAAAGCCATGGCCCCACTTTGGTGTAGACTGACCCTAATGACTCAAAGTGTGTACCCTTCAGACTAAACTTCAAGAGGTCAGAGGAGGTCAAAATAACTCATTATGCTTGTCTGTTTCAGCCACACCTCATTAGCAAACTGTGAGGGGTCACCGTGTAGGTCAATAGGTTTTAAACTATTACCTATTTAATACTGGCTTGCACAGTCAGACAATTCAGCTTTAAGAGGAAATTATTAACCAATTAAACTTCTTTGGCTTCCCTTTTTTCCCCACAGTGTGAGGCCCTTAATGTTCGACAAACATCAGTCTGGATACAATTCCGTAAGATTGGCTTTGCCTTGCAGATTTCAGAAGGACCATGATATTTTACACTAGAAAAAAACAATTTCAGTTCATAATTCAAGCAAAACAAATATGTTTTGGTTCATCGAAACCTAGTTGGACAATTACAGTTAGCATAACTATTACTGCAACAGGATATTGACGGAAGCTTCCCCAGAGGAGAATACACAGTGCATCCCACAAACCCAGGGACGCACCCTCCTGTTTACAGCGGAAGCATAAAGTCACTGCAGTTCCACATAAGTGTATGACAGTGAAAGTTTATGGAAGGCGTATTACACAAATACACATGTGGCTAAGATCTGTAAATATCTGTGTTCCATTCGAAATCAAGTTTACAGCACAGTTCATTAGAGAAAAGTTTGTGCGTTGGGAGGCAGAAAGAGTTCCCGTGCAGCTAATTAGACACAGAGAGCATGACCAAGTGCTCTGAGTTTAGTAAACAACAGTGCTCCTACAGAGATGGACTGTGGTAAGACTTAGTCCTATCTGAAAAAAAGTGTATGAGAGAGAGAGAGAGAGAGAGAGAGAGAGAGAGAGAGAGAGAGAGAGAGAAAGGGAGGGAAAGAAAAAGTGTGCATATATATATACACACTAACTATATACAGTATATAGAATGGAACATCAATGCTGTAATACTAAATACATGATAAGTCTCTTAACATGCTGTTTCAGGGTGAGGCAGTATGGAGGGATAGGGCTAAAGTCATCTAACAGTAAAGATGTATTTGATGCCATAGACTCCTAAATGTGCCCAGAGTCCTCTCTAGTGCAATGGAAGTCCCACTTGAACTTTTAAAAAACAAAGGGCTGCTTCTTTCCTCTGTCTAAAATAGGATAGGCATTTCCAGTTGCCTAGGTCATAGATAATTAGATCTGATTGCCCCCCCCTTATCTCATGGGACCGCCAAAGATCTCCCTCTACACCCCAGGGAAGGGATTTACATTGGGTTTGGGGGCCCCAGGGAATCTCTGCAATGCCAACAAAAGTGGTGGTCAATCTGATCCGCTCTCAGATTAATTATTACTATTGAACCCAGTGAACTGATTGATTACTAGGTCCACAGAGACAAGCCTTGTTTACTCTCCTCCCCAATGAAATTCTTTATTTGGCATCTTCCTAACATGACTGCACAGTCATTTATCATGAGAGTGTAGTGGTATGGAATGTGTTGCTAAACATTTTATAACATTTTATAACAGACTATGCACAGTATAAAAAGATGCGTCTCTGTAATATGAATCAAAAACCTTTGAGCATATTGGGCATAACTATAAAAAGTCCTCATTATATTTGGCTAACAGTGTAGTAAAAATAGATACTCACATAATGTTTGGAAGGATTCCGCCTCTTCTGTACATCAACAACTTTAACTTCCAGGACAGTTCGGACTTGCATCTTGGTAAATGTTATTTGCACATAAAATATTTTTAAGATACCGATCAGTAACAAAGTTTTCGCAGGCCAGTCATACTGATTTAATCATAACTGGGATGCAAGTGCAAAGTGACTAATGAAATGAAATCAGCGTTGCAGGAAAAAAAAATCAAAATCGCATCGTGTGTAATTGCGCTCACAGATCATACAACTCAATTCATGCTATTCCAGCTGCCAGTCGCCAGTGGATTTTGCAGATCTTCTGTCAATGACTCCGGCCAAGTTTGGCGTGAAAACAGAACAATCCTCCTTGTTAAAGAGAAGGGTAGGCTTTATGAAACAAGCGTCAGGCGATCCATGAGGGGCGGGTACCTGATGTGTCTGGTTATTTATGTAGGCTCCGGTAGCCTAAGACAAACGATGACTATGACATTGATAACGTTGAGACTGAGGTGAAGTTAGTTTCATATTCGACATTCGACATTCGTCTCACATTCGAAAGACTCTACTTTGCAGAGTCGCGTTAGGGGCCGGGTGAAAACTAACCGTACAATTTTGAAAATGTATGTGTTTCATCATATTTATATGATTATAAAACCTCAAACTGTCACCAGATTATTCTAATAATGTCTGGCCTACTTCCACGCTCTTCACTTTTTCAATTCACTAATCTCTGAAAATAGAATGAAATCCTCGCTAAATTTAGGCTAATAACTTTTTTTAACTGTATTGAAAAATCTCAAATATACACCAGAGTATTCTAAAAATGTCTGGCCTACTTCAACATCCTTTATCTTTTCAATTAACTGTTAAACAAAATTATAGAAGATTGCTAATGTCTGAAATAGCATGAAATCCTTGCTAAACGTAATAATTTTTAAAAAATGGTATTGAAAAATGTAATCAAATCTCTCATTTGTCGCTTTCCATTCTCTAATTATACTTTCTTCTCTCTGTTGCCCACCTCACCACCCCTGTGGTGTGTGGGGGGGGGGGGTTGAGCTGTCAACATCAGCCTGGTTGCTGGTGTGACAGTGTTGGACCTAGTCCCCAAGTGGACTCTGGTCTCCTATGACGGACCATACAGAGTTCCTGGTCCCTTCCTGTCCATCTCCCTGGCTGTCCTGGGATGCATTTGGTGGAAAACATATTGGTGCAAATACACGTTGGTTATCCTGTCACAATCAAAGCACAGACTCCTGGTTGCGACCTGCAGCTGTGTGGCCATTGCTGAGAATTTAGTTTAGCACGGCTTTAATGCCATTTTTAGAGGTTAGCGATTTTTTATTATTTTGTTTGAAACTGAATTGAAAAGTAAAGGTTGTGGAAGTAGGCCAGACATTATTAGAATAATCTGGTGACAGTTTGAGGTTTTATATCCATAGAAATATAATGAAACTATACAATTGTACTGTTAGTTTTCACCCGGTCCCTAACGCGACTCTGCAAAGTAGAGTCTTTCGAATGTGAGACCAATGTCGAATATTCTTCTATCTAACTTCAACTTGCTAACGTTGAGGCACTTAGGCTTACTATTTGAACCAATAGTCTCATTGATGTGGGAAAGTAAACGCCATTATCAAAAGAAGAAAATATCCATGATGAACCCTTAGTGTTACAAGCTAGTCTGTTTAGTTGCCGTACTCTCTGTCATCACCACTGCTAAGTGAATCAGACTTCTGGTGCAACGTGTTCTTGGTTTTGCCTCCCTCTAGTGTTACTGGGGTGGAAACGGACTTTGGGGTGGACACTTGCTTGATTTCATCGCCATGAACAGAATGGACCAAGCGACGTAAATCTCAGAGAAAAAGATAGGCCTTCGTCTTTTCTTTATCCCCCCAGAAGGTGGAAGCAACTTTACCACGAACCCAACTGATTAAATTACAATATTAATTAAAACAGAAAAAACGCATGGTGATATATGTGGTGATGGAATTGTTCACACACTTCACTGAAGCAAGCACACACTGTACAATTATAAATTGCCTCGTGGTCACATCAGATTGGCAAATACCTAGGTTTATGTAAGTTATGTCAAACTAGGTGATGGAGGGAACAACTTTCAGGAATAGAATGCAGCCTTGTAACTACTTCATCCTCGTGTTTCTCTTCCTCTCCGTGACGACAGAAAAGTATACTCGTTTACACTTTTTGTGTCGCACAGCGGTGTACCCGTCGGTCTTTGATCAGGCAAACGTGGAATTCAGGTCCATTATACCGTCCTGATGAATTGTGTTTTGCTCGTGATTTGTCACCACTTGCTATCTGACAAGGGATAAGGACGTCTAAAGTCCGGGGCTCAGCAATAAGATGGGCAGTTGTCATTGAACAATGACAGGTTGATTCAAAACAACTGAACCTTTTGTCAGCATGCGTATGACTGTGGCTCGCAAATTATCATAGGCTAATTCAGGGGAGTTTCCTGAAACAGCCACCGTTAGCCCCGATGCTCATCCTACCGATACATTTATTTTCAGTATGACCACTTACTGGTAAACTTGTGTCAATTATATGTGACATTTGTGGATTTGATGAATTATTATATAAAACCCATAGCGTACAGTTTGGTTCGACCTACTGCTAAGCTACATCTTGGTCTGTGAGCGTCCTGTTACAATGTTACGAGTTCAATATCAGAACTCACGCGGAGGCAGGATATCAAGGATGGACGTCTAAGGAATAGCATGCTTCATACTAGAGCTCATGTACAGCTTTTTAAGTCGATAGTCACTTGTATACAGTATTATACTGGGATAATATTGTCTTGACGTACCGAAGTGATCTATCGGCAGTCAAATATGTCGTTTTTTAATTTTCGAAAAATATTCAAACTGGGACCTGAAAAGAAGAAGAAACAGTATGAACACGTCCACAGGGACGAGAACCCAGAAGAAATTTGGGAGATCATCGGGGAACTGGGAGATGGAGCTTTTGGGAAAGTGTACAAGGTATCGTACAGGAGGCTAATTTAGATACATACATACAATGTCTCTTCAAGATAGCCCCACGGTAACATAGGCTACTACTTAGTATTTTCATTAGATTTACTTATTATTCTCTGTCGAATAGAAATGGGTGTCACAGCGGGACTTGAGTTTGTTGATCTTTCACAATTCATTGCATTTCAATGTAGCTCAATTGACATAAAAACGTCCGTTATTAACCAGACTGTCATGTTAGATTTGTCTTAAGGTACAGTGTATATTGTTTTTGTAATATAATAGCATGTATCAAGGCATTAGCATTTTTCTAAGTCAACACTTATTTCTGAAGGAGTGGCAGTCTTTTTCAGTAAAGGTCTTGAACGACTTATGTTTGGCGTCAGGTACAAATAATAGGGTTTATGTGCATGCCTCCAGACATCATTTCACCATGTTATTTTCTTGTGGAAGAAAGTACATTTTAGGTCATCCAAATATATTGTTGTAGTTCACTTTGCCAAACTGATACCAAACGTCCTATTTTTCTCAGCCAATGTACTGACAAACATAGGAAAAGAGAAGTGCACTGTTGATGGGCAACCACTAAGACTATGATATACTGTTGTAGAACAGCCCCTATAGGCTAAGCAGGTTTCAGCCAATATCTTATCTCATTAGATATCATAGGGCTGTGAGAACTGGGAAGGACCTCTTTAGTGAACAGGTACAATGTTTACGTAGTCATGGGAGAGCAGGATGTTTATCTCTGACAGAACATTCTGTCACTGTGGGAATTTGGAAGGTGTAGTAAATGAATGTAAAATCTAATGTAATTATTAATACACTTACTATACATTATTGTCAAAAACAGCCATTATGGAGTTAACATTTAAGTGATCTGTACCTAAAGGTTTGCTTTCTGGAGTGTTCGTAAGCTGAGGTCATCTTGATTGCCCTCAGCAAGCCAGGAAGAGAGATATGTCGTTAAGCTGTTTTCTGACAAGTTCATAGATTGTATCTGTTTTAATAATAAGTTTTAGACCGTCTAAAACGTATTTGAAACTGGAGAACACACATTCTTGAAATTCCTTCATCAAAACCATTCATCTTCACAATGTAGGGGTGAATCATCTTCCAGCACGGATGCCGGATCAGTGGTTGATGAAAGCAAATGGGTGTCCCATGCAGATGCTTCCCCACAGAGCAGCAGTCCCTCAGACCAGCCTGAGAGAGCTGCAGTGTTGGCTGTGGCCCTCTGGCTGATCAAATAATACTGCTGATGTATTTGGTGCATTTGTTTGCCTGCTGCTTTCCCCAAGTCCTCAATTAGTTGATTAGGAGGCTGTGATGAAAGCCAGAACAGTACTACAGCCTTCAGCTGTACTCTTGCTGGTTTTTACTGTAACACCAGCACAGGGAGAGGGAGGGGCAACTTCCTGGACATTTTATTTCAGTAAGGCGCCACCGAATGACTCTGGCCAAGGTAATGTGTTGAGGGGGACAAATCAGACCTTACATCTAGTCAGGGACACTTGATCAGTTATTTTAGGCCTCTTTGGCATCTGTGTAACAATGAGGTGTGGTGGGGCTGCAGAGACCCAGCCAATCAGCTGCTGGGATTGGCTGGGCACTGTTAAGAGTGATCTGTAGCTTCCACCCTGAGTCACTGCTCACACAGCGTGACGGGCGCTGGTGGAGCTTTATCTGACCTCGGGAGTGGGTGTGAGGTGGGGTGAGCGCATGCCCAAGCTCAGTGTCAGAGCCAGATAAGCAACTGCTAACAGCTACTGCTAACAGCTACTGCTAACTTGCTGTCCACTCACCCTGCCGGTCAGGTTAAATAGCCTGGTCATTTTTGACTTCATGATAGGGACTTTTTTTGGGGTGTGTCTATAGTCTGACTTCAGAGTGATGTTTAACCTGGGCAGGGATTTTCAGTCATGCAACCTGTTTGGCACATCCATTGCCACAAATGGCAGTAGTTTTAATTAGGTCTTGTCTTCAGTTCAGGTGATTGGAATCAAGGTTGATCTCGTTATTATGCTTTTGAGGAGATTGCTCTCCTGTGGGCCTCCTATTATGAACTCTCAAAAGGCTAGCCGCACAGATGGCACTTAATGGGCCATGAAACAAGGCAATAAAGTCATGCTCAAGGGAAGGAATATCTACCCATCAGTGAAGGCAAATCTACACTGTGGTATGCTAGATATACCCAATGCATAGCCTGTATCTGTGAAAAGGCATAGGCGAAGACAGGCGTTGGCTGGTACGAGGTTACTGGGTGTGACGTTGAAACGGTGTAAATATAACATATGACACACACAGACTGGTTAGCCAAACTCCCTTCTTTCCCTTAACTCCAAGAGATTGTGTCTGTATCCATAAACATGAAGCCCGAAGCCGGGCCCAGAATAGCAGCAGTGCGAGCCGTCAGAGAGTGGAAATGTGGCTCAGAGGAACGTGTCACTCTTCCCATTAACCTCTTCCGTAAGCCCTTTGTGAGGATTGCCACATATTCAGTGTGCATGTAAATGTGCTTTTACTCAGCAGTTATTGAAAGGCAGAGACTTGAGATTAGAACAAGGTTAGGCTAGTTCTGGTTGTATTGATGTAGGTCAGCCAAATATCGTGCTATTATTGTCTTGATCACAGAGGGGAATTTGTTGTCCTCTGAAACACTTTCTTCTTCAAACATACAGCCCTTCCTTATTTGATGTTAGAACGAAATGCATTCACAGGAGGAGATGACCTTTACGAAATTGCCTTCAGTTGTGCCACCATAAACCTCTCGAAAATGGCAGTGGCTTTTCCACCACATTGTTATCTATGAAAAATGTGCACATAACCACAGGTCATGGCCGGAATTGCTACAGTAAAGATGATCGCTCAGCCACTCTGAATACATAAACAAGCTAAAAGTCTTACTCTCTGTGTGCACATAACCCTAACCCTGTTTCCTTTCTCCTCATAGGACTAGAACTTTAATCTCTGGTGTGCTTCTCTGTCGCCCACAGGCCCAGAACAAGCAGACAGGGACTCTGGCAGCCGCCAAGGTGATTGACACCAAGACAGAAGAGGAGCTTGAGGACTACATGGTGGAGATCGAAATCCTGGCTTCCTGCGACCACCACTACATAGTGAAGCTCCTGGACGCCTTCTACTACGAGAGCAAGCTATGGGTGGGTGGTCCGCATCCTGGAGGTTCTGGTCTTGTAGAGAAGGTTGGACTGGGTGAAACCATGCAGTAGAGGCACTGTCCACTGCAAAACACAACAGAGATTCTAGGTGTTCGGCGAAGGGGCTCCCATCCTTTCTTCTTCCAACCTCACACGTGACCAGGAAGTCCCAAGCCCGTACCTCATACTGCATGTCAGACGCCATAAGAACCCAGTCAGTGGATCCTTTGGTCTCTGTGTGCGAAGCTCCAGAGCAATTATGTCCAGGTGGTATCATGTGACTGCCGTCTCTGTGGGTTGCATGTATTGAGGATAATGGACTGGTTACTAGTGGCTGGAGAAAGTGCTTATGAATAATTCAGGGATGCGTGCAGCATGTCCCCCAGATCCTTTCTGGAGAGAGCGGTTCACGTGGGGCTTCCGGCCCCTCGCTCCCAGTGCGGGTTTGTCTGATGTGTGTTTAGTCTCCCTCTTGTTTTCGTGGAGTCAAATGGATGTTATGTAATGTAATGCGTTTAGTTCATTTAGCGGGGCGCTTTTACCCAAAGCATCGTACAGAGAGGGAGTTTTGAACCCACAACCTCTTGATTTGCACTTAGACGCTCTACCACTGAGCTTATACCTACCTATCACAGTGGGAAATGTTCAGGAATATGACCAGTAGGATCATGGAGATGTATTTGTCCCGCCTCTTTTACTTGCCTCTCATGGATGTGTCTCTGTGGGGATTTTGATCGATTTAGTTTTGAAGATCTGATACCACAGGCTGCAGACTGACATGCGCCGGGCTAGATCTCCATGGATGAGGTGGTAGTGTAGCTTACACCAGCTTTTATCACCGAGGGCAGACCCTGGTCGGTTTCAAATCTCACTCGCCACATCAGATCTGGACAGCATGACATCATCTTAACACATCAGTCTGTAAGGCAACCGCCACAAACAACAGTCGAAAATGTTGTCGATGGATGTCGGTGATTTTCTGTTTATGCAGAGATCTTGGCCACATATGTTGGACACGATCATTTGTACGAGCATGTCCTTATATACTGTGCCAGTGAGGGCCTGTGTTTTTTAAGGACAGGCCTTGAGTAGGATGCGGGATCAGACTTCAATGCTAAGATTATAGTTTCCCTCCAAGTTTTCCTGTTCAACAAAAACGGTGGTCAATTCCAACCGGCAGCTGACCACGCTGTTGAGAACAAGGCTGCGGTTAGACCCTAAGGTTAGACCGATCTGCTGCAAACCCGTCGACAGATTTGTATCTCGGGTGGAAGCAAAGTATTGTATGGTGCTGACAGAGAAAAGCTAACAGGGCGGACCCACAATCTGTACCAGGAACGCTCAGGAAACAGCTTTGAGTTGGGTTACTCTAGTTAAATGATCAAGAAGAGTATTTATTAAGCTAATAAACAGACTGAAATGATCAGAGTAGACCGTTAGTCTTTGTGTGAAACCCTATTGGTATGTGAACCCTTAGTTTTTTTATTTATTTAGACGTGCCCAAGGCTGAGTGCTGAAAGTCATTGCCAAACTAGTGTTGCATTACAGGAATCAATGACTCTCTTCCTGTGTAACTGCAAATCTTTGATGAATTTAAAAAAGGGAAGGACCGGTATTATGAAGAACAGGCGCATGCCTTGTTACATCAATATTTTTTTACCCAAGTTGTTAGAAATTAGTTGTGTCCTCAGAAACATGCATGTGTTTGCTAACTCGCCCAATGAATGAATGAAAACATTTGTCTCTCTTAACTCTTAACATGTTCGGGGGAAATGCCAAAGAATAAACTGAAAAAAGTGTCGCTTTCATGTTACATTCATTGGAGAATATCAGTGTAGCCAACGCTCACTTTCTGTCACATTGTTTTCCAATCTCAGATACTGATTGAGTTCTGTGCGGGAGGTGCGGTCGACGCAGTCATGCTGGGTGAGTACTATTTATGAAAACAGGACTTGGAAATAATGGAATCCCTCCATCTCCCTCCAGGGAAGTCAAGCGCGCCACAGCCATTTCTTTTAATCCCATCCAGAAAACCTCTTCAGTGGATCGTTCTCCCTCCTCCTCCTCTCTCAGAAAAGTTCCAGTATATAATTACCATAGTTCCATGTCTAGGAGGGGGTTAGTTCACTTCCAGTGCCTCAGCACTTTCTGTGGGTGCTGGATGCTCTTCAATTGAGCTACGTCCACGATTGCTCGATGTCTTGAGAGTTAATCATTGCTTTTTGTGCGATGCCATTAACTAGATGCAGAGTGAGGCCTGTCTGAGACAGACAGTGACCTGATTCTCCCAGGTCACACCAACCACAGTAGTTTCATTCTGACTGCCACTTTTACAACTGACATCAGCCACCACATACCAGTATTTATAATTCCTGTTAGAAATAGAACAATCTTCAGCTCAGGTTAGCAGAAGAGATGTCCAGGTTCTAAGAGGATATGTGTGTAGGGCTTCCTTTGGTAGATGGGGGTGTTGCCTCCTGTTTTAGAAGACCAGAATGGTCTGACTCAGTGTTTTCTTTTACGCGGCTGGTCCAGTCATGAGGGCTGGTCGCTGGATTGGTAGGGTGTGATGTCTCAGTTGCTATGGTATTCACTACAAATTGTTATGTCTCACTTGAGACCGTTTGTTCCCAAAGACACCGTTCATAAGCCAGCAGGGACATTATAAACCAAAGTTCAGGTCAACAAATAACCAAGAAGTGTCTGTCTGTCTGTCTGTCTCTGTCTGTGTGTGTGTCTGTCTGTCTGTCTGTCTGTGTGTGTGTGTGTGTGTGTGTGTCTCTGTCTGTCTGTGTGTGTGTGTGTGTGTGCGCACTCCCAGAGTTGGAGAGATCCCTGACTGAGCCCCAGATCCGTGTGGTTTGTAAGCAGACCCTGGAGGCCTTGGCTTACCTCCATGAGAACAAGGTCATCCACCGAGATCTGAAAGCTGGGAACATTCTCTTGTCTCTGGAAGGAGATGTCAAGCTGGGTAAGGGCTCTCCTCCGTCCATTCTTGATCAGTACAGTGAATTCACACTCTTTGGATGAGACGCGCAGTCAAGGTCATATAAAGGGGTCCTTAACTCCCCGAGGGTGGTCCTTCGGACAGGCTTTAGCCTATTTGAAAAGTTTTGTGTGACCTTCTCTTTACCTCGAGCCAATGCGTGAAAATAAAGCAGGTGTCCTGTTGTGCTGATACCTTAATGTGCTCCTGTTTAACAAAGAGAATATCTATACGCGCTGGCCTTTCCATGATGATTCATGTTCTGTAGGCAGAGGGGCCGTGATTGGCACAGCAATTATAATCAGGCAATCACTAGGCATGTATAATATGTCACATGCTTCTTTACCTCTCACATGGACATGATGGGTGCTTGAGTCCAGGCACTCATACAAACCCTGACAACAATTACATCATTGTGTATGTTTGTAGTCAGTAGTCACAATTGTGATATACAGTTGGCTAGTTTAAGATGAATGAGATTCTTGTGTGTGTTCTACCATTATCACTAATAATACATTTGCTGGATCATCATTTCTAAAATCCAATTTCTAAATCAATTCTACTCTTAGCTGACTTTGGGGTGTCGGCTAAAAATACCAAGACTCTACAGAGAAGAGATTCTTTCATTGGCACTCCATATTGGTGAGTCATCCACACAGGACCAGCATGCCACAGTGCATGTGCTTAGTTTCGTGTTTAACATTTGAACGGACTGATGAATGCATGCACAAGGAGCACTTCACAACCATGGAATAATCAATTGTCCCTGGGATGTCAAGCTCATTCTGCCAAAGTGTGCTGTGAATTATAAAGTTTGCATGGTGTTCAATTCAAAGTGCCTGTGACCCTTGCTCCAAATCCTGTTTACTTTCTCTTGCTCTGAAGCAATGAACACTTCTTCAGGCGCTTGACGAGCACTCGTTCGACACAAAACCCTCTCGCACGCACACACCACACATATCAACAAACCAATTTGCTGGTTGCATATGATATTGCCCACAGCCTACACCCACGCAACAAAACAAGCGCATGCCCACATTCCGTGCCAGTTAATCCTCACAGTCACCAACCACCTACTGGTTCCCCGGCTCCCCCAGGATGGCCCCGGAGGTGGTCATGTGCGAGACGTCCAAAGATCGCCCATACGACCACAAGGCGGACATCTGGTCCCTGGGCGTGACCCTGATCGAGCTGGCGCAGATCGAGCCCCCCAACCACGAGATGAACCCCATGAGGGTCCTGCTGAAGATAGCCAAGTCGGAGCCGCCCACTCTCATGCAGCCCTCTCGCTGGTGAGAACGACCACCGCCACACTGAGTGTGACCCCCGGAGGCTGCACAGGAGGATGAGAAATCAGGATGACTAAGATAGAGACACGCAGGCAGAGTGAGATTTGCGTAGTGTTTGATGTATGTATAACCTCTAACAGAGGACGCCCGCTGGTTCCCACTTACTCATTTGAACGCCTCGCCTAGAATAGAAACTCCTAACAAAAACGAAAAGGGACAGAAAGGTGACACGGTGATGTTCCTCCTTTTCTCTCCCACATGCAGATAAGGGCACACAAGTAATGTGTCTTCATTGGCAGTTTTTATATTTACATGTCTTTCTCTTGTTTTGGTCAGGTCACCAGAGTTCAGTGACTTTCTAAGAAAGGCTTTGGATAAGAATGTGGACAATAGGTGGGGCACCGCACAACTCTTACAGGTGACGAGCTCTGTCATATTTGCCCTGTGCTTACAGATATAGACGTCCAATTTGCCAATTATTGACCAAATGACTGACCAAAACTTGTATCAAATGATGTTGATGTAATGAAATATTCCATTCCATTGGAATGCTATTGTACTTCAATTGTTTGTGCCGTGTACCAGACATTACTTATATTCTTTCAGTGTTATGCCTTTATTCAGGATTTTGCGTTGCTTAGTGGAAAAAAAAACTAGTGTTTTCACTGACATAGGTCATTTGACTCCCTCTCCCCGTTCAGCATCCGTTTGTTAGCAGCGTAGTGGATAACAGGCCGCTCAGAGAGCTGGTCGCTGAGGCGAAGGCTGAAGTCACTGAGGAGATCGAAGAGGGCAAAGAGGAGGAGGAGGAAGAGGAGCAAGATGCATCTCTGGTATGGTAGTATTACACAAAATGATGCCAAAAATGTTTGCAACCCTGAACCTTTATCATTATTAGGAACAACAGGGAAACAACAACAGTTTCATGATTTGATCTGTTATCTTTAAATGTGTCTTCCTCTGTCTGACTGTGTAAAGGTGGTTCCCGGCCACAAGCGAGCCCCATCGGACGCCAGCATGGCCAGCTCGGAGGACGAGAAGGTGCCCCAGACTCCCTCCACCCTGGAGCCAGTCACAGAGAAGGCTGAGCCTGAAGCCCCGGAGCACAGCACCCGTGACAAGCTCCCCGACGAGGGCGACACGACAGAGAGGCTCAACCAGGCGTCTGAGGAAGCCCGCCCTGGAGACACGGCTGCTGGGAAAGAGGAACACAAGGACTCGCTGACGGAGGAAACCACGGAGCTCCGTCCAAAGGGAAGCGAAGGCGCAGAGGGAGAGTCCCCTGAAGGCCCGGTGCCCTCGCAGCCAGAAGCCCCGCCGGACAAGCCGGCGCCTGTGGTCGTGAGCGAGGAGACGGGCGAGGAGGAGAGAGAGGGGCAGGAGGAAAACGACGACAGCGACGAACCTCCACGGGTAACGGCGGTGGAGATGGAAGGTGAGGGAAAGGAAGACGAGAAGGATGAGATGGAAAAGATGGAAAAGGAACAAACGACAGAGGATGTGGAAACCGTAGTGGAAACAGGAGATCAGCCGGAGGGGGCCTCAGAAGAGCTTTTGTCAACAGAGGCCAGTGCAAAACCTGACCAGGAGAAAGGTGAAGCCGCTACAGAGGACATGTCATCAGTGGATATGGCAGAAGAAGAAGGGAAGCCAGATCCTAATGGTCCAGCTGACATTGAAGCCGATGAGAATGAGAATTCAGATGAAAACCTGTGTCGAAATGTAGAACCAGAGTGTAAGGTTGCGGTAGAGGAGGAACCAGCCAAAGAGACAGGGGAGAACCACACTGAAGATCCGGAGGAGGCTGAGTCAACTCTACCAGAGGAACCAGCCAAAGAAGCGGAGAACCAACAGGAGGAACAGTTGAAGGTTGCCGGAGAAGCAGAATCCATTAATGGTCCTAGTGAAGAAGCCAAAGTTGGTGTGGAACCAAATGCTGCTCCCGAAGAGGAGGAGAAGAACATTGCTGCTGAAGAGGAACCCATAGTCCAGGATGCTGTTTCTGTTCCGGAGAGCGAGACCGAATCAGAGACTAAGATGGCCCAGGGAAGCCCTGCGGTGAAGACCAGATCGGACGTGGAAAAAGATTCAGACTCTGGAAGCAGCTCTGCAGCCGACAGCAACAGCATGGACCTTAACTTGTCCATTTCCAGCTTCCTGTCCAAGAGCAAGGAGGGGGGGTCTGTGTCCTTAAAGGTACTAGTTTCCCATAATTCCATGTCGATAGTAGTGGCTTCATCTACTTGTATCTAGACCTCCTGTCCTTTCAGCTTGACACCCCTCCTTTTCCTTGAAGTAAGGTGGCAGTCTCTCCAACACACTTGGCCTTTAGTCAAAATGTTTCCACACGACCCGTTAGTAGCTGAAGGGATGAAAACTTGTGTTCAACAGGACACCAGACGGCAGAAGAAGACCCTGAAGAAGACCAGGAAGTTCATGGTGGATGGTGTGGAGGTCAGCGTGACGACGTCGAAGATCGTCACCGACAACGACACCAAGAACGAGGAGATGAGGTTCCTGAGGTGGGTCTTCTTTGCTCTGTTAGGCCTAAATATGGAAGCTGACCCATATACGACGCTTGACAGAAATAGTTAGCTGTCGGATCCCTCTACCCCCTAGCTCAACGAGCATATGGCACTCTAGAAGAAACGGCTGTGATTGACATGGTACAGTGTTGCTGTACATACACTTGTATAGTGTTTCCACAACATTCTGCCCTGAAAAAACGGGGCCTACTCTCCCCATTGTATTCTTGGTATCGTAAAATGGACACATTGTTGACACACTGTGTATGGGAGCTTGGTCCAAAGCGAAATCCCGTCGACGGTATGGACAAGGGCGGTGGACCTGGGGTCTGAAGTGCTGTCCTGGTTGTTTTGAACAGGCGCCAGGAGCTGAGAGAGCTGCGTCTGCTGCAGAAGGAGGAGCAGCGAGCCCAGCAGCAGCTCAGCGACAAGCTGCAGCAGCAGAGAGAGCAGATGCACAGGCGCTTTGAACAGGAGACCACGGTGAGTCGGCCTGGCCTGGCCTGGCCTGGCTTTGCTCCAGTCTGGCTAAAGGGCCCCCGGCTCCTGTCGGATCTCTCTGTCTGTGCTAGTTGTTGTTCAGGTTCCTGACAGGAGACCCCGCTGTCTGCCTCCTCTCTCCATGCAGGGTAAGAAGCGTCAGTACGACCTGGAGGTGGAGAACCTGGAGAAGAAACAGAAGCAGACCATCGAGCGCCTGGAGCAGGATCACACCAACCGCCTGAGGGACGAGGCCAAGCGCATCAAGGCCGAGCAGGACAAGGAGCTGGCCAAGTTCCAGAACATGCTCAAGAACCGCAAGAAGGAGGTAAGGAGCCAGAACCCTCTGCTTGCCCCGTGGGGCTGGTTCTCTGGGCGGAGCTCCGGATAATGCATGGGCTTTCATCGATCTGAACTCGAGCCTTGCCGTCATATTGGTCCTCGCTCGTTGGTGGTGGCTTGGTTTGCAGGCTTGCTTGCTGGAGCTGACGTACATTTAATGATGTAACCAGGCATTCAAGACATCATACCGTGTCGACAACAGCTTGCCTGCTACCAGTCATATTAAATAATGATCCTAACATAGGGTCTAGTCAGTGTGTCCACATTAGTACAGAGTTAACTGACAGATTGTGCAAGATGCCCCTCTAAGTAGGATGCTATTGTTTTATTCATATTGCCTAAGGCTCCGCCATTTGACCAAGCAACATTGTGTGCTTAGTGTTATTTCTTGACTTTTAGAAAACCACTTAGTCGTTTTTAAATTCCTGCTCTCGGACAGTTTAATGGTTGAAGCATGCGACGTCATTTTGCATCAGGGGTGTGTGCTAATCCAGTGACTGTAACTGTCATCTCTGCATCTTGGACGGCTTAAAAAGTTTGAGCTATTTCATCATTGTTTGTGGGGATAGTTCTTATCACATTTCCATGCCCCTCACGTAACCATTTGGCTTCCTGTAGCTCGATTTCTGTCGAGCTACATTGTGAGTGGTGTTTTCTGGGCGGCTCTGGGGGACTTTCAGCATGCTATGGTTGGCAGGCTTCTGTTAACATGGATAACACTGTGGTCAACTTGGCACAGTGTGGCGTTATTCTCACATGCTTGGCCTTCCTCTGGGTCTGCCCTGCTCTGACTTGGCTTAACTCGACTGAGTGACTGACTGGTTGCTTATGCTCAACTGCGAACAATACCTAAACTTCTCAAAAGTGCATTGGTAGCCTACCTTGTGACTATATATGCACTGTATTTCCAACAGTCTGAAATTGTATTTAGTCACAGAAATGTTGTCTTTTAATGATTGTCACAGATGATTATCGTTACGAATTATGAAGTTGTACTTATTAACGTATTACTTTGTTTCTGCAAATATAGAGTAAGAATGTACTTGTTGTTTCATTGTAACCTAACCTTGTCTTCCGTGTGACTGAGAGCGTGTGGGTGTCGGGTCTGGTGATGGGATAAACAGCTCTGGTGTGGTTGTGGGATGAAGCTATGAAAAATGTCTTTAATATCCACCTAAGAGTAACTGTCATGGAATATGAGAGGATGCCCCTGACACAGAAAACGACATTGTCCTCGGAAGTAACATTCTCATCACCTGGTTCCATTACAGTTACTCTTGACAGAACAGTTATGTAAAGTATCTAAGATCCTGGTTCCTTAGACATGATTTTCCTATGGGAGGCCCTGTGCTGATTAGCATTGCTCGTAGCCGGATGCTTACTAGAATCTCTGGTGTCCTAAACATCTTCTGCTTCAGATCTGTCTCTAATAGAGCTGTGGGAAAGGCAGACACTAACATATAAGCCTGGTCAACGCTTCATTATGATTTAAGATTACCACGATTCTGTCAAATTAATCTTATCAACTCCCTATCAGTGGAGTTTCTGTTCCTTTCTAAATTTCCACTAATCAAACCGAGTATTTTCTCTTGAAATCGAAACCTTTCGAAGAGCTTGGGAATCCTGCTGCAGGGCTGTGCATGAGGAGGTAACATGGCTTCCTAATGTCGTTTTCGAGACAACCAATTACAACGGCCAGTGTCCTCCACTCTGCACACACATTAGGTGAAACAGGAAGTTGGACAGTCTCCCAAACACATGAGAAAAGAGCTCATGAAACGTTTAAAGGAAGACCTTTCCCTCATTGAGAATGAAGAGGTAAAATACCGCCGTCTCCTTTCCTCTCTCTCACACGCATACGTTCTCCTTTTCTCCCACACAAACACTCATTATTTCCTCTAAATGTACATCCACTTCCATTCAACACAAAGATCTTTACTCTGCATTCACCTTGACTAAGTAGCTAACATTTCGCAATTAGCTTCTTCGAAAAAATCGAGGAGACAGTGAAAAGGTTTGCTCTTTCATTTGTCTGCAAGTGAAGTACAAATATAGCTGTACCTAATGAAGGGCTGTTCCATACCAGCATGGATGTTTGTCTAACGTAAGTGCCCTTCTCCAAACCCAAATAGAACTAATAGTTTGTGCATTCTATATCTCAACGTGCATGAAAAAGGCCGCTCTAAAAGACGTCGTCATTGCATCCCCATTGAACTGCATTGCGTGGCTTCACTCACCAATACTCCTAGTGTGGAAAAGGACAATGCCAAGGTTCCTTTTGAGGAAGTTAAGGGATTTTAAAGACTTTATTAGAGCTAGACCCCTGTTCTATGTCTCTCTGACTGAAGTGTATGTGTGAGAGAAATAGAGATAGAGACCGCAAGAGTGTGTGTGTGTGTGTGTGTGTGTGTGTGTGTGGTGAGATGCATGTGTCTCCCTCTCAGCCTGTTGTGTAGCATGTCCCTCCCTCCCTCCCTCACCCCCCCCCCCCCTCACCCCCAGGCCTCTCCCTGATCTGGATGAGTGCGCCGTGTGCTCTCCTCCACAGGGCGTGGCCCAGGTTATGATACAGTCTTTTCAGTTGTCCTCATGTGCACTCTTCAACGCTCAGATGCAGGATGTAAGTGCTCACTCCCCCTCCCCCAATCCTAATACGTACACACACACACACTCACACACCCCCTCTCTGACTCCCCGCGTGCCTTCACGAGCCCACCTCCGTCCCCCCAGCACTGCTGGCGGTCGGGCGACACAGCGGCAGTGATGGAGACGGAGGGCGTGGGGGTCCGTGAACGCACGGCTGGGCGTCCATGTTTTTGGAGTTGTTTGTAGTCGCGGTGTCGTTGCAGTGTTCCTATCCTCCTGCTCGGTATCTGTCCTGCCAAGTTTACACGTCCTGTACATGTTGTCTATGTTACACCTGGGGCTGCACCGCACCACACGGGTAGAAGGTCTGGAACATGCCAGAGAGTGTCACGCTGTAAAGTCGTTTGAGAAGATCTGAAGAGGTCTTGGGAATTGGTTTTGGTCAACCCAGCCCTCACTTCAATAACAGGAATTTGTATAGACATTTAAAGACACATGTCTGGAGACCTGCAGTGTGCATGTTTTATATTTTCAGTCGTTTCCTTTCAAAATGATGTACAAGATGAATTAATTATTCAAAATGAACTGGCGTGCATCCAGGGAATACACGTTCTCTGTAAACATTCATTTAGATGTTGTCAAAATTGCGAAAACGTGAGGTCTGACTGTGTTAACATATTTCTCTTCCACTTTCTATCCTCATTTTGGATCATACCATGACTTCTGACTGTCTCTCTCTTCTTGAATCCAGCTGTTGATGCTGTTTTCCTTCCTAGTGCAGTGTTTCTGTATCATTTGAACTCAAGTAGTGGTTTGTTTGCTACAGTATTGTTAATGTTTCTGTGCTGCAACGAATGCATAAGCCATCACGGCTTATATGTTCCTAACAGTTCTCTGCCTTTGTCCCCTCTCTCCTCCCATCCTTGGCCTTCCTCCGTGGCCCCATTTGCTTTTCTCCTCCTTTCTCTTTTTTTCTTCTTCTTGGTTTCTGTACTTCCCTATTCCTCTTTCTCACTCTGTCGCACACTCTCGCACTCTCTCTCTCTCTGTCTCTTTCTCTCCCGCTTCCTCTCTGTCTCTCTTTCTCTCTCCCTCTGTCTGTCTCTCTGTATCTTTCTCTCTGTCTCTCTCTCTCTCTTTCTCTCTCGCTTCCTCTCTGTCTCTCTTTCTCTCTCCCTCTGTCTGTCTCTCTGTATCTTTCTCTCTGTCTCTCTCTCTCGCTTTTTCTCTCTGTCTCTATCTGTCTCTATCTATCTCTTTGTCTGTTTATGTTTATCACTCTGTCCTCAGGAGCAAGAGTTTCTGCAGAAGCAACAGCAGGAGCTGGATGGAGCCCTGAAGAAGATCATTCAGCAGCACAAACATGAGATTGCCACCATCGAGAAGGACTGCCTCAACCACAAACAGCAGCTCATGAGAGGTAGTCATAACGGGGCCAGAGAAAATGGAGAACTGCCCTCCAATGAGATGTGTTACAAATGACACAACTTCCTCTGTGAATCACTCGGGGTCTAGTCATTTTCATCAGAATACAGCACACATGCAAACCTGCCTGGGCGTGTTCAAGAACACTCAAACTGTGTGTGTGTGTGTGTGTGTGTGTGCGTGCGTGCGTGTGTGTTTTCACACTTGTTTTGTGTATTCTTTCTCCAGCTCGCGAGGCGGCCATGTGGGAGCTGGAGGAGCGCCACCTGCAGGAGAAACACCAGCTGTTCAAACAGCAGCTCAAAGACCAGTACTTTATGCAGAGACACCAGCTTCTCAAGAGGCACGAAAAGGTTTGTTACCGGATGACTCTGTAAACGTTGACATGGACGGTGCTTCGGTAGACTTTGTTCCTGAAACACTTTCTGTGTGTGTGTGTGTGTGTGTGTGTGTAGGAGACGGAGCAGATGCAGAGATACAACCAGCGCCTGATTGAGGAGCTGAAGAACAGACAGACCCAGGAGAGAGGGCGCCTGCCCAAGATCCAGCGCAGCGATGCCAAGACGCGCATGGCCATGTACAAGAAGAGCCTCCGCATCACCGCCGCCCCAGGCACCCCCGAGCAGGAGAGGGAGAAGATCAAACAGGTGGCGTGCCGCGGAGACACTGCACACACACACACACACACACACACCAGGGCTCATCCACTGGCGTTTAGGGGTTCGGACAAGGGTGGGGAGGGCCGGCAGGATTACCAGGCCATCTGACAGGAGCGTACCGCGAAACACGAGGCGGTTTGTTTAAGACGTGTCGTCCCCCCCCCCCCCGTGTCCTGTGCAGTTTGCCTCTCAGGAGGACAAGCGCCAGAAGCACGAGCGGCTCCACCAGCACCAGAAGCACGAGAACCAGATGAGGGACCTGCAGCTGCAGTGCGACTCCAACATCCGGGAGCTGCACGAGCTACAGGTAGGCGCACGCACACACACGCCGCACACGCTTGCTTTTCTCGCCCGTCACGGACGGCGGAAGTCAGTCGGTCTCCGCCTCGAGTCGATGCTGTGTGTGTGTCGCAGAATGAGAAGTGTCATCTTCTGATCGAGCACGAGACCCACAAGCTGAAGGAGCTGGATGAGGAGCACAGCCAGGAGCTGAGGGAGTGGCGGGAGAAACTACGACCCAGGAAGAAGGTGAACAAGACTATACATGGTCTAAAATTGTACTTGCACTCTCTCAGCCTCTTAAAAGACACTGCATCCACGAAAGGTTTCATTTGTAAATTGGAGTGAGGGATTGTTTTAGGCTAGGCCATCTGTGACAAGCATGTGACAAGCTGTTCAGCGTAAGACGTCGTTTATGCATGTGTGGCACTGTCTGTCTACTGCCCCCTGTAGGCTCTTGAGGAGGAGTTCACCCGCAAGCTTCAGGAGCAGGAAGTTTTTTTCAAGATGAGCGGAGAGTCTGAATGCCTTAATCCCACTTCCCAGAGCCGAGTCTCTAAGTTCTACCCCATTCCTACTGTGCATAACTCAGGCTTGTAGCCTGAATGCCTTCCCTCCGCCGAGCAGCCCCACGTCTCAGCCCCAATGCACCGTGGCTTGGCTCAGATTCTGCATCTACCCTCTAGTGTTCCGGAAGTCTCTGGCTGTCACCTGTTCACTCTCACACATCCCATCCTGTGCACACAGTATCCACTCTTAGATCCTTGGGGAATGTTCTTCAAAGTGACACAAAGAACCCAGTGCCTAAATGGTTTGACTTGGCTAGTTAGGGGCCTGCTACGTTACTTTCGAATGCGTTTTTTTTTTGCACTTACAGTAATGGCTGGGAATTTGTAAAAACCATAACATCATACATTTATTTTTAATAATAAATAAGCTGGTGCTTTCATTAACCCCTGTCTTAGTTGGGAAGGACGTGGTGAAACACAAAAGAATGTACTTGTTTGGTAAAAAGTGATGTGTTCTGTCGGTGGATGTACATGTGTGAAGTTGTGATTTTATTTTTTAGAGATTGTGCTATTCATTGAAGTAGATGGTGAATATTGTATTCCTAAACTGAAGTGACTGCGTAACAGCATATCAAGGTTATTGATATGAGTAGTATTATTCTCTTATGTTTAAACTTTGATGAACACAAAGGGTAATGTCTTGATGCAGGCTTTTTTGGGAAGTTTAAAATTTATTTTATACATATATATATATATATATGTTTTTGATTGGCCTTGGACACATGGATTCTATATAGGTTGGTACATTCACATGTTTGTATTGTTGAAGGAATGTAAAGCTCTAAATCATGTATTTGCACTGTTTAAAATGAGCTGAGATAATGCAGTAGTGTGTCAGTTAGGAAGAATATTCAGTCTCCTCTCCTCAGCCTGAATTATTTTGATATGCTGTACCATTCAAACATCTTGCATGCTTTTTGACATATCATTTTACTGTTTATTTCCCCATCTGTTCTATGATAGCATTTCTTTATCTTTTTTATGAGTTGTACCTGTTTTCAGTGTTTTGCTGATTTATTGTCTTTTTATTGCTGAAATCCGTTATATTTTTCCTTTAGGTTCATGAAACCCAACACGAATGTAAGTGCTGTCGCTGAATGTCACTATATAGACAGAACAGAAACGTGCTTGATTATTCGTCTCTCTATGGCAAACATTCCGGAACCAGACATATCAATGCATGTTGTGATGCTGTGTATGACAGGTTTTAATGTTTGTAGCGCACAGATGAATTCTGTGTTCATCTCATAGGCATGGATGATCTCTAATGCTGAAATTAAGTCCGAACTCTGTTGTATTTCATTCATCAAGCATTTCCAAGTCCAGGCACAGACAGTTTCAGTATTTGCATTTTTTTGTTAGTTATTCAAAGGGCTTCTTTTCAAATTATCCACTTATACAACGCATTGCAAGTTGGATGTTTCTACACGGCTGGATTTCAAGTTGCCTGCCATGATGTTGTTCCCTTGACAGAATGTGTGGCATCGTAACATATTTCAATAATAGCATTTTTTAGGTGAATATATATTGGCAATGTCTTTATAAATGGACATCTGTTATGTAAATAAAATATTAACTGTATATTAAACCTGGCTTTTTTAATGATTGATTTTCATGTGTGTGTATTTTGACTCAAGCAATCAGAACTTCCATCTAGAACTGGTTTTCACATGCTGAAAAAGGCAGGATGTCAGTTTCTAAATTACTTTGACTTTAATGGTAATCACGTTTATTTAGCATTAATAGATTGTTAAAAGAAAATCGGAATAACATTTCAACATCAAGTGAAGTAAATTTCAGTGCTGTCATAAAACATATACATTCCAATCAGTTTTGGGTCAATAAGGTTGGACCATGTGACATTTGACTAAGAATAGTGTCATAGTGGATAGTAGCTAGTGGTAGATCATGCATTCATTTAGCAGATTCTTTTATCCATGACATTTCAAGCTGTGACCAACAGCTGTTGTACCTACCATATGACGTTCCTACAAGGGTGCTCAAGTAAAAAGTTTGAAGTATTAAAGTATTAAATTGTCAAATGTTCAGTCTATACTGGCAGACTGATAAGTGCAGTTAAAAAATATTTTTATGAAACATTAATCACCATTAATATCCTACAAGTGTATAATCTCCCATGTGTATACCCTTAAGAAATAAAGAGACATAGAAAGATAGGTAAACAGAATATAACCGCACACACTTGTACTGTGTGCAAACAGAAATACAACCTTACTGACCTACAGCCAAAAGAATCACTTCACTGAGACAGCTGTCACAACACAATCTAGTCCCATCAATACATTTCCCAAACCTTCCACTCAACAGCATTCAGTCAAAACCAAAGTTGTATAATTTGTGAGGCAAGAAGTCTTCTCTACATTCAGCATCAAATCTACAGACTGCTCTAAGTCGATCTACAAACAGGACTGAATCTAATAAACTTGTCCCTGAAGCTAGAAAAATACACATTAGGTTCCAACATTCCGACGTTGACGATTACGACCAACTCGTACGCCATCTGGAGGATAAATCAAAGTGAGTGGTTGACACCAGTAAGCAACTTCTATGCAACTACATTAGTAGTTTACTGTGAGGTTACTATCTATATGGAAACAATCTGGGTGGGAAATCTTCTCTAACTAGATAAATTAGAGAAGTTAATATTAATCCTGGTTTTGTAACACATCTTTTACCATCAGAGAGTCTCCCTCCCCACCTACCTACCTATATATTTAAACTGTAGAAACTTTGTAATGACATCGTCATTCCAATGTAAATATTATGTTGCTATGTGGCAGTGTTGCTATGTACTTATGTAGTCATTCATAATGATCACAGTGATAGATTTAATGGCTACACATGCACATGTGTGTGACATTAGGCTGTTGTTGTTGGTATGTATTTGTACCTGTCTGGACTCTCTCTAGTCTGGAGGTGTCATAACCAGGGAACCCTTGCAGTCCTGGCAGTCCTGGCTGGCCAATGTCACCTGCAGATGAGATCAGTCAGGTCCCAGTAATACTGACCTTCCCTTGGTACACAGCTGACCCAGGTTACAATGCTTTACTGGTGAATGACTGCTATTGCTGTCTCACTCACTGAGGCTAATGCCACCTTGTAACACACTCTTACTTTACCTTTATCTCCTTTGGGACCTTGGTATCCTCTGTCTCCCTTTGGTCCAGGCCTGCCTGGGGGGCCAACAATGGTGCCATGCGCTATAAGAGAATAAGGAGACTGGGTTAAACTGAAGTAAACCGTTATTTACTGGTGTGAACTGGAAGAGATGGGTTTAAACTAGAATAGAATAGAACAAATTTGATCTCACTTTGAAAGAAGTCCATGAGGTCAGCTGTCACATTCCCATAGGAGCCGATGACACGGCTGTACCCAGGGGCCCCAGGGGGGCCGGGAGGACCTGGTGGACCTTGGACCTCCATAATGCCTCCTCGTCTGGGGCCCTCAACCAGGTAGTCCTGCAGTAAGCCTTGGTCTGGACACAAAGGATTTATCTTGTTTTACAAGTGTTGACTCGAGGTCAGAGTCCAAACCCAGGGCCCCAAAGCCAATCTGATTAAATATTAGAGTCCGACTGGATTGACAGAGACAGAGCAATAAAACGCTTGGATTGCCACTTCATAATATTATTGAACGCGTATTGAGAACATGAAAAAGTCTAAATAGAAAGCCAGATGCTGCAATCCACTCACTCCGGATGTAGTCTGTGACTCTCAGGGCCACGTTCGAGTAGTCCAGGGTCTCACTGAGTCTCCTCACGTCAGGCTGGGAGCGCTCAGAGTCCTGGTGGTATCGTGGGTGTCCCTGGGAGTAACTGTCCCCTTTGAGGCCGCGGGGGCCAGGAGGGCCAGGAGGCCCTGGGGAGCCCACCATGGAACGCCGTATGTGATCACCTAGAAAACAAGCCGTCTGTCATAGCGGTCTTAGGTCCATTAAAAACCCCATGAAATGCACAATGTGTAGTTTCCCCAATGTAATAGTCTAAACGGGACATAACCTACAACAATAATATGGCTAGTTGAGTGTTGCTTATTGTTAGCGATTGTAACTCACTGGACAAGTACTCCTGGAGTTCAGCCCGAATCTGCTCGCGTGGGTAGTTCCTGTTGTTGACATCAGGCACAAGTTCCCTGGAGTTTGCTGGGGGTCCTTGAGGTCCAGGAGGACCAGGAGGACCAGGAGGGCCACTGAACCCGGAGCCTGGGAAGGACCAGAAAGAATTAAAAGGTCACTCTCAACACCAAGATTTTGTTTAGGAGGTTCTGGCAAACCGACAGTGCTATACTCTCCGAGCTCTCTCAGCTAGACTCACTCTGTAGATAACGTTGGATGTCCTCCACTCTGAAGCCAGTTGAGCCCACGCTGGCTGACCTTCCTGTGCTGCCAGGTGGGCCAGGTGGACCAGGGAGGCCTGGGGTACCAGGTGGTCCAGGGGGTCCCGCTGAACGACTCACCATGGCACGGAACTCTGAACCTGGGGAAGAGGAACAAATTATCAAACCAAGAAGAGGAAGAAGGTGGAAGAGTATTGCAACCTTTCTTTTGGTGCAACCAGAGCTTCTGATTAAGAGGCAACATATTCAGGGGTTAAACCCATCATGGTTGTGAGTAGGCAGTCTGGGATGCTGTGTCCACAGGGAGAGTCTTACTTCTCAACAGGGAGGAGTAGTCACCAGTAAAGGTACCAGGCACTCCTGGGATCCCAGGAGGACCTGAAGATCCAGGAGGACCCGGAGGTCCAGGCTGACTACCACCAATACCGCGCTCTGAAAAACAACCCCATGAGAGAGTTTAGCGGTTCAACGACTAATGAGCCAAAGATTTCAATACACACTTTCACACTGACTCTAGTGCAGCATGGTTGTGAAGGGAGTGTCAGCTGTGCATACCGGTCACAATTCTGTAGACGTATTCTGCGATTTCTTGTGGGTTGTACTTATCTGCGACGCCTGTCCTTGTTCCATGCACCCCATTTAAACTTTGTATATACCGTCTCACATCTTCCCCTAAACACAAACAACATATTCAGGAAGGGGTATTTGAAGTGAACCATGATGTCTTTGATACAGAAACTTACATTGAAACGTCTTTAAGAAACGTTTATGTTTTTTCAGGGTTTTTTGTGAACATAACATGGTCTATAAATGAAACATTAGGTTGAGTTGAAATGACTCACTCTGTAGTAGTGAAATGAGTTCTGAGGATGAGAGCTGAGAGCCAGAAGAGCCAGATGATCTAGAAGAGCCAGAGGGTCCAGAGGATCCAGAGGAGCTCTGGGCACCGCCAACGCCAATGTATCCTGAACCTGGAACACCATCATTTAAACCCTCATTATATGGGGTCATCCACTGTACTGAATTAGCTCTGATATCATGTTCATCATGTTATCAGAGGTATTACTTGTCCTGCCACTAATAGCTACACAACGTGGTAGAGTGAAGAGCATTTGTTGGCTTACGGTGCAGGAAGGCGATGACATGTTGAGAGATATCTTCAATTGAGGCAGAAGATCCT
Source organism: Hypomesus nipponensis (assembly GCF_054491055.1). Lineage (NCBI taxonomy): Eukaryota > Metazoa > Chordata > Actinopteri > Osmeriformes > Osmeridae > Hypomesus > Hypomesus nipponensis. The sequence continues at coordinate 14,834,297 of NC_140371.1, read as the reverse complement.
GGCATTCCAGCAGGACCAGGGGGGCCGGGGGGGCCAGAGACACCAGAACCTCGAGTCCTACCTGAAACAGGCACACAAGCAAGACCTCAAAACACTATACAACAGCTTTGAATGGTTCAGTGATTTGACTGTGGGGCAGTGATGGCTACGAAGCTCATACTTAGATAGTCTGTAATGTATTGCCGCATATCAACGGAGGATGAGGTCCCTGGGGTGCCTGGGATGCCAGGAGGACCCGGAGGACCAGGAGGTCCTGGGGTGGCTGAGGCTGCGCCTGTTGAATATTATACAGAGTTAGAGAAATGGGAGCTAAAGGAGAATTGTGACTGACAACCAATAGTCAAATACGAGAGCATACCTCTAGACGAGCCAGGAATACCAGGAGAACCGGGTACTCCAGAATCCCCTTGGAAAAACCAAAACAAGCCGAGCTTTAACCAAAGGCATAGAGAATGCCGAACTTTGAGATGGTTGAGCTTCCACCTGTTTACCTTTCCGTCCCTCTGGTCCTGGCCGTCCCTGGGGTCCAGGTGGTCCAGGTGGTCCCTGAACTGTGCTGTACGATTCTCCTGAGGGGAACAAACTCAACGGTCGGGGATGTGACACAGCAATCATAACATTTGAAAAGGATTGGATTGTTGTGTTGCTTTAGAGGATGGTGGTGACTATCTCACCTCTGTCAGAGCCTCCTGGTCTTCCTGGGCTGCCTGGTAAACCTGGCTGGCCAGCATCACCTACGAGAGAGAAGATTAGAGTATGTCTAACTGCATTATTACTCTTAATATTCTGATGATGGAATTGTATTACTTGGTTTATTGTACCTCCTAAGGAAAAGGCTACTCAAAGCCTACTCACCTTGGAATCCTCTTGGCCCAGGGAGACCTGTGAGAGAAATGGGAATGTTTCATTGGATAAATACAATAATATGGAAACTGTGAATTATCTGAGGAAAAATTACGATAAAGGCGCATGAACACCGTGTCATGAAAAAGGTGTCCGTGTGGAGGGAGGTTTTCCATTGACCTACCCTGTGACCCTGTGGGGCCTGCTGGACCTGGAGGTCCTGGAGGTCCAGCAAAAAAGGTTCCTGAGTCAAAGACCAAAATGTATCTCGTAAATATGTCATCACCATCCAGATTAAATTACAATCCACAAGCCAACATTTGTGCTTGCCTTTACATGATGTGTTATTTACCCGTCTGGGGGATTATTGGTAGTGTAGTTCCTTCCATACCTGAATTGGGCACAAAGCTTCCTGGCTCCCCTTTCTCTCCTCTTGGACCAGGTCTACCGTATCCTACAGTGATAGAAATGGCAGAAAAACTTTGTTTTCATATGTCCGCACTGTTGAGGAAGTTACCTATATTTGCTTTTGATGTCAAGCTCACCTGGTTCACCTGGAGGACCACGAGGCCCGGGAGGTCCTGACCTGCTATCTCCTGAAGATAATATCCACAAAATGTTCATACTATTTTGCCATCATTTGGTCTAAGATTATAGACCCATCAAGAACCACTTTCAAACACTGTAAAAATAGTTTGCTTGCTGACAGTGGAAGAGCTTACCTGGGGATCCAGGGGGTCCGGGAGGGCCAGGAGGCCCTGGGATTGGTGCAGAACCAAACTGTCCTGGAAAAGAAACCTAGGGGTTACCCTGGAAACAGTATTGATTGGAGCCAAACCTAGGTTCTAGAAGGCTATATGAGTTTAATAATATCATAATAACATAATCTAATATTTGTACCGTTGGTTACTACAAAGTGTCTCCTCACGAGATACAGCACTTACTATCAGCTCTGGATGAGCTCACTGTTTCTGTGGTTCTCACTGAGATTCCTGCCTCTCCCTGTTCGCCTCTGTCTCCTCTGTCACCTTTAAGACCTAAGGATTCACATATTCAATATATAGAACCCAGCCCATAACTGGTCACATCCATGCTCCAGTTAGTACTGGCAAAATGCACGAGATAACCTACCAGGCTGACCAGGGTGACCAGCAGGGCCAATGGGACCTGTGAAGACAGAGGAGTTCTATGAGAAAGACATCTCCTTGAGAACATGCCAAGACTTGGCAATCTGTGTATGTGTGTGCCTGACCTGATAGGCCAGGAGGGCCAGCTGTGCCGGGGGGTCCAGGGCTGCCGGGGGGTCCAGGGATGGCCACAGAGTTAGAACCCACTAGAAAATCACCAAGGTCAACATTTGAAATCTTAAACATGCATTGTAACATGCTGGAAGATAGGTTCTAACATACCACATTAATTTAAACTCATACACATCAAAAATACAGTATAAATTTCATGTAGTGTCTGTTACCTGCACTGACAATTCTTCCTGGCTCGCCTGTTTCTCCTAAAATAAACAGCAATTTAAACCTTCATAAGAGCGTGTATATTTTGCATTCGGTCAATTCTATTTTTAAACTTTTTTTTACAGTTTTTACGGTTGGTCAATGTTACCCTTAGGTCCAGGTTGTCCAGGGATTCCTGCTATTCCTAGAATAGGGATACAGAGCTTTGTGAGCAACATAAGTGTGACATGTTATACAAACATTGCTACCCAATCATGGTGTAATTACGATCATTAACAGTCATGTATGTCATTACAAATAGGAGAGGAATCTGTAAGTCTAGACAGTAAAACATAATCTACCTGGTGGTCCTTGAATCCCAGGGGTTCCTAAAGTGCAAGGATTTACATTATAATGGCTTTCAACCAAAACACATTACGCTAGCTAGACAGCTTTATGGTATATGTTCTACCGCTAACCCATCTTATCTGTTACCTGGAAGGCCAGAATCTCCAGGAGGTCCAACTGCACCCCGAATCCCAGGTAACCCAGTAGGACCCTGATCACCTGAGAACAGGAGAACAGGATGATATCATCATCAACGCAATATGAGACCCTGGGAGGAAGCTTAAGCTTGATGGAACAATATCACAGAGGTCCAAATGGCTAAGTGTGAATACAGTAGATCTCAAGGTAATAGTTCATTTACCTCGTTGTCCTTTTTCACCGTCAATTCCTGCGGCTCCTGTTTGACAAACAAAGTGTTTTAACAGACAAGTCAGAGGGTCCTTGGTCACTATACGCAATTGTGGGCATGCTGATGTGATGTCATCATTCCCTTAACTACTCCCAATCGCAGATAATAAATGTATCTGACTATATTTTTTGTTGTATTTTTTATATTTTTTACTGACCTGCAGAACCCTTAGTGCCTTTCTCTCCAGCTGAGCCAGACAGTCCTGGTAACCCTGGATCACCTGAAGGGACAGAGCAGAAGTTGGTTGGAGAGCATGGTGATGGCAAAACCTATTACCCCAACGGTTTACTGTCTTTGGTAACCAAAGGCATAGAGAATGCCACTCACCAGGGGAACCTCGAGGTCCTTTCTCTCCATGGTCACCTGAGATATTGAACATGAGCTTGAATTGCCACTCATCCGTCACAAGATCCAAAGAACATAATTGTGCGTTCTTATGATAAACCATGACTTGCACTCATGCGGTAACAAACCTTTGATGCCCTGAGATCCAGCAGAGCCTCTCTCCCCTACATAGAAGAGATGAGACCAGCATTTAAGACCCCTGCATCGGTCTGAACTCATATTTATGAATCACTCATCAACTATGACACTGAGTCTCATTCATTAATCTTGGACATACCCTTAGGTCCACTTGGTCCTGATTCCCCACGGAAGCCTTGAGGGCCTGGTTGACCTGAAACAACACAAATGTAAAGTCAAATCCAAACTTTTAAAACTGCGTACTCATGCCTACACGCGGTATACATATCTATCATACACATGAACAGTGCCATTGTCCAGTAGGTGGAGGATAATCAAAGAGACTGACCAGGAGTGCCAGGAGACCCAGAAGCTCCAGGTGAGCCTGAAACACAACATGGAGTGATTTAACAGTTCTACATCTTCAGTCCTTCAGCTTACTCAGTGTACTCTCGGAGCATGGTTGTGGATCTGAAACATCAACACTATCAGCGACTCACCTTTGGGTCCGACCAGACCAACTGGACCAGCAGAACCAGGAGGCCCCGGTTCTCCAGAAGAACCTGGGAGATACACAAGTATCCTGAGTTGTTACGCTGTATGCTTCAAGTAACAAGTTTGGGAGAAGTCATTGATACTAGATCGGTTCGTGTTTTACTCCTTGCGGTACCTTTGTCCCCCTTTTCTCCAAACCCTGAGGGTCCTGGCTCCCCTCTGGGCCCTGTTGGTCCCTCACGACCCCTGAGTCCTGAGGGTCCCTCTGCTCCATGGTCCCCTACACACATCAACACAGACACACACATTTGTGGTACATCAATTCATAATACACACTAGTACACTTAAAAAAATGATGATGCCGTATAAGCGGACAAAGTGAAGCATGTACCTGCACTTCCTTTCTGCCCTTTGGGTCCTTCTGGTCCAAAGTGGCCCATGGAACCTGGAGGCCCTGGGGTCAGAGGTCAAAGTGTGTCACTACCGGATTACTAAGCAGTTCTACAAAGAATGGTTCAAGAATTGTGTTGTCAAAAATACCACAAACTTTGAAATTGTGTCCATACCTGGTAGTCCTGGAAAACCATTGTCACCTGTAACATGGGTGATTGAATGAAATAATGGACGTACAAGAAAAGGAATCAATGATTGTCTTTACCTGTGACATATTATGCTAGATGAGTGCAAACAAGCTTAATTATAATCAACTGTAAATATACAATGAATGCTGTATATGTATAAATACTTATCCACAAACCTTTAGTTCCAGGACTTCCTATATCACCTGAAAAAGAAAGGATAAGTTACCAAGAGTAACTGCCATGTCATGTGACTGCGATTATAGAAGACTACCTCCTGTACCACCATATTGATGATCCAGTATGCATACAGTGATGTCAGGGATCTCACCTTTGGGTCCTGGCTCTCCCCTCTCTCCTCTCACAGAAGAGGTAAGAAGGGCTGTGAAACACGAAAATACATACTATCAGTGTGTGTTTGTGTGTGTGTGTGTGTTTGTGTGAGAGAGAGTGAGAGAGAGAGAGCTAAAGAGAGAGACAGAGATAATTTTATGCTTGAGCACTACCTCTGAATGATTGTGACTGCAGTTCAGCCCTCATCATTTGCTGGATGGTCCTCTGGAGGGCATCATTGTCTACTTGCCCGTTGGTACCAGTGCCCAGGTAGGTGCCCGTGCCTGTGTCTAGGTTTGTGCCCAAGTTCAGGCCGTTATCGGCACGGGCGTAGCCCCCGCTGTCCATGTCAGAACCAGACTGCAGTGTATTGACGTCGTTGCTAGAAGCAGACAGACGACTAGTCCGGGCAGAGCTGGCGGATGACTCAGACTCCAGGGCCGCCACACGAGACTTCAGCTTTTTCACTTCGTCGGCTGAGGAGAGGGAAGGCGTAAGGGGGTCATGGAGGATCAAGCCTTAGTAGACTTAATAGATTTCATGTGTCCACAAAATTCATTTTTAATCCAACAACAGCCCTGGTTTAGGTGTTGTGTTGACTCCGACTAGTCAACTCGTCAACAATAAGGACGTGTCTTGTTAGGATGACATCACCTGTTAGAAGACAATGGAGGGGATTTGGGCCAGAGGGACTCACCCAGAGCGATGAGGCCAAACAGCAGCCCCAGGAGGAGCAGGGAGAGCAGCAGCAGAGCCAGCAGCCACTTCCACCAGGAGCAGCAGGACTCGTCACAGCCACAGCCTCCTCCTTCTCCTCCTCCTCCATAGTACTCCCCCTCTTTATGGATCTCTGCGGAACACCATTTGCCATAAGATTTGGGGCACATTCTCCTCAGAGAAAGCGCAACTTTGACAATTAGAAACACTAACATTGCTGTATGTCGATTCCTTTCGCAAAAAGGATTCACTCAAGCAATACTATGTACAGTATGTGACGATCTACAGGCAGTATGCATAATTTGTCTTATACCTGCATATGTGGCTTTGTCTTTCGTTGACACCATGGGGGATCCATCTGGACAAACAACATTTCTTTGAGTTAAAAAAATTCATTGTTTCTTCATCATTAATCTGAACAGTTTCCTCCTCCTAGTGTACAGTCAATGTAGTCAGTGATAGTGCTCACAATAAGCTCCAGTCTCAGACTTCAGTGGAGAAGTCTCAGTATAGCTCGATGCCATTTTCTCTTTCTTCATAGAATTGTCTGAGAGGGAAACTGAAACAACACACAAAACAGCCCAATTAGAACATGTACAAGTACAAACAATCTGCAGTAACACAACATTTAATACAAATGAACCCAGGCATTGCCAAAGCAACAGTATAAGAAATGTGTGAGTTTATTATAGAAGATATGCTATACAAATATACATGTATAACGGCATAAAAATGCGTTCTAAGTAGCTGATGACAACTTAGAGTGAGAAATAAGGAGCACATTCACCTGCTGTAGTGCTGCTGAAGTTCTTCCCACTGTCTTTACCCATAAGGAGAACTTCTGTGTCCCTCTTGCCTGGATAATTCTCTTTTTCCAGAATCAGGTACTTGAAGTCTTTCCTGTTTGTATCATCAGCTATTGACCTAGAGTCTGACATAATTGAGGGACTCTTAGTATTTGACAGTGTAAAGGTAAACCCTTACAAAACAAACACAAGCAAAAAAAACAGGCTTACTTGTTGAGGTGGAAACCCCAGTGCTCACAAGACCCACACTGTTTGATCCATTCTTCTGTACCCCATATCCTCCTGCAAGCACACGCACGCATAGATGGATAGCTACTTTATTAATATATATATTTTTTAAACATTTTATAATAATTTCACATGCACACACACATACCTACAGTACCTACAAACATACACACACAGGCCCAAATAAAGAAAACACAGACAAGGGAACAAATCCAAATCTAAGGGGATAATCATTTAATTTGTATTTATTGCCCAACATACCTGACATCCCTGCGTGTGTGTTGACCCCACTGGTACTAAGGACAGTACTGGATGTGGGAGACAAGTTGTTCTGAAACCCGTACACTGCAAGCAAACACAAACATGTTTAAAGACACAGTGCTTTCATTGCACTGATGAAAGTACAAAGTTGGTAAAGAGCACTCGTCACCTGACAAAGACGAAGGCGAGGAGTTGGCATTGAGCGGGGAGGAGCCCGGGGACATGTTGTTGGTGTTGCTGTGGTAACCGTAGTGGCCGCTGCTGGGGACGATGGTGCTGGAGGAGGAGGGAAGGGTGGAGCTGGACCAGGAGTAGGATGGTAGGGTGGAGTCCAGAGTGGTGGGCTCATATTGGCCTGACACTGGAGAGAGACAGGGAAGCAGTTCATACAATCAAAAGGAAACCTACCAAATTGTTACTCTCTACTCTCAATACGTCGGATTAATGACCAGTAACACTAAGTAACAAAAGATCAGTAACCAAATTGTTCAGATACCACAAGATGGGGTATGGAGTGCCGACGTGCAGAGGGGTGCTTTGACCACTAGGTGGAGCTGTACCTGTCTGGGAGGCCCCAGTGCGGATCTTGGTCTCCACAACAGCCTTCCTTGGAACAGGCAGGGTGGTGGACGTGGAGGAGGAGCGAGTGGGGCTGACGCTGTTGGAGCGCCCTCCCTTCAACAGTCTCTTCACATCCTCCAGCTCCGCCCCTACAGAGAAGCCACAGGGTTAGCGGTTCCAGGACGGTAAACATGACAGAGCCTCCACACTGCATAGACAACAAATTAAAAGTTCCGAAAAAACTATACTCACATCTGGACGCGGATGGAGAAGCACTTTGCAACCTGGCTCTGATCTCACTCTCTGAGATACAAGATAACATATTAGTAGCTGTACAGATGTTACTATCTCAACGCAAAACAAAACGGGCAAAGGGAAGGAGTTTTAGTATGACTTAAAGTTGCTTTAATATCGTGTCACTGTTGTTTTTCAATTGCTGTTGCAAGAGGGCACTGGTTTGTTTGTACCTCTGGTGTGACTCCGTCCCCTGGTGGCTCCAGAACCTATAAATCAACATGCACACACACACACAAACACACACACAAACACACAGAGGCAGAGTATGATATCCAGTTGTGTACAGTACTATCCTTTGGAGGTTTCCCATTTTTCTTCAGGTTTTTAAGATTCAAGCATAAGGAACATTTACCATAGTCTTTGCGTTTAAACTCTGGGGAGGAATTATCACTTGAACTTCCTGAGAGAAGGAGAGAGAACACACCATGCCATCAGAAGTTACCAGTGAATTGATCACATTACGCAGTTGGCTGTCCGGCCTCTAACTCACCATCATAACCCCCAGAGCGGCTGCTCATGTTCTTCCTCTCCAGCAGGATTGGGGAGAGACCCCCTGTAGAGGCAGAGCTGTGGGTTCTCCTGGTGCCCGCTGATGAGCTGGACTTCACCTTTGACCCTGAGCTCCCTCCAGTTGACAATCCTAGTGAGTAACCTCCACCACCTCCACCACCGCCATCCCCTCTTCCTCCCCCTGCTCCACTTCTTCCTCCTCCTCCACCACCTCCTCCCCCTCCACCTCCACCACCTCCACCACCTCCTCCACTCCAAACTCCTTCTCTTTGCCCTTCATAGGAGTCTCCTCCATTGTAGACCCCAGAGGAGAGGCTGGATCCACTGGCATTGACACCCACAGAGGCTAGAGACAGAGAACAACACTCAAATGTTGAGGCTAGTGTTAAAGGGCAATACAAACTACTAACAGCAGTAATGAATTTAGTTATCAACGTTTAAAGAATTATGAAATATCTCACAGGAAGTGTAATAACTTTCATTGCTGTTTTGAAGCAAAATGTTCTTCTCCAACCCCAAGCCTCCAGTATTGCTGGACATACTCTTGTGAGTACTAGATCCGCTAGTACCTTCTGGTGACAAGAACACACGTGGGGAAGTCAAGCATGGCAGACATACATATTATGAATTAGTTTCTTGAGTATTATATGCAAGCTGAGCCATTATCATTTCATCTGGACAAGCAAGTAACCAAACTCACTCGGTGGAAGAGATGTCAGTCTACTTGTTGAGCTTGTAGTATCTGGTATCGCCAAACCAACAAAAAGAGCAACATTATTCAGTATTGAGAAGAAAAAATAACACACACATATATATATATACATATATATATATATATATATATATATATATATATATATAATGTATCACGATACTAACCAACTTGCTAATACAAGTTCATAATATACATACTGTATTGCTACATCCGTCTCATGTTTTAATAAAAAGTGTAAAAGTATCCTAACTTGTCTCACCCTTTCCTCCTGAGCTGCCTCCTGACTGGTTTCTATGTCTTGTTGATATTAAATCATCCATTCCATAGCTATTGAGACAGCAAATCATGCAAAAAAAACACAATTACATTACTGTGGACTTGCCTTCGTAACATCTCAAACCAAGAAACATGTTGGAGTAACAATAAGATACATTTCTATCACAAAATGGATTTTAAAAAGCATATTTTAACATAAGTTAAAGCAAGTAGAGGAAGTATGTGCCACAAGCAAACTTCTCACTTTGCATTCAAGACATACAGAACAGTAGCCTACTGTACATCAAATGAATCAAAGCAGGTTTCAATTGGCGAGAGCAAAATAACTTTGTAAACTTATTTGGACAAAGCAAGCATAAAAGGGGAAGAAGAGGACTATTGTGTAGTTCTATGTAGAAAAAACATCACCATAACTCAGACCACACCCTTACAGCACCACACTGAAAAATATTATGCACATAATCAGTTCACATGTGTATTTAATCATGAAAGGAATATGAAAGGCAGAAATTCAGTTTCAGATGCAACAATTTAATAATCAACTTGTGTGCAACATGGTGATTTTGCCCAACTTTGTCAACAGTTTACTGAAAGGCCATGACTTTTCCACAGCTATTGAAAAGTTGTTACTCCTTTGTAAATACTAAGGGGCATCGTTAGACCCATTTTACTGGGGCACGTGCCCCAGTATAAATCTGCTGTGCCCCAGTAAAATCTAAAGTTTGAATATTAATAATTTACTTTATCAGTCAGTGCATTCATTTTGATTGATAATCCCGGAAAAATAAACGCTGTATGCCAATCAACGATTGTAAAATCAAAGCAATTTAACCGAAAACACAAACCGAACTACCGATCATCTTATTTTGACTAAAACATAAAAACAATATTACATGAAGTTTAAAACAACTTTAATTGCGCTCAAATGAATGCGAAAAAAATGTGTGCGCTTGCATTAACTGATGTCCCTGCCAAACCTGATATCGAACTTGCGTCCCTGAACTGTGATATGGGTTAAGCAAGGAGTTTCTATAGCCGAGTATTGCATTGTGTGCAGCAAGCTTGAAATAAAAAGGGATATGAATAGGGGCCTGTGCCCCAGTAAAGGGCCTGTGCCCCTGTGCTTTGCCTGTGCCCATGTGCTTTGTCTCACAATGCCCCTGTAAATACTGTTGTTTAGTCCAGAAAGTGCATAGGCCTACATTCCTGGTAAAAGCATTGATTATTACAAAAATATGGGCTACATATCTTCCTGAAAGAAACAAATAAACGAATCGTGTCAGTCTTGAAACACACTGTACGGTAGGCCTACTGTTCATGATTATATAAAACAGTACCAGCTATAAACAGTCACGCATGGTCAGCAACATCAGGTCAGGTGGACCAACGAGCATCACAGTGCCAAACTGAATTATTTGTCTCACCGGTTGTCTACCTGAAAGCATAATTTTACATGTTAAATGATGTTTAACTCTGCTCCTTTCGAGCTGTAGTAAACGGGATATCTTACCTTTAAAAGCTTTCCAAACCAACGATTTGTGGGGAAAGTTGCGCGCTAAATCTTCTGATTCCGTGGATCGCCAATAAATATAAATTGTTTGCATATGAGAACTACTACTGAACAACTGTTGGATGGTGTGTCCTTATGTTTCTTTGTCACTCTTATTTTCTTTCTCAACTTTGTCAGGCAAGTCAAAACAGGGCAGCGTTGCTTTTGTCCCAGCCGCGCCCATCCAGTTCTTGGCAGGTAAAAAAGGATTACGCCTAAAAAGGTATGCCCTGGGGAATGGCCAATTGACTTAGACTCAGACAGACAGAGCTTTCTTGAACATATTCAAATAAACAAAGTCGATCTAACATGACAACAGCAAACAAATAACATAATTTTGACAGTCTAGGGGGGTCATTTCCACAGCATTTAATTTTTGTGGGAGAACCCCCCCCCCTTATTTTCATACACACACACACACAGCCTGGGCATAAGGTTACAAAAACAAATACAGACAGCAACTGTCTGAAACGTAATGATAAAGTTGCACGTTTGCATCATACATCTCTCTGTAAATCACAGTTCTGACAAATCTGACAATAATAGATTTGAACTTGACTTGAACGGTTTATTGCAGATATGGGGACATAGCATTGACCTTATTGTGAGGCCTAAATGCATATTGTCTGTTAGTCATCATCACAAGACTTCTCCCAATCTCTCCTGGGGGCCATGTGTTCCTTAGCTCCTCTTCTTTTGAGAGGGCATGATCCCCACCCCACCACACCCTGCTCAAACAACCACCCACCCGTTCAGTATGACTACACTACACCTCTCCTTCATTTTGGACCATGCCCTGGAGATTTAATTCTGCTTTGCAGCAAGCATGTGGAGAACTGCATGATGCATCACTGATGATGACTCAGTCTGAAGTAGGGAAGAAAGTGATAATGACATGCTGTCAAACTCTACGGTGTTTTATAGTTGTCAGTACTGAGACACATATCATTTCTTTGTTTTCTTCAAGTCCCAGGGGAAATAACTATAATAATTTAACATCACCTCGGGGTATTTAGAAATGCACTACCTAGCAGAAAAGCAAAACGCAGATCAAAAGTAAATTTGAAATAGCTGAAATGTATAGAAGATAGCGTGTAAAAAATGGGAATTCACGCCACAATAAGTCAAACCCTAACCCTACTGACTAGACCCTCCCTGAATATATGTGTTTTCAGACTTTTGTTCTGACTGCACAAAGTGTCCTGCAGTATCACATGACAACACAACAGGAACCATGCAAACAGTCTGACTCATAAACATAAGTGATTGAAATCATTGAACTGATTTCTGAAATGTCTCTATTCCCCGAGGTATGTAATATCAGACAACCAATTGGTGATGTTCAAGTCAAGACAAGATACCTTTTCAATCCACACCTTTTCCCCAAGGCTACAGAAAGACACAATTAAATCAGTGCAGGCACAGACTCAGATAATTAATATACAGTATGGAGCATGGGAAGAAATCTGTCTTTCTTAGATGGATGAATAAAACGGCTGACTTATGACAACTGTCCAAATAATGTTGCCATAACACATTATGATAGTTACTTAAAACATCTTCGTAAATAATGCTTAGATTAGTTTTGACTTTGTCTATTTATTTTGACAAACAGTACAAAAAGTGTTGTTGCACAGCTAATAGCATATGATTGTTGTATAGGCAAGTGAACTTAAAACGTCATAATTCAGATGTTTGATTTTGATGTTACTTTACAACATAAGTATCTAATTCCGCCAACAACCAAACAATATAATAATTAGCTGACTAAATAAATTCATATTTTAACCCAACTTGTGGGTGCAGCCTCCCATTGCTTCAATGACGTGAAGGTCCAATCCCTGCTTGAGCTGGTAGCTACCAAGCTGGTGGAGGAGGTATAGCTAAACATGAATGGGAAGGAGATAGGGGCTTTGTGAATGGGTTGGCGGCCAAGACAGTGCTGCAGCAACTGGATAGATTACAGACAAGAGCACTTAGGTAGTGTGATGGGCCACAGCCTGATGCAAGGGAGATGCCTCTGGACCAAAAGAGGGAGCAGATCTATTTGTTGAGTTGATAGCTGTGTTGATATCTTTGGATAGGGCAGGTGCATGGGCGCTGTATAGGGGGGAAAAGTTGGGACAATTCCAAGTGCCCCTGACTGACAGGGGCCCCCAAAAAGTGAAAAACGAATAAAAAATGTAAAGGTTTTTTTCCTCCATGGGGCATATTGGGTGTGCATATTGGGTGCCAGCTCATACAGGCGTGGTGGGGAATGGGTGGGACTAGGTGTGGAGGGCGTTGTTTAGGTTGATCGAAAACACTGGATTATGGAGAGGAAATAGATAGGCTTGACTAATCTTATACTCCAGCCCAGTAGGTGACGGTGTAGGCACCTTTCAGACAGATGCGATCCGCAAACCAGAATCGATAGAAGAAGAAGGAGAAAAGAGTCAAATTCAAAGAAAGTTACAAAGCTAGGTTAGCACTAAACAAAACAAGTTGGGATACATGTTACATTTAGAGAGTCGACAGTGAATTAACTGACAAATGTTTTGCCGAGTACATTTGCGTAAATGGTAAGATACAGTAGACTGCTGTCCACACGAAACTGTGAACACAGTGTTCGAGCCAGCTATTTGACATTTCTCTCATTTTCTTGAGTCTCCCGGCCGAGACCGACAGTGAGCTAGTTGGCACGAATAGTAATAATAGCTATTAGTCAAACGTTTCATTCATAATGGAGACAACACCCAAGACAGCCAAATGGAAGTCCGTCTATGGTACGCCTTGCTGTGAAGAAGAGTCAAGTCCATGTGAGGTCAGCATGGGAAAGGTAAAGAATCAATTCGACTAAAGGTATTACAGTATTTCAAGACGAGACAAGAGTTAATCTGTAGCTGACCCTCACCTGATTTTACACTCACTGTGTGATTTTTCACTTGAAAACTAATGAGCAGCGCTAAACTACCAAATTCGAATAATTGATCTAAAAGTTTGATACCCTGTTGGGTTAGGCCCTTCAGATGTTTTGTAATTTTTTAGATTTCTTTTTCTCCACGCTTAGCCCAAGCAGCAGCTGAGTGCTTCACTAAAGGCAAGATTGAAAAGATCCAGGCGCTCTTTCACCTCGCCCATGTCTGTGGCCAAACGCCTTCATATCGAGGATGACGACCAAAATGATGTTGGACAAGACAAGCACGTACATGTTGGCATAGAAGAGTCACAAGATGTTCACATTGGGGCAAACATAAGTATTCTTGGAGAGAACGAGATTACCAGTAGTATGCCTGAGTCACAGTACCACACGCCTGGAGACCCACACAAATTAATACACCAACTAAAAACAGAAGTGAAGGAAAGGGCAGAGACTCTCCGGAGACTTAAGATGGTGAAGATGTATAGAAGCAAGGTAGCTGCAACTTAAATATAGTTCTTGTCAATGTTTTAAAATCGCAGGTTTTGGTATGAGTTCAAAGGCTCAAAGTTTCCTTTTTATTCTCTTTTCCAGAATGACCTGACCCAACTGACACGGCTGATCGGCAAATGGCGAAGCTGTTGTCAGTCTGCAATGTATGAGCTTCAGACGGATCTACCAGTTGATGGGAAGAAAGCGAGTCTCGCTCAGCTCATAGACCTTTTTGGATTGGAGGATAGCATACTGCAGTTTGACCGGACAGAGGACGATTTCAGGGATGCATGAGTAGGCTACATTGACTTTGTTCATACTGTTCAATTGACTATTAGGTTATCTGTTCATTCCTCTTCTTGGATGATAACGCTATATTCACACTGTTTCATGAGAAATGTTTACTCACTTAAATATTTAAGAAAGTAAACACATTGTTTAATGTTTTATTTCATGCTGCTACATAACAGAAAGTTAGTTCTGTAAACTCTTAAATCTGTTCTATGTTGTAAAGGTTTGTTTTATAAAGAATATGACATAAGGCACTCTGGATCTTTTGGTTATTCATGTTTGAGGTTAGCAAGTGCTGGGAAGGTTTTCCTTCTCATGCGCTCCACCTCGGCTCTAAGGATGGCTAGCTCCTCAGCCTGCTGCCTGGCCAGGTCCATCAGCTTCTTCCTCTGGATGATGTCCTGATAGCGCTCCTCAGCATCGCTTGCCTTGTTCTCCTCCATGGCTGGGAAAAAACATGTACAAGAATTGCTCATCGGATTCAGCAGCCATTAATAGCAAACACGTTGGATCGTTGAATGGATGGTTGCATTGGGAAACACTGTTGTACCTGTAGCTTCATAAAGGTGCATTCTTTCAGCCACAGTCACTTGCATGACAGCCAGCTGCTGGTTCAAAATGGAATTCTTCTCTGTCTTCTGTGCCACTTGTCTCTTCAGCTGCTTGATTATTTTCTTACAGTTTTCTACATTCTTTGTGTGGGTCTATAACATAAGAATGTCATAATATCTGTTTTGCAGAGCACTTTGGAAATCAGACACCCAGCATACAGTATATGCATAATAAATAATGTAATATTTAAATTTTTGAAATACCTTTTCCTGTAAAGTTATTGTTTTCTCCAAAGTGGAAACCTTTTTTGACATTCGATTGTCATGGTCTGTCTCACTGAGATACTGAAGAGAATGAAAGGGAAAACATATTCATATTAATACAGGTTGTGTACAATACTGTATATTCCAGTCAAGACAAAGTCCTGAAGGTCAATGTGCTGTTTAATATCGACATTCAATCACAACATTAAGTAAACATTACCAAGGGATTTTAGGTGAACAATATGTTCATTTAACTGGTGTTTTAAGTTGCCTTCTGACAGGGAAATTAAGTATATAGGCTGTACACCATACAAAAAATGGTGTATGGTGTACTACTGTATACCATACAAATAAAAACATGACAGGACTTTCTAGAACTACTGCAATGAGAATTTTAATTAGAGATAGTCTTTCATTGTCACAAGCTACCAGTGTGACATTTCAGACCCTTTTATTGTCATTTTTCAGTTTAGTTCTTTGTAGAATGATGGCTCCTGTTGCTATCAGCACCAGGCCTCACCTCCTGTAGCTCCTGTGAGACGCGCAGCATCTGGATGTCCCTGGCCTTGGTGTTCAGGTCCTCCATCTGCATCCGCATCCTCTTGTGTTCCCACTCTTGCTGAATGATGCCCTTACGAAAGTCCTTACACTCCACCATCTTGGCTATCTTTTGCTCTCCCAAAGCCTGCCAGTGGGAAACATTTCACAAAAGTAAAACCGACTAATATTGTGAATGATAAAAGGTGTAAAAAGAAAAGAAGAACCTGTTGAAACGCTGGTTAAACCCTAATACTTGATGCAATGTGAAGTGATCAAGTTTCAGACACATACTAATGATCAAGGTGTACAGTACATGAGGCTGGTGTGATGTGCCTTACCCTGATGGTGCCATTGAGGTCTTCCACCACATTCCTGGGAAGCAGCAGGGAATCGGAGTAGTCAGCGATGAAGTCTCCCGGCTCCACCTCCACCTGGCCCTGCTTGATCAGGATCTGGACCATGATGTCCAGACGGAAACGCATTTTCTCCTCACGCAGGCTGAGGAAACGTTAGAATCAGAATCAGAAATGGATTTGTTCGCCATGAATGTTTGCACAGACAAGGAATTTGCTTTGGCAAGGAGGTGCATACAGTAAACATATAGGAATCTGAAATTTAAATGTGGTCTAACTATACTAAGGATACATCAACTAGCAATACTAAGTGGAATACAATTAAAATAAAATATCCAATAAAATATAAGTTGCCAATTTACAATATAAAATACCCAAGGAGTTGAGCTCAGTATTATACTCTCAGCATAACTGATACATCTGTCGTGAGTACAAATAGTAAATGCTGATTTAATAAATGTTATTTATGACCGCACCTACATGAAGAAAAAAAAGTGTGTAAATTGTATAAGCAACAGCATTCTCACCCATTGACATCGTCGATAAGGTTTTTTATCTCCATCTTTGCACTTTCGTCCTCATCAATCCTCTTCTGCAGGAAAGCTTGCATTTCAGCTAGAGTCAAAGCCTTCATTTTCACCTGTGGAAGACGGGTGCGGTGAAATAAGTTTGGATGGAAATGAAGAACTGTTACAGTGTCAATATGAGCAACTTCCCTTGTTCATGCCACATTCAGAGGTTTGCATGCTGCACACATTTCCACTCATCTTAGAAAACATTTAACCAGGAAGGAATATATACACGTTGTAGTTCATTCATGTATTAATCGAATTACCTGCTGTTCACTCTCCACCTTGGCTCTGCGGGTTAGGCAGAACCTCTCCCACACAGAGGGGTCCAGGCCATCAGGCATGTTCTCTGGAGTGTCCAGTTCTTCCATGGCCTTCATCATCTGGCAGAGCCCCTCGGCCGCAGCGAGGCCTGACTCAGCGCCAGGGTGTTCTTTGAAAGGGCTGGTGCTGTTCTCTGCCTGGGTCCTTATCCTCTGGACCCTGGAGCCACAAGCCTCTGTTACACACTGGCTGCACACAGCCGGCTCACAGGGTTTACCTCACAAAGCCCATCCCCGGTTCAATTAAAAGTAGGGTAAATTGTATTAAATTTTTTATTATGTCACTGACAATGAATAAATCACTCTTTTATTCCATATAACTGCTATACCTGGGTCTGCGCTTGTAAAGCTTGTACAAATGATCAACAACATGGCCTGGCACATCCATGAACTCCTTCCTGAATCCCCTATCCAGAAGCTTGGGAGACATATGGAATGTGATTATTAGACATAATTGAGAGGTAATATTAGGATAATCGTATTTGGAGTGCTGGCTACATATATCTTACTTTATCTTCTGCTACAACATTGTCATAGGAGTCACGGAAGAGCTCCACATCCTCTTTGTGTCTGTTAAGCTCTTCTCCAATATCATTCTGTCAAAGGAATGCAAGGCTGTTAAGTGATGGGAATGCCAAGTACTGGGAATGGAGAAAAACACTCTCACACGACAGATTAAAATGCCCTGCAGGTCAGTTCTTGAAAAACATGTCAATCAAAAGACTAAGGGCTACACCCCAGAATCTTATTTGAATTAGTAATGTTACAACTGCCAACAGAGCAACATGAAATAAGACCGATATAAAGCAATGATAAAACCCTTCATTCTGTGCAAGACTTTTTTTACCTTGTAAATTCGAGCCTTTTCTAGTTTCACGTTGAGCTCTCTCTCACGATTGAGCATCTCTTCCTCAATGAGAAGGGAGTGAACGAGGTTGGCAATTTTCAGCTCCTCCTAGAAAATATGTTTTCAATAAAAATGACACTGAAATAAGTGTGTGGGTGTGTGTGAGTGGGTGGGTGTGCGTCTCACCTGGTAAATAACCATCTCAGATTTAACCTTCCTCTCAAACAGCTTAGTCAAGGTATCATCAAAGCCCTGGGTGGCTTCTTTGATGGATGTCTGGAGTTTCTTCATTTCAGTCTCCAAGGTCTGGAGTGAAAAAATGCCCTCCATTTCAAATATTTATATTGACAATGACCAATGGATAACATCCTGCATTTGTAATAGAAGACTGAAGAGCAGGGCTCATTTTTCCCAACCTTTCTGTATTTCTCCTTTTCCTCGCTCAGCTCCTTTGCTTTTTTCTCATAGTCTTTGTGGATCTTTTTCTCCTCCTCAGTCCACTGGATGTCTGACTTGGACAATATGAACTCAGGTGGCGGGACCTCCTGTGTGTTAAGCAGCATGTGGTCAGCACAACAGTGCAACTTCTCATGACCTGTGGTTTCAAAGCTTGAAACCACAGGTTTCTTTGCTTTGTATTATTTTGCCTGCCGTAATACTGGGAACAATTTCCTGTTGACAGCACCATTTTCAGGATGTCCTCTTTTTTCAGCTCGAGCACTCCACCCATCATGTCATCCAGAGCTCTGTCTCTGATGTTGTCGACCTGGAATCCAAACAACAAAAAGACCCAACCACAGCTATTACCCGAGGCCCAAACATCCTGGGTTGGAAAAGTAGAATGGGTGAAGGTGAGTTGAAAGAGAAAGGTGTGACTCGGTACCTTAGCAGCCAGGCGTCTTTGTTCCTCTGCCTTTTTTTTCTCCTCATTCATCGCCCTCTGCTCCGGGGAGAGGTACTTCTCTACTTGAATCTACAATGCATAGGAATGTGCTACTCGTAAATCATCACCTGATATGCAGAAATGCAATTGTTTGATGAGAATATAAACTGTTACGGTAAATACAGTGAAATTATCAATATTTTCTACCAAATTCACAGTTTCTGAGATTTTACAGTTCACTTCACCACAATTAAGGACATATATAAAATAACACATTTGACAAATTGTGAGGTTGTGCAGCTCCGTTACCTCAGAGTCCTGCACAGTGAGTGCCCTCTCAGGACGTTCGCTGTCTGACAGGCTCGGCTCCCACAGCTTCTCTTTCAGATCCAGCTCAGCCATGATCTCCACGATACGTCTGTTCTTATCCTTCACACGGTTAATCTCCTGCTCCTTTTGCTTGTACACCGCCAGAAACTCTGCGTTGAAGGCCGTCTTTACTTTGTAGATCACATCCTAGACAGAAACACAAGGCAGGTGGAGAACATGAAGGTGTGGCACTGCTGTAACTCGCTTGTTCGATTTAGAAATGGAATCTTTTGGTTAGATATGGATACACACATTTGGTGGCAGAACTCGACCCAAAAATCGTGTCGTCGCCTCATACCTGGAGCAGGGTTAGCTGGTTGATCTTCTGCTCTCTGATGTGCAGGCTGAACTGGTTGTAGAGGAAGGGGTTCGAACCTCCAAACTGAGCGCTCAGACTTCCTGTGTGAGCGGCGCTCTCCGTCTCGTGCCCTTCCTCCTCCTCCTCTTCCTCTTTTTCCACAGGGTTCCTGCTTTTTGTCTCCAGAATCTCCTGTTGGAGCTGGGTCGTAGACAGAGAGGAACGTCTTGAATGAACAAAGTATCTTAGTAGCTAAGAAGCACAGTCTGTTGCTGGAACGCGATACTGTGGATGCGCAACTCACATTGCAGTCGGTGTTTTCGATCTTCCTAATACACTGCACCCTTTCAAGTTCCTCAAGCTCCTTTTGTGTGCGCTCCTTCATGGGGTAGTTCTTCACCTCGTGGTCAGAGTGGAAGGCCTCAGATACAGTACACAGACAACAGTAAGCAACTTATCTCAACCTTTTTGACAAACATTCCAAAAGTCTGTTATTTGTGTGCTTCAGAAATCTCTGTTGGCCTTGTTGTAGTTCCGGTCCTTATTACCTTGATAGCTTGCCCTTTGACCTTCATGGAATCCCAACACTCTCTCTTGAGGACATCGCGCAAGTAGCATTTGGAAAGGTTCTCCAGCTCTATCTCATTTCGAACCTGAAATGTTCAATCAAAACCCAAATGGCTCGACCGTCTGAAGCAGCCGACAGTGGATAAATGTGTGAGTCTTACCCTGGTGACCTCCTGTTCCCCCTCAGCCTGTAGCCTCTTCTGCTCCTCCACATCCAGGTTGAATTCCTGCGGTTCCAGGCGCTCCATGTCAGGAAGGCTCTCGTTCTCACGCATCATCCCCTGGACGGTGTCTCGCAACTGTTTGACTCTTTTCCTCAGGTTCTTCTTCGTCTCAGAGAACTGCTGACTCTCTTCCTTGATGACCTGTGGAGACAAGAAAAGTGGGGCTCGTTTTGCTTCAATGTGTGTGTTTTTCAAAGTGTTGTGATTTTTAGAACATGCACTTTTTGAACAGCTTCATACAGTACTTCCGCTGGCGAACTGACATGGAAATGAACTGTGTTACCAATATTGGTTTCACAATATCAAAACCACTTGCCACTTACCTCACAAGTGGCTTACCTCACTAAATCAAAACATGAAATACACAGAAAGGGTTTACTATAGCATGTACCTTCTTGTTTTTATTACATATCAGACTAATTATGAACAAGAAAACCAATACACCACATTGCACCTGTCATATCAATTGGCTCTTATCTACAGTCCTGTTGGGGCAACACTTTCTTTAGAAATGCTTATCTGTCATACTACTGTATCATTTGGTGCCTGATCCTTTCATACATAATGAATAAGGCCACTGTGTTGCTTTCATAAAGCAGGAATTTGCCAAGAGCAACACAGCTGCTTGAGGTATCGAAAAGGCATCTTATCTGTTTTCAATATAAAAGTCCTACATGAGTTGCCATCACAATTTCGCAACATTTTGTTTGCGTTTTATGTTGTGAGCTGTGCTTCTATTCCATGCTGCTACCAGATGTGGAAAGGCATCTCAGTAGGTCTCAGTGTGACTGACCGCTTCCAGTTTGTTGTCCAACCAGGTGGAGTCTGTAGCCAACGGCAGGTTGGTGTAACTCTCATCCTGCTCGGTTACATCCACCGGCTGTCTCTTGTCACTGGCCTACAGAGAGGATGGCACTGTTACATTTGATACAACTTTGTCACATCTGATCTTGTAATGGTTCTAAGAGGGACACCAGGGTTGAAGTAACATCATTGAATCAACTGGGAGTTACCTCAACTTCAAGTAGGTCAACTGAGCCAGTGGGAGACAATACACCTGAGCTCCAGTCAGCCATCTGACTGAGGACAGGGTTCTCTAATGTCACAACACTCTCCAGAGACTTAGCCATGGACTGGCTGTATTGGGTAGCAGCATTGCCTTTGCTAGCTCCAGTGGTTTTGAACCTGTGTACAAATAGAAAATGTCGACTGTAAGTAACATTGAGAGTAGTGTGAACCCTAAAAACATCATAACAATGTAAAACGTATGGAACTATTCACAAATAGGCTTTTTTTAAAGATTCACATTTGAACATTTTGCCCCCTGGTGTCAAGTTTTAGATAACACAATTGCCCCCTGGTGTCCAGGTTGAGATAACACAGTGAAAATATCTTACTTGAGCCTAGTACAGACCAGAGATCCGTCTCTGAGACCTGCAGTGATCAGAGTCTGACTGTCAGAGGTAAAGGCCACTGCTCTGATACCGTCCAGCCAACAAGAATGACACTGCATCTGAACATACCGCTCCTTCGCATGGCATCACAAAAGAATCATCATCATCAAATATAAAGGCAATATCTATAATATATAAGAATAGCTTCTACTGTGTGTGCACGGTAGGAAAGGCTATACCAGGCTTGAGATATCCCTAATGCGCAGCAGGCCATCCTTGCCTACAGACGCTAGCCAGTTCTGGTGGGGTGACAGCAGAACAGACGCAGGACCTAGAGGATGACCTTCCACCTCCTTATCAGGACTTATCTGGTCCAGTTCCTGGTCAGGTGACTTCTCAGTGCTCTGGGAGAATATGGAGGCCATTTTTAAAATCCATGAACAAACACTCTTCCAAAACCAGGCAAACTATCATCAGAACCACGCTACCTCAGTCAGCTGAGAACTGCCATAGATCTTTACCTCAGGAATCTGAAATCTCTGCAGAGTTTTTTTCTTGTGGCAGTAAGCAAAGATCTTATTGGTCCCCAGGACTGATGAGCTGAGTGAGTGAGGGACCTTGTAGGTGCAGCTCTTTACAACGTCATACAACAGGGAACCCCGTAGGTCTGCACACTTTGCTCCCTCTGCCAACCATCAAAGCACGTAAGAACTACTACACATACATATATCGGTACCACTGATTTCTTATTCATAACTGTTTTTTTTTTAATCTAGCTGAATGGCAACAGAAACTGACTCTATAATGACTGAACTGACATTCAAGATGATGAAATTCAACATATCCCAAACTCGGGCCTCAGGGTAGAAGTAGTGACTGTGCAGCTCTCTCTGTACCTGTGAGCTTCTGTACGGGCAGTGTGAGCAGAGTAAGCAGGCTGCCCTCCCCACAGCCTTGACTGGTGTCCTTCTCTCCAGCACACAGGACCAGTAGCCTCACCTGCTTGCTGTCCCGGTTGTACTGGGTAGACATGGAGACCACCGCCCCCGGAACACCTGGACAAACACAATCAGCAATGACGCCTGTCACGGAGCTGTCTTGCATACATCTGTCTGCAATGCTTGGAGAGACCTGCATGAAGTCGTGCGCAAGTATACCTGTGTAGCCGATGATTTCAAACTTCTTGGATGGCTTTGAGTCCAGTACATAGATTAGTGAATCAGAGGCACCAGTGAAGAGGAAGTGTCCTCCCTGGTCAAAGCTTTACAAAGAATATACATCTCAGTGAGATCCTGAGGGCCTGATGACCCTGATACATTATATAAATATAAACCCAAATCTTAATCTTCTCAGTTCCTGTTAGTGATTGGGGGTCTTACACTAGGTGGTCTACTGGAGCGTTGTAGAGGTGGACCCTGTGGACCAGACGAGGCTGCTGCTCCCTGGTAAGCTCGATGAACAGGATGTGACCCGAAAATGTTCCCACGGCAACGTATTGTGCTGCGGGGCAACAGGCCAAACTGCTCACCTGTACAAAAACAAAAAAATATTAAACACATACAACACATTCTAAAAGCATCACACAATAGTTTGCTTTTTGGCACATAATTCTAACCTTTACTTGAAGAGATAAGGTTCCGATGCAAATGCCGTCATCTAGAGACCACACTTGCATTTCTCCTGAGTCCCTCACCGACTGCACCCAGGAAACAAACACAACAGCATCATGATCTGGACCAAAGAGGTAGTAGAGAAGTTAGTATAAAGATAGTATAAATATATTGCATTATTATTGTACTAACCACACAGACTTTTCTCTCAGTATACAGCGAAGCTGCCGCCACAAAGTTGCCACTGAGCACATCCAGAACATTAACCACCTTCTCTGACTGTGTGGGTTCGTACTTGTAGATGCGCCCCTAAAACAGTGCAAAGCGGTTTAATAACTGCAGCCTGGAAATGAGAGAAATGTATGGACACTTTCATTTCAAATGTACTGAATTGCTCACAGTATGAGATGTTAACATAAGTGTATCATAGTCAGGGGAGAATGTGATGCTTGAGGCTGGTTCATCTAAATTCCAATGTTGTGTGACCTCAACGTGGTCACCTTTGATTTTCAAGCAGCGTAACAGACTCTCCTGTAAAACAGCAAGAGTACAGTTACAGTAGTGCGACTATATATCAATATATCAGTCAAAGTGCTGTAATCACACATTACCGAGAATAAGTAGGCAGAATTGTTCACCTTTCCTGAAACAAAGAGTCCATGTTTATGTAGAGCAAAGCTTTCAAAGCTTCCCTCTTTTAGATCGGTTACATCTCCAGCAGCTAAAATAGGGAAAACAGTCTTACATAGTTGTCTGAAAATGGCTATTCATGACTCTACTGTATAGCTTTTTTTTTTTTTTTTTTTACATTGTTTCCCTTTGTTTTGCTTGTACCTGTGGGGCTGAACAGGACAGTGATGGAGAGAGACTCTGGGTCAACCTGCAACAAAAAACCTTCCTTACATCCCACATAAAGTTCTGAAGACGCTGTCCAGCAGACAGCACTAGGGCTTAGTCTGCTCCTGATCCACTTCATAGGCTGTGGAAACAAAGGGGCACCACAGGGAAATGTAATTTCAATGAACCATTGCTCATTTGTATGATAAGCTATATATGATAGAATCCTTTTTCATATTGTGGAGGTGTGCAGCATCCTACCACAAAACGTGCTGCCTTGTCTCCTGTCAGCCCTGCGATTGCAGAGTTAGGCATCTGAGGGCCCAAATAGGTGAGTTTGCCGTTGGGAACATGAGAGGGATTCAACTCCCTCTCCACAAAGGACCCATCAGTAGCAGGGAGATCTATCACACTTCGATGTAACAGAGAAAGGGTCCAATTGAATAGATCAGATTTAGACAGATGTTTAGTACAACGTTGTACTAGATAGGCTACACAGAAACTTCCCAAACTTCCTCACCCTGGTTTCATGATATGAAAGTTGTCACTCTTCTCAATGTTCCAAACAGTTAGGGATGCAGCCCCCACAGCACAAATCTGAAGCCAGTTCAGAGGGTTGAATATCAAAGATGTTATACCCATTGCAGCCCGTGGCTGCTTACAAATTTGAGATCCAGTCTCCCAATTCCTAGAATAGAGCATACAGAAGTGAGAGAGCAGGTTGAGTGAATACACACAGACGATTAACAGAATGTTTGGAAGGAATACAAACTAAATAGCTATAGGGAATTTTAATATCTCCAGTTGTAATTTGCTCACCATACTGTTATGGTGTGGTCTGGAAGTGATGAGCAGCAAGCCAAATATGGACCAGCATCACTTAAGGCTATAGAAGTGTAGGAAAGTTGGGCTGTTCCTGAAGAAAATGTAACCACATTCGTTTAGCTCTGCAGACTAGGCCCTAAACCTAGTATATAAACCACTGGTATCTAAAAACCTGAGTACAAAGACAAGTTCTTACCCTTTAGTTCGTTTTTCAACCCAAGTCCTGGGTAGTTGTACACAAATATGGAGGGGTTCAGCCTTTGCTCAGAGAACGCTAGAGTTCTACAATTGCTATTTGCAGTGACGGTACCAATCCCTCTTCCAGGACTTTGCAGCACATTTCGATTTTTGGTCTTAATGTCCAGGAAAACGATGTAATTCCCACAGATGTAACACACTGTTTTCTTGTCAACAAATTCAACATTTTGATTTGTCAATCCCTGTGCCCACCTAAAAGAATACTTCAATTTAATTGCAAACCTTGATAACCATGATAACCACGGCTACTGTACTATCTGGCTGTCGAATGTTGAGCTACAATACAAACTATAGTGCAGTAACACTGTAACATTGGTACTAACTGTGTTTGTTGTTGCTACTGTACTGTACTGTACTGTACTACGGTAATTCTGGCAGTATTAGTGGCTAGCTTCATGAATAACAAGTACACATTATGCCAAGTTCTAGTGGTTCTTGGTTGGCCAGGGAAGTGTTTCTTACCTGACTTCTAAATTTCCCAGTACATCCATATCAAATAAACCAGGTTGCTAACTATATTTAGCTAGACTGAAAGAAAGGCTACCATATGCATACACCAGCGAAATATGTTGGGTTGTGTATCCTTGACAACCACAACTTGCTTTATTGTCATTGCATACGGTTCAATGATTGGGTGTTGAATCATTCGTTGAAACGCCCCCTTCACTCCTGAACACGCCCGGGGAAGTTGTGTCGATCCTGTGATCGGTCCAGGATCGGTCACAGTTTGATCATTCCTTGAGAAAGAAGCTCTACTTACAGAAGCATGGCATCTGAAAAGTGTTTCGCCAAGGGTAAGAGCTAACATTGTTGTGGATGCTCGTTAGTATGCACTAATATTAGATTGCTATGTAGTTATCGCTGGTAAATATAGAATATATTTTTATAACAGATTGATAGCTAAGGCAGATCTATCATCATCTGTGTCAAATCTGATGCCAAATATGTGTCAAGAATGGTTGCATCATCTCAATTTATTTGGTTTCTTTCTCCCAGTCGGATGTTGTTTACCTTTATGCTACATCATAAACCAAGCTACACTGAAAACGAAGCTAGTGCACTGAAAGTGCAGTGAATTCAGCACGTTTCCTTAAAACGTTCTTACTTGTCTGGTTACAACCATAGGCCTATGAGGCTACAACATATGATCGTGTGCATGTATCGTGCCTCCAAACTCCAGTTTGCAGATTGGACTGTGATGGTTTGGGGAATCTTGAAGAGACAAAATGCAGCTTGCACGATAAAGCGAAATGGACTGGGTTTGACTTTTGCTGAGTCATTGAGAAAAGAAAGAAAGAAAGCGAAATGTAGCATACGCCCTAACCTTTATTCACACTAACTTCAAAAACTTTTTTCAGACTGGATTTCAGTGGGTGACTGCATGATTAAGCATAATTTGTCACATACAGTATTGGATTAAACCAAGGGTCAATGAGCCTGTCAAAAGAGAATGCACAGAAGACTATCGGTTTTTAGTAGATTGGTACCAAAGGATGTAGTGATTAAATCAAAGTAACATAACATTTGCACTTGTTTTCTCCAGGTTCCTCAGCCCCTGGTCCAGTGCCCAAGGGACACATCAGGCTGTACAGTATGAGATTCTGTCCATTTGCTCAGAGGACCAGACTAGTGCTTCAGGCCAAGGGAATCAAGTATGGCAACTACAGATTAATACTTTCACTGTAATATTTTTATATAAAAGTTGTATTTTACCTTGTGTATTGTTTTTTACTTTTGTTTCGTTTCCTTAGACATGAAACCATCAACATTAACTTAAAAGACAAACCTGATTGGTACTTTGAGAAGAACCCTCTCGGTCTTGTTCCAACTTTGGAGACTGCGAGTGGACAAGTGATCTACGAGTCACCAATAACCTGTGACTACTTGGATGAAGTTTATGCAGAGAAAAAGCTGCTGCCAGCAGATCCATTTGAGAAGGCCCAGCAGAAGATGATGCTGGAGAACTTCTCCAAGGTCTGTTCGTTTTGTTGTATGGCCAAGCACATTTACTTAAATATCAACTATATTCAAATACCAAAATGTGTAGCCAAGTGCATACTTTTGATTAGAAATGTACATTAACTATGTATTATTATTATTTTCCAGATCACACCATACTTCTACAAGATACCAATGGGCAGAACAAAAGGAGAGGATGTATCAACATTGGTAAAGGAGCTGAAGGAGAAATTCAACCAGCTGAATGATGTAAGTGATCTCTACTAAGGTTGTAAGTCATGAAAATACTTGTTTTCAGTGTTTAATACATTAATCTCAGTCAGTTGCCTTGTCCTTGGTTTCCGAGCCATGTGTATAGCGATTCAGTATGTCTACACGTCTGATCATTCACTTTTAGACCCTTGGCAAGAAGAAGTTCTACGGTGGTAACTCCATCACCATGATTGATTACATGATGTGGCCATGGTTTGAGAGGCTGGAAATGTTCGAGTTAAAGCAGTATGTTCTTCCCTATTCTCAAATTTAAGACATGGATGTGCCCTTTATTCCTTTTGGTCAGTGTAATTCTCCATACTGCATCTCTGTCCTCAGATGTTTGGATGAAACTCCTGAGCTGAAAAAGTGGATCGAGCGCATGATGGAGGATCCTACTGTCAAGGCCGCATCGTACAGCCCTGATACCTACAAGGCTTTCTACAAGACTTACATTGACGGGCAACCAAATTACGACTATGGTCTGTAGACACCAGTCAATCAAGACTTCTGTACACGTCCAGTTCTTCTATGTTTCCATCCTCGTTGTTATTTGGCCAACTAGATGCAATTTGCAGTGGTCTTTCTGATAAAATGTTTCAGAAACATTCTTATCTTTGTTCCATCTACCTTTTAATTACACGTAATAAATTATATAATAGTCTTAGGTAATTTAATAATCTGAGCATTGTACTGATTATGTGGTCTTTCATTGGTGTTAGAGAATATTAATAGAAACTTTTGGATCATGTGTGATAAGGCTAATCTCTATCCTTCTTTGTTAATTGAACAATAAACTGTTTCAAACATTTTTACATTCCTGATAATCTGTGGTGCAGTTATTTTGCATGTCAAATGTTGTTCGAGTATGTACAGTATGTTTTATTATGGGAAGATTACCTGCCCTACTGTGATTCTCCCACTGGGTGTCTTCTCAAACTTGTACAAAGCATGTACTCAAAGCATGGTGTAATTCCCAAAGGGTGGTGTTGCTTTAGATGGGGGAAGTGTCTAATATGTCTCAATGTGAAACACTGCTTTAATGTACCAATGTTAATTGCTAACTCTAAATCACAAGAAATTAACAATATATGGCAAAAAAATATTTTAATAGCTGCCATCCGTGTTATTGAAAACTTAAGTGTTCACCATTTATGTAACTGTTTGCAATACAATACATATTTATAATACAGCAAGTGTAAGAGGTAGGCCTACTTTAGCAAGTGATATGAAACAGACCAAGAAGAATTTGCTAAGAATACACTATCATGTTTCTCAAGTACCCATCGGAAGGAATGTCTACTGAATGCCTTTTGCTGGGATTGTTATAACCTGATGTCAGAAAAACAGGGTTTGAGTCAAGGAATCTGATAATATTGCACCATGAACACACAATTATCCTTTTTATGATGTGGAAGACATCATGCGATGCTAGTATATAGAAAATATTCTTCATTTATAAATCTGTTTACAGTAAAAAGCAAACAAGTATACACAACAAAGTAAATAAAAAATATTGTAAAAGTCAAGTAGCAATACTGAAAGGTAAGTATGATGCAAATAACACTGTTTCCTTCTTTCTGCAAAACCATTGTAACAAACATCTAAAAAGGACATTGCCTCCTTTTGTTTCAGTGCGGGTGTACATTTCTCTATATCAGTAACATATAACGTCATACTGAGAGTATGCCCATCTCTTAATAAATCAATATATAAAAGTATGAACTATAAACTTGAGTCTAGTCCATGGTGGACATCATTTGGTATGACAGGAGTGTATTCCTGTATCAGGACAGGAGCGTTCCTGAGCATCTCCTGGAAGTGCCGAAGCGTGTGTGCATAAAGCTCCTTCTGTAAAACCAGTGACCTAAACAGGTTGATGGGTTCTGATCTACTAAAGATCTCTGGAACCTGGATCACTGTGGGTACCTGGCTGTTTCCAACCAGCACATGATGGAGTCTCTTTTGCTGGAGACTCCTTTGCAGGAAGCCAAGCACATCCCTGAGCCTGAGCTCCAGACAGCCTGGGCCCCAACAGGATGAGGCTCTACACAGCAACAGGTGGAGCACCGCTGTCTTCAGGTGGTAGTTAGTTAGAAAACTCCTACCTGTCAAGCCTGTCTGCTTCTTGAGAAGGAAAGTGAGGACCTGAAGGCAGTGCAGGTGGCAAGCATTTTCCGGAAGGCCTTTAGCCACATGTTTGAATAAGTTCCTTTCATAGACAGCGAAAGATAGGGGCCAGTAAGTGTCAGAGAAGCTGGTGCCATCTGAGGGGAAGTGTGGGACAAAATAGGCGCTTGTGTCCTCCAGCTGGACGACAGGTATAATGTTCATCACCACAACCTTCCCTGAGCGGAACCTGATCTTAAGGGCCCCAGCAGTGTCCAGGTTGCGAAAAGTGAGCTGAAACTCGTACTTGTGAGATATGCGCCCCCAGGCTTTGGTTACAGAGATCTGGAACCACTTCATAACCTGGTCCTTGGCCAGGTAGACAGTGTTCTTGGAGCACAGCAGGTCTTTTGAGGTTTGGTCTGCTTTCGACCTTTCAGTATTTCTGTGCAGTAGACAAAGCATGTCTTCTCCGAAATTGGCGGAGCCACAGAGACAGTGCTCTTTATTCTCCCCAGCTCTGCTCACCCTGATCCTGCCACAGCCCTGCATGTCTGGGGGGATATCACTGGAGGGGCTGCACCACAGCTTAAACTGGAAGGAGTTTGGCTCGGGAGGGGTAAAAGGAACGATGAGGTCACACATCAGCGGCTTGCTCGCCCTCCAGGACTCAAACATGCTTCCAACCCCCACAAAGTCCCCTACCTCCATGTCAGCCTCCCTTCCACACACACTCCTCAGAGCCTCCAGCAGGTCATCAGCAAAACCCTCCACAAACTCCTTCACCCTCCAGTTCTCATGGGCCATGGTGTGCATACAACGGTCACAGAAGCTGCTCAGGATGCCCTTGTCCAGCAGCAGAGTCTTGGAGCTGATGAAGCCAGTCTCAGCGTCCATATCCTCGTCCTCCAGGTACTGGGCCTCCATGTCAGCCAAGTCCTGTCTACACACCTCAATGGTGAAAAAGATGACTAGGGAGAGGGTGCTCCAGAAGTACCAGCTGTAGCTCTCCTCTGAGTCCAGGTTTTGCTCCTCTACATCAGGATGAGAGAGCTCCTTCTCCAGCCGCATCTGTTCCAACTCCAGCCTCTCTTCATGCTCTTTCATGCGGAGCAGCAGCTCCTTGTCCTGCTCCAGGAGAGTGGTATTCTCCTGGGGGAAGAGCAAGGGGTGGTTTAAGATGGCCGCTGCCACGACCATACACACCCGAGCAATGGCCCCCTGCATCCTTGCTAAGGTTTC
Organism: Hypomesus nipponensis; assembly: GCF_054491055.1. Classification (NCBI taxonomy): domain Eukaryota; kingdom Metazoa; phylum Chordata; class Actinopteri; order Osmeriformes; family Osmeridae; genus Hypomesus; species Hypomesus nipponensis. The sequence continues at coordinate 14,803,508 of NC_140371.1, read as the reverse complement.
AAACGACACAAAGCCATCCTCTGTTGTAGGTCTTCATGGACATTTGAACTCCTGAAATATAAACAGAAAATATGTCAATTTCACATCTTGTCCAACACTGATTTTGGAAGTTGTTACAAAACTGAATTCTGAAAAACATCAATCATGGTATGAATTTACATTCACATGTCATTTCCATGTAGAGCCCCACCCCTTCTGAGGAAGCAAAAAGCCTCCTACACTAAATATAGAGTGGGTACAGGGTGGAGTTACGCACCGTTGTCCAATATTAAACTGCACCCTCTGAAAGGAAGGAAGATAATATTTTGAAACAGTAGGCCTACTTTAGAGGAACTTACATGACTTTTTCTGTGCAATTTAGCTGATTTACATACTGCCAAAAGGTGATATCTACATTCTGTAAAAACCTTTAGAAAAGGCTGACAAATAGTATTCCTATTCATTTATCTTTTATGCATCTTCTTCTTACAATTAGTAAATAACCAATTTTGGGCTATAGTTTACAAAACTAACCACAGATACCTTGTGTGCGTGCAAACAAAGACAACCGTTTCCCGTCTGACTACAAATATTACCCAATGCAGGCTCTGATATTACCTGGAATGAAAGCTATGCTAAAACCCCAAAAGAGTCAAGAAACCCATAATGTAGACTTGACCATCGTGGTAACATTATGCTTGCACTGTCCGTTTTCCAGTGTTCACGTAACACACTTTCTACTATAAAAAGACACCGAGTCCTCAAAAAATGCCAATTGGGTTGTCTGTAGCCTACTCAAACTGTATTCAAATGCACAAAATACTTGCCACAATGGACCTATTTTATTTCCGACAACATGGCCTAGTTCGAATGACTCAACATCATGTTGTTCAAGTTTTCCTAGAATCTAAAAATTGTGCTTGCAATGGATGGAAACTGCATGATGGTCACTCCATTCTTCAATGCCAAGCTTAGGCAGTTCTGCATTTCCCACCTCGCTTAATTGGTTTTAGTTAATATTTTGGGAAACACAATGTCCCGTAAATACGTTGTTGTAAATGACGTTAGTTAGTTAGTTGACTGTAAAGAAATTAGACTTGTCAATCGACTGATGTTGCCTATAACATTCAGTATCCTCAACGAAAGGAGTAGGCCTGATAAGTACATAAAAGTAGTCACTTTGAAAATAGTTAACTTACCTTCGGCGTGTTTTAAAGGGACGTAAAGATCATTATTTATTTGTAAGATATTTCTGATTGTTTATCTCCCCCCAAAATTAACATTCTCACAAAGTCGAGCTTCAATATGCAATGAGGAAGCAACTACCACCCATTTCCAGACCGTGAGCGCTCCGCCCAGTCGTGGTGCGAAATTACATACAAATTGTTTCTTAACTTCTGAAAAAGGCTACAATAACATATAAAACATAAACGAATGGAATAGGATGCGTGCATCTCAAATGATGTGGAATAACCTACAAAGCCTAATCTCCCAGAGGACAAGGTCTTCTAATATGAGACAGGATAATACGCCTACAAAGACAAATGCCATTATTTATTAAGATTACATATTTATACAAAGTTTTGTTCAGTTTTTGCATTTTTAAGAATGTTTGAAATATATGCCCGAAAGGTGACGCTGTAGACAAAACATAATAGTAGGCTATTTGTCCGTCTTTAATTTAAACAACAACATTTATTAAACTAAATGTACTTAAGTTGAGGTATGCTGGATGTAATGATCTAATTAAAAGTAGAGATCATGTTTTCATGTTGCTCTTGACCAGTAGCGGACTGGCCATCGGGAGCACCGGGAGAATTCCCGGTGGTCCGAGACACTTCTGGGCCTGAGGGCCGCTTGCCTTTAAATTATTTTAATTACTAATAAATAGTCGTAGAAGATTGAGCGACACGGCTGGCCAGTCTCCCTTTCCGCAAGGCCAGTTGGTCTATTCCAAATGAACGTCTGTGCAGCCGTTACCCCGCCCCCTTTGTTTCGCTTACACACGACAGTGACGCTGAGATCGAAAGATATCTAGTATAGAGGGGGTCGATTCTGGTGGGCCAGTCAGTATAAAAGTCCAGTTCATATTTTCACTCCCAGTCCGTCTCTGTTGCTCTCGACTGTTTCCATTATGTCATCTTCGACGGGAATTCCCCAGGATGAGCAGTTTGGACTTCCTAAACGTCACTTTCTTTTCTCCACCCTCTCTTTAAGAACCTGCACATGGGGATTTTTTTCATTGACAGAATCAGAATGGAGCCAGCATCTCACCTTCTGCTGCAGAGCTTTTGGGACAGGATAAGAGAACAGGACTACCTTCTCCGATCTCCTTTATTCCCTGTCCTGTTCTCCTTCACACTCTACATGGTCTGCTGCCTGCCTTACCTCTGTCTAGACGTACTGTCCACCAGGGTGGCTCTAGTGCGTTGCTACAAGATTCAGCCCCACACCACAGTGACCTGGGCCATGGCTTGGAGCTGTCTGGCCAAGTCCCTTTACACTCATGCTGTGTTCATCTTCCCTCTGGGTGTCCTCCACTGGTACTGGAGGCCCGTGGTCCTCCCTGCCCAAGCACCTGGAGCTTGGGCAGCTGCCTGGGACGTGCTGGCCTGCCTCCTACTTTTTGACCTGCAGTACTTTGTGTGGCATGTGCTACATCACAAGGTGCCCTGGCTCTACCAGACCTTCCACAAGGAACACCACCGCTACACGGCAACCTTCGCCCTCACCACTGAGCACTCGGGCATCTGGGAGACACTGAGTCTGGGCTTCTTCGCAGCTGTCACCCCTGTCCTGTTGGACTGCCACCCGCTCACCAAGATGCTTTTCTTCTCCCTCAACATCTGGATGTCCGTTGAGGACCACTCTGGCTATGACCTGCCCTGGTCCCCACACAGATTGGTGCCTTTTGGTCTTTACGGCGGAGCTCCTCACCATGACCTGCACCACTTAAAGTTCAATGTGAACTATGCACCGTATTTCACTCATTGGGACAGGCTCTTAGGCACGCTGTACACCGAGACAGCTGATGCATCCGATGTGCTGCTAAAGAGAACAATATGAAGTCTACAGATTCAGAAGACTGCAGATTCAGTTCAGAGGAAAGTAAGAAAAAGACTCCTCAAATCAGAAGATTTACAGTTTTAAAAGAATGGAGGATTGTGGTGCATTGTGGTATTATTTTGTGAATTTTGTTACCAGTTCAGTGTTTCATGAATGTTTTAATATTGCCCTATTTTCTTTGGAAATGTTTTGTTGGTTTTATTGTTGTATGTTTTTGTGTATTCTACTCTATGTTATGTAACTCTGCATAAATAAATGTGCAATATTTCTTTTTATATGATATTTAAAGTTTTACTGTCATGATAATTTATTAAGTGAAAAACATTATGTGATCGTTAATTTTGTATGCATAACCTTTTTTTATATGCATAAAAATGTGTTTTACATTGATGTCTGAATGATAATCTTATACATTACACCTTGTGAATAAGGTATAACAGGTCTGTGGTTTTGTGGATCAAAACGCACCCACAATAAAACAGACAGACAAGTCAAGTAGAATACTCATTCATCCTAAATCAACTTTTTTCACATGTGATTATATTCATGAATGAGCAATATTAATGAGTAGCAGGCGTGGGAAGATACTTTCTTGCACAAACAGGGACCGCAAGGCCCTACTTAGTGTGGTCAGGTCTGCTGAGTTCATCATTGGCAAAAAGCTCCTTAGTAGGTTAGTATGTGTTAATATGTGTATTAGAGGTAAAGTATACTGTATTGTATATTATTTTGCATATTAGGAGGTTTATTATATTATATTTTAGTTTATCATAGGTGTAATATATGTTCTGAGTACTTGTGTCATGTTTTGCCAAGTTGCTTTGTCCAAAGAATTTCAGTGCCCAGTCAGACCTTGTGTTGTTCTGTGCATCTGACAATAAAATACTTGAACTTGAACTTCATTTGAAAGAGGTATGTAAACATAATCCAACATTGGTGGTATGTGAGTATTACAGACAAATCAGTGAGGGATGTTTAATCCACATATAACTGTGTGTTTGGTTATGTGTATATGGTATTAGTGTCAAGTAAAATGCTCATTCTAGTAGATAAATAGAGAGTAAAACATCTAAATATGAGGTTAAAGTTCTGCTAAGAATGAAACTTTTTGGAAGCCTTTTATTAGATGCATCTGTTACCGTCTTCAATGTGATTGGATTGGCCAATGCATTGCAGTCCATTACATCATACTGTGCAATAGGCAAAACCCCAGAATGTGCTGCTCAGATCCCATCACAGTACGTAAAACCACATGTTTGGCAGATGTATTGCAAACAATGCTTAGATCAGACAACAAAGGTTCCAGAATACCTTTATTAAATTTGTACTTTATTGAAAAAGAAGCTTGCTTCTCAACAATAGGGTGCATAGAGTGGCGGTCCTGCCTGTGTCTAAAATTAGATTTAAGATACAGGTGATTACCTAAGCTATTAATATTAACCTAATGCACAAAACATACAGGTTTTGTATTCATCACACGTGGATGTGGAAACATTGTGCTCTGGTTACATTAACTGGTTAAAAGTTACAGTTGGGACTAATTACCACCAGTAGTTCTGATTATGCCTCTAATTTTGTTGACGAGTGAAAGTAGACAAGACAACGAGTTAAAAATATTTTTCAGGATGTGTGTTTGGGTGTGTTTTACTTCCTCATGTAACCGGTATGAACTGGTGAAACTCACTCGTGAGGTAATTATTAGGCCACCCGCGTCATCTAAAAACTAGATTTTGTTTGGCGTAGCTGGTAGTGGTTGCTCTTAGCTGTCTAGAGGTGGTAAGTTCGACTTCCGTTGGCAGAGAATGACGGTCCTGGCGTAGCAAGAACACATCCGTCGCACACTGGGTACACTCATCGAATAAAACATTTTAGAGTACAGTTATGCAATCCAAACACTCACGAGTGATTAATTAAATACAATCACAAGTGATTGTCTGTCAACCATCCCACCAAAATACGTGTGTGACTCATGACAACCTTCGGCGGCCTGGTCATTTATTTACATTTACATTACATTGTCATTTAGCAGACGCTCTTATCCAGAGCGACTTACGCGAAGTACAAGTACATTTCCCCGAGGCAAGTAGGGTGAAGTGCTTTTATTTTAAATAACCTGTAGGGCTGTATTGGCAGAGACCTGAATAATACAGCCCCTTTGTCACTGGTCACCCAAATACTCGTCTGGGACAGTCGTTTATTTGCATGAATACTAAAATGACAATCATACTTTTTCACCCCTGGAGTATGTATGAAGTAATTTTATGGCATTGCTTGATAAAGAAATAATGTTTGTGTGAAATGTGTCATGTCAAAGTGATGTTAAAGGGGGGAAACCGGGTGAGCATGTTAATTGTTTGTGACGCACGTCATATGGTACTCCCCAGGTGAATAAAGGTGTGCCGCACTCAGTTGAGAGAATGGTTGGCGTGAGCAAGTCCTACAGGAGTAATTAAGATAAAAATTAAAGCTTATTTCGTTTAATGGAAAGCCCACGACAGAGTTTCATGTCATTAACTGTTTAGGGCTCAAGGTTACAGGTAACGAACTTGCCACTTGTGCACATTTCTAAATTGGAGTCAGATATTAACGAGTCAATTATCTCCCTGAACATCAAACCGAATTGTTTCCCAAGCCGGGGACAAACACAAAGCGTCTCCGGCCTTACAATTCCCACTATACAAGCCTATCCCCAAGGTAACAGTTTAATACGCTGATGACACAAAAACACTGTTTTAGGACTGGATTCTTTACAACATTCACACAGCCTCCACGTTTAGCCATCCATAGTTCAAACTCACTTTAACTGTTAACAGACATGACACATTAATCTCATATGGGGCCTTAACACCCAAAAGCACAAAGTCCATACATTCTCCATGAGTGGAACATTAAACATTCACACTGGTGATGTCATAAAACTGTACCCTGTTGGATTGTGAAGAGGATCCTCTTAAGTCAACAGGATAAGAGGAAAAATATCCAGATGTGGTTGTAGTGGAAAAAACATCACACTGCTGTAATTATGAGGATGGAGAAATGTTTATAGATTATATGATTGAGAATGAACCTCTTGATCACCTTTTTACTTTTATGCTATATTGTTGAAAACCAGATGCAAAGCTGTTGACTGATTAGTATTACAGTGTATAAAACATTGAAGATATAGAGGCCAAAATGTGGAAGACCAGATAGATAGTTTGAGAGCAACAGAGAGAAGTGAGTGTAGGCCTCTCCCATGAAAGACTACAAGGCCCAGATATTGAGAACTACAAGCGCCAGACATCAGGGGACAGATTTATGTCCTTAAACTCTGTATAACCCGTGCAGCTGGGCTGCAAAGCCTCACGTGGGCCCTGGAGGGAGAAAGTTCGGGAACGTCCAGGCTATGCAAATTCTGTGACAATGGACCAATGATAAAATAGCATAAAATAATGGAGGAAAAACATATAAGCAAATGTTCGGAGAAAAACTCCAGTCAGACTCCGGGGTCTACTCACGTTTGTTGGAATCAATCCTTTGTGTTAGATTTGAATAAACACTTTGCATCATACTTTTCTGCCTTTTCCGTGCTGTTTTACATTTTGATATTAGTTAAAAACTTAGACTATGTTTTTGACTACATGGTGTATAATTAATATACGTTAAAGTTCTATGTGTTGTAGAGGTTTTAAATATCAAGATAATCTTGAGATCTTAATTGCCTCAACATTTAACTTCAAAGTTCAGTGAAAAAAAATCATATTTCCCCATGGATCTCCAAAGGCCTCATCTTACATTGACAATCAGCCATGAGTCATGCTTTTGTAATTTTCTTGTGTATGTGTGTGCATACATATTGTTGAAGTTGGGTGTGTCTGAGAAGAATAGGAATGGAAAGTTTGAAAGATTTGTTTTGCACAAAGCACTTCTTTAGATGCACAATGAGAGCTTGCATCATCAGATAGTGCTGCAAACTGACTTTACCAGGGAAAGTCCTGAACTCTCCAATGAGCCTCCCCCTGGAAAGTCAAGGCTGTAGACACTTGGCAACAATCTGGATAATGTTTATGTCATTTCAACATTTTCCCCATGAGACACAAACATTTTACAGTGTGTACAGGGTGCGGCACAATGTATAAAATATTGTGTGTGTGTTTATCCCACACTTCATTTCAGTATATACTCAGACTAAGACTATGGAGTCACAGTAAGATATACAAAACTAACTACTAAAAGCTGTGTCAGAAAAGTTAAGGCAAGGACCAGGCTTAGGTAAATAGGAAGATCCTTATGTTATCTGAGCATGTCATTAGTTTGCCTAAGCAGGGCCACTTTCATGATGAAAATATGCACGTACTGACACATAAGCATGCAAGATCTATGCAAGGGAGCCAATGAAAGAAGAGCCATGTGACAGTTGCATGCCTGGAAAGATGACTATTTCTGACACTATGTACACTATGATGTGTGTGGAGTGTGAAAAACAATAGTAAAATTGTGACTCAATGGCCTGTAAACCTGTCATAACTCAACTGTGAGAGAAGCTTACATTTGACACTTCTGGAAGACAAACATATCATACAACACTAACATGTGCCCAATCGTTCAAAACTATATTTACAGAAACACAGCGTTTGATCATCAGGCCAACTATTGAGATCATCTCTCAAAGGGTATGGGCCAGACATTATAAAAAAGAGGGCCATTGACACTTAATTGTGGAAATGGTCATCAGACAAAAATTATGCAGTCTTTACCATGCTATAAGCCATACAAGCTGCATCTCCATTTAAATCACCCTAAAATTGCCTCATTGTCCATTTAACATACATAAACATTGTCTTTGCATCACACAGGCTGGGGTCAATCCTGCTCCAAGAACATCTCCGCACAGATCATATATATTTGAGAGAACCCTAGTCCATGTTTTCAGATGGAACTAGGTCAAGCATCTTCAACCTGTTCTTTACAATGTCTGTTGTGCCCATTTTCATCCCTGGCCCCAAGTACTGACTCCACTCTCTCTGCTGTGTCCTTCTTCTTCATCTGCCGGAGGTTCAGAACCAGTTTTTCGGCTGCTTGGGAACCTTCCTTCTCCACCCAGGCATTCAGAAGACCCTGGCACCACTCATTACTGTCTGGTGAGTTTAGCTGATGAGACTCTATTTCAGTGGTACTCATCCCACAGCGCATGGCCACATCCCTCATATTCTTCCATCCCACTACTGTGGTTATGTCTGGGATGTGCGGCGTGAGGATGACACCTTATTCGATGGGACAAGAGAGTAGCAGGTTTAAGACACTTGTTTTGGGGAGGGGGGATTAAACACTCTGAAAAGGTTTAAGTAAACTGTCTCTCCCAGACAGGGGATTGGAATCATAATTTGTCTTCACCTCCATTATGACACTAAAACTATATTTCTTTTCAGAATTAGATTGATCTCTCTACCATGAACATTCTCTACAAACACATAAAACAAATTTACTTGCGGCCTCATTCATTTTACACAACCCCCTAGGTACAGCACAGGAATGATAAATTAAGATCTTAAAATGGACTCATCGGTCATCTTGGGTTGTGGTTGTTTCCATCTGTAAAATGACATTAATAATTTTTACTGCTGAATGGAAAGTCATCTGCCACATCTTACCTTTCAGTAGTGGTATTTTCTGGAAATGACAAAAAAAATCAAATAAATAAACGTAGCAAAGCAGTATTTGGGGTTGTTGGTACAGACAACTCACGGTGAGGGTCACAGAGAATCTTATAAGAGTCTATAGAGTAACAAATAACACTAAAGGGTTGCCTACCTGTCCTGTTCCACTGTCAGTCAGTTTAACCTTTGGAGCTTTAATAGATAAAATAAATATTCACCTTTTAAAATTGAATCCTAACATTTAAATGAATAAACATTTTTACTGAAATACATTTTTATTAATAACTCTTCAAACATGCTTCCCTTGTTAGGAGCAAATGTAAGAACAGCCTATTGCAGATCTATATGGTAACATTAGGTACAGCTGGTGCCGCAATGAAAAACATGCTTACCAAAACATGCTATCTTTTTTCGCCAACAAAAAAACCCCGAACCAGCTGCAATAAGGATAATAACAAGGATAGACATGACAGGCACCACCATCCTTCTACCTGCAAAACAGCAAGAACAAATCAAGCATAGAGTCAAATTTAACCACAAAGATAAAATACTTGATGATTTTTCTCCGTACCATAATTGTTTTCAGAATCATAATCCTTTTGGCCTTCATGGCATATTGTGTTGTTTGTGGCTGTACAGGGAACCTTGACAACATTCTCCCCACACCTAAAGGAAAGACAACAAATAATTTCAAAATTCCAAATGCCTCTCACCCCATCAAGGATACAGTATACACTGCAGCACATACAGTAGACTGCAAGGATCTGAAGTGAGCTATACCAAGATGTCTGCTGTCCAGACCTGCCTACTCTGTGAGGAACTAAACCTACGTTTTGCAAGGGTGGCAGGCTGTACAGTCCTCCTTCGCCCTGTCACAGTAGTAGCCCTTCTGGCAGCGACACACTGTGTTCTTGCGGATAGTGCATTTGTCCTCCACCTCAAGGTTAGCTTTAGAGGACATCCAAATAAAAAAATAAGTATTAGGGGCCAATACCTCACACTTAAGTTAGTGTTTTATTTACAAAAACAAAAAAACAAACTATATACTTTTGTCCAGTTCCAGAGGTAAGTGTATTGTGTATGTATACCTTTTGGGTCACAGGACTTGCATGGTTCACAGGAGTCCAAGAAAGTGGGCTCACTATTGTAGGTCACCTCAGTTGTGCAGAAGTCACAAATCCGATCGTCTGGTTTAAGAGTGCAGTGCTTCTGTAGTCGTTGACCTAGACACCAGAGTACAGACAACAACAGACTTCTCTTGATACAGGCCATACAGTATGGTGACATATTATACTGAAATAGTTATTTCAACCACGAAGAAACATTAGAAACCTACCAGGAGCACAAAGACAACACGTCACCCCATCATGTTTATATGTACCATCTGGACAATCTTGTCTCTTGAAGCGCAACAAGCTGAGGTTGCGTTGGGAACTTTCTTCGGCCTTGAGTGTAACTGACAGAGCCACACACTGGAAGGTAACAGATTCACCAAGTTAGCAAAAATAAATAGGCCTGGAAGAGATAGTAGGCATTAGTTTGGGTACTTCTAAACTTTTTTGTAGTGGTGTTGTACCATAATGGTAATAAGACGTTGGCTAGCCTATACATGTTCACGAACTGCAGGTCAATTCAATGGGTGATTTATGGATTCGATTTTTTATTCGATATTTTCAAAAATTAAAACAATTACCTGATGGGTTAGACTAGGCTACGAAGGGAAGGGTTCCGTAAGGATATCAAATAATAGGCCCAACAGTTACAGCGAGTCAACATATAAACATGTCTTTATATGACATTTAAGATAGGTTAATGTTTAAGCAAGTAGCGTTAGCAATGCCTAACACATGTATACATTTAATATAATAACATAATATCAATGAACGATAAGCGAACTTTGTATAGTCTTCACTGAAAGTGAAACTAATTATCTGAATTAGGCTATACCAAAATAGAATTCAAAATGAATATCATAAACACACGATTAAGTTTCCACAAACATCATAAACATGCAGCCGACTCACCATAAATAAAAGTAAAGTAACCATTTTCGCGAACATCGCCTTCATTTAGCTTTCAGCCTTCCTGATCGCAGTAGCCTATCAAGCAGCCTCGCATGGTCGCAGCAGGAAGTTTCCTTCTATTCCAAAGTGACGGAAGACGAGATAAAAACTCGTATGACAGAAACACTGAACAGTTAGACATATGCCTGCAATGGCTAGATTTCAAAAGCTGGTGCCACCTGTTCATAGGTTGCTTTTTAAAATACGTCTTGCATGTTACCCTTCCCATCTGGGAAATGTACTGTGCCTCACAGAAGTGATATTTAGGTCAGTCTCTAATGACAAACCCTATCAAACAATGTATATTTTGTCAAGCTGTTGCCGAGACTTTCTCTCTCATTATACGCATGGAATATTGAGCCCAGGTTGTTGACTGATGCTGTTCTGATCGCAGTAGGGAAACCAGCTTTGAAGGGAATTACATATTTTAACTATTTTTATAAAATATTTTCCCCCCACTAGATGGGGTGGTAACTCTCACAATGAGTCTGGGCCTGGGGTAGTTTATCTGGCAAACAGACAAAACATACCTTTGCAATTGATTTATCTCTTGTATTAAATATACAATAGCAAGCTGCAATGTCTCTCATATACTTTTGCTGGGTTGAGAGATATTAAAGTAAATGACATAGGTAATATAGTGCATTACTGACGAGTCACCGTAACCATTGTACTGTATGTTAAACCAAATGGAGTTAGCCATTTGGTTCTACATGGCATGGTATGAATAGACACCACATTGGATTTAGATTGATCTGGGTTTGGGTGGAGAAGACCACACCTCACTTTCTCACTCTGTCATCCCAGTATCACATAGCTAATACTTTTGTTTCTACTCTCAGATGCCACCCCCTTCCTATCTTTTTCTTTGCTCTCCACCTGTTTTTGCAATCCAGGCACCTTGTGGGAATGTGTTGAGCTCTGAGCAAGCATGACTGAGACCCCAGGTGTAATCCACCTCAACCAAAGGCACCTATCACGAAGACTCCTTTCATTCATTCATGTAATGTTATTCTTTCAAGTGAAACTACGAATGTGTGCCATCGTTCATGCGATCTTTGAACCTGTGAAGCCATGTTAAACTGGGTGGCCGGGGAGGGGGAGGAGGTTTGTACAGCAGGAAACTCAGCTATAACAATCATTTATGTTGCAGTGAATTCTCTGTGTGACCCCTTTCTTCTTGGTACTTTTTGAAAACTACAAACAAAATGTTTTATCTTCATTCTTTGTCTTTTTTTTTTTTTTTTACATAATGTCTCATGTTTGTTTGATCTCAACCAACTGGAGTCAAAAAGGATTTTATAGCATTTGTACGAAAGACCTCTTGTTAATTTTTTCTCTTTAGAGAAAAAGTATTTTTGGCTGGAGAATCAGAACTTCCTTGAAGGAGCGCTCCTGTGGGATTTGGTTGTTTTTCCAAGTGTATCAAATTTCAGCCCTTTGTAGTTTCAGCAATTCTTAGAAGTGCCGGCTTTGTGCGGATGTCTGCTCTTATGGCCCACTAGGGCAAAGTAAAATTGACATACAGTACAGGTACAACAGACAACCTCAACTATCTAGTTACATACACTAACATGTTCAATTATCAATGACTCAGCTGTATGAAAATGTTTCTGTACGGTTTGTAACAAATCAGCCCACACCACTTAGTTTCATGCTAAAACCCTCAGTTGAACACTGCAATTGTGTGCTTGGTGTTCTACATAATGTAGGTCACTGGGAAGACTTAGGACAAGGCCGTAGCCATGGAGTCAATATTTGGGGGGACTTTTTTTTTTGAATGATAGTTTCGGACAGCGTGGGTGGTTTTCTGTCACTTATATACATTTTTATATTTTTATATCAATATATTGGGGGGGACATTTTGACCAGATTTGAATATTGCTTAAAAATAACAATGAATTGAAAGAGAATCTGGGCCGATCAGGAACCAAGATGAAACATTTCTTTTATTTGACTGTATTCTTGTTATATTACAATTCATAAAAGACCATTAAAATGTAAATTTGCTGCCATTTTGTATGTTTTTGTTTGTCTTTCCCCTTTCTACACATCTGCATCAAGGGCAATGTCTGAACACTGTACGAGTATACTAGTTCTAGAGTTTTAGTTTGCAGTAAACAGATTCATATTTGTATCATATCTTTGTTCTTATGAAGACAATGCATACTGTTAAAAAGTTCATGTTGAACCAAGGTATGACTACCATAACTACTACCAGACATGTAACTGTGCTCTTGAAGCACAGCTTGAAATGGTATTGCTACAATAGAATGAATGCACTTGTGGACTTCATGGGTTTCAGCATCAGCTTTGGGGAACCTCTTCTCATCCACGGCCAAAATGTGCCACCCACCAACATGGCCCCAGGTCCTGTGCAGAAGAAGGTAGAGGAGCTGGATGCTGCAGCATGAAAACAGCTCTCTCTGTTGTTGTGTGTAGGCAGCTGCTGGTAGATACAGAGAAGCAAAGACTCCCCTGAGAGCGTGAGCAGATGAAGAGCGAAAGATCCAAAGAGATAGAGAACGGGGTAGCAGTACCACTTCGAGGAGGAGAGATGTTGGTCAAATATGTTGCCCTGCACTAAAGGGTTTGGTACTGTGCATGACTTGGTTGATTGGTTGTGAGAGATGAGTCATTGGGGGTCAAAATAAGACAAACGGGACATCCAGTACTGTTGTCAAATCAATGGAGTAATCGAGGTCTATCAATGATGTGTATTTAAACTGTATATTTTGTGAATTTAAACTTTTTATCTTCAGCTGTGCAAGTTTAACCTCTGAGTGCGTCCAGCAGAAAATCTGTGATCTATGGAATCTGCCTAACTCACCTACTTTTTGAAGTTGCATATTGCCAATGTTGTTTTTCTGAGCTCTCTCAGCTGTTAAAACAGGCTGAGAAGTGACTTGAGTCTTAGGGAACAAGAATACATGCTTGCTGTCCTGCCTTCAAACAAAATGCCCTCACTGTTTATGATGATGAATTCAGAGCAGCACTGCAATATTGGTAAATTTAGGGAACATAAACTTTGTTAAACTCACAGAGAAAATCACACATTCTCTCACACAGTCACTTAGTCACTTTGTTAGAGATAAGGCATCATGTCAGAACTTCAGATCAAATTGTTCTCCAACTTCCCACCACACAAACTCACTTATATTCAGACAAACAAAATGTACAGACAGATTTCCTCAAAGCTGTCGATAGACAGTACTGTATGTCTGAACAGAGACACTCGGCCGCAATGCTTCCAGTGGTCTGGCTAATTAAAGCTGAGTGTATCTATGGGTGAGTGCGTCTGTGCAATGACGGGGGATTTGGTGGGGAACATTCAGTCAGCCGGCGTCTGGTGGGGAAGACAATGGAGAGGAGTGTGGATTGTATGGCTTGTTTCAGAGTGTGCCAAGGGTTTGCTTCAGTACGGAGAAAGCCAGGAATAATCCCAGCTGAATATCCCATAGAGATGGGTTTATTGAGAGTGGTGGTATTGGAGAAATCCGGTTAGGGACTTAATGAGCACAGAGCAGAGACAGACAGAAAAGACTTAGCCACTATGCCAGGCAGCAAGGCCAAGGCTTACTCAACCTCCTCCCAAAAAATCCTTTCCTTGTCCTCAGCCTGTCCTCCTGCTGTATCTTACCTGTCGTTGTACTTTCTCTCCCTTGCACTTTTGCTTCTCTCTATCTCTCTCTCGCTCTGTCTCTTTCTGTCACTGTTTATAAATCTTTCCCTCTCTCTACGTCCACTACACTATCTGTACAGTGCAACTGTGCTAAGTTTTCATGTTTTGATACTTTTGGATAAACATCTGTGTATTTGCAAATATCCCCCAAAACTCTATATGACTTACAGTCTAAAGTTCTCACATTAATATATTTGTACCGGAGTTATTTTGTTCGAAGCCGGTGTCGATTGCTCCATTAAACCTTTCCCACAAAACTTTCAGTTCTCTTTTTCAGTTTTCATTCTCTCTTGCTCTCCTTTCTTTTTACCTTTCACACACAAAAACCTATCACCTCTTACCACCCACCCACGAGCCTGGAAAGTATTAACCTTTTCATCTCACATAACCTTCTCATCTGACGCCCTGCACGTGATGCACACACAGAAATATACCATAAACGCATGCTCAAATGGTAAACACATGCATGTGCAAGAACATGCAGTCACACACACATGCACACACACATGGGAAACAGTGCAAATGTATGTAGCCCTTCTCCCATAGAGGGCTATCGTGAGTGGATGGGCTCTATCCACAGTCAACTAGAAGTGTTGTCCATCCAACACTACATTTACCTCCTGTTGAAAGAAAGAGAAACGAGAAAAGTGAGAAGAAGGGTAAAATGAAGGATAAGGTGAACACGGTGCAGTCATCAATGAAAGATTGAGCATCGCAAAACTGCGGTGCCTCAATCGCTCCGTTTTTGCTGCGACAAAAACTTGGGCAAGACGGCGGTGGATTTAAGTGTGATGCTTAATGAAAACAGATGTGCATTCTGGGGTTGAAGAAAGCGCTTGCGACGAGGAGGTGCACGAGGCCTCATTCATAATTCAGAAGCGTCGCACCGATATGAGAGAGGATGCGTCTGTCTGCATTACGCCCGTGTTGCCTCGACGTTGCATCACCCTCCTGGGTGTTGGGTTTTCAGGAGCGTAACACGTTCCTCATCCGTCATGCTGAGGATGTGGTCTCGTTGCAGTCGCAGATAAGAGGCTGTACCGTACTTGCCGTTTGACAGCGTCGCCTTCTTTGTCTCATACAGTGTGCGGCCATATGCATTGTGTTCTGTGACTCAAAAACTCCCTGAAGAGGGCCAGATTATGGCTGCTTCAGGGCTTTGTCCTCCATCAGATAGCACTGGGTATTGCTTTACAAACAGACAGCATGGATATTGAAGGGCTTGCATCCAGCCCAATCCAATTCCCATCCCCCACACACACACGTATGGCCGCCCCACACAAAGGGACCGTGAACGTGTGCCTTCTTATAATCACACACACACACACGTACACACATAAACACAGAGGCCCAGGAACACGCATGTATGCACATACACACTCAGGCACACGCACACACACACTCCCTCACACACAGACACACAGCTGGCTGCTGGTCTGTCTGACCTATTTTAGTTGTGTAGGCTGCTCTAATGGAGAGAGATGGTTCTAGTCTCGTATGTTTTGGCCCTGTAGCTGATTTGCATTTCTGCCCTGTCACTGGCAGATGGCACTAGAGGTCGAGAGCACAGCTTCTCGAGGTCCTTTTCCACATACAGTAGAGTTCCCCCTGTCTCACCCGTACCAAGCATATATGGGAGCATTGTTCACACAGACAATCAAATGCTGAAATATGCACACAAACTCACGCACGTACGTACACACACACACACACAAACACACAGATGGGTGGAGATAGCTCTTTAGCTCTGGGTTTACACCATGTGTTCTTGAGCACTATTCATACTCCATAGGAAGGAAGTGATGAATCTCACTTATTTGTGGTGGAAGTGAGCGTTCAGGCTGCTCTCTCCGAAATCAGAGAGGAAGTCAGAAGATAGAAAACCTCAGTGTTCATATATATCTGATTCAGCCCTCTATGATGGTTAATATAATAACGTGAATCAGGAGTTCATACTGACCCTAACCCAAGTATGGCCATAAATGCAAACATATACGCTCACAAAATAATCAAAATGACACCCATGCCTGTCTTGTTACAATGGATTTTATCACTGGTGAAATAGATAGCTTGTTAGAAATAAATGGTAACTGTAGTGCACTGTCTAATTACCATGTGCATGCTAATGGTTGACAGCATATTGATATGCAGCAGTGTAGAGATTTCACTGCACATAATGCATATAATATACACACACAGTCAAACCCACAATCACACAAATATAAAGACACATGCACACACACAAACACACACACACACACACACACACACACACACACACACACTCGCACTCACACACAAACATGCACACATCAATGTTAGTCATGTTGGAGGCACAGGAAATGTCAGGGTGTGCTCTTACCAGCACCAGCAACTAGCAGAAAGGGTGTGTATGTTTTCCATTCAACAAGTACGGTTAGGTACTGTAGTTATGAAGCGTGAGAAGCGTTTGTCTGCTCTGAAGAAGGGGTGAATGTTGCCGTACCTAGTTCATGGTCAGGCTTTGCTCTATTCTGGTCTTGCTTACAGTATCTTTTCCATCTTTGCAGAATAAGGATGGTACCAACTGTCCTTAGAGATGACAACCCAAGCCAACTCTTGCTTTTCTTTCCATCTTTCTTTCTTCCTTCCTTTCTTTCTTTCTTTCTTTCTTTCTTTCTTCATTTCTTTCTTTCTTTCTTTCTTTCTTCAATTCTTTCTTTCTTTCTTTCTTTCTTTCTTTCTTTCTTTCTTTCTTTCTTTCTTTCTTTCTTTCTAAGCCTCTCTCTCTCACACACACACATTTTCCTCTTTCTTTTTAGTTAATCTCTTTGAAGTGTCCCACTACAGTCTGACTCATCATTCACTGGTCTCTAGTGTTTTGTGGTGAACTGCTGTCCAAATCTCTCTTCTTTTTATCTATTTTTTTCTTTCCTTTTCCTTCCTCTCATGTCATCTCGTACTCTGACCATACCCTTTCCTTCTCTCTCTTCGTCTTTGGAAAAGGTCAACCTACAGTATAGGTCAATGATAATGGTTTTGAATAATTCATGAAAACAGTTACGGTAAACATGCAGGCATTGGTTTAAAGTAGAGATGATCTCTTGACTAAAGTAGTCTGACGTAGTGAACTGAAATAACCTGTCTCAAACACTGTTCTACTCAGTTCTGACAGTTTCCAGCATCTCAAACCACATGTTACTGTAGCCAGTAAAGTGTGTCACTTTATCACAAATAAACCCATGAGAGTGATTCAAATCATTAGGCAATCACTTTCATGCCGTGTCATTTCTAAGTAAACACTATCATTTCATTTTTCTTTAAACTCATTTTGTCTGGCTGAGGTTTCCTATTTGTGTGAGATGACTAGTAGGTGCACAATATGCCGATTGTGCGCTGCCCCTTCCTCAGGTGAAGACAGTTACCAAAGCCCTGCCAGTCCCATGTCTGAGTGAGTGATCTGCCTTAACTCATTTAGTCTGGCTCAGCTCTCTAATGCAGGTAACAGGGCTTGTTTTGTCTATCAAAGGTCACTAACTGGAGGGTTAGAATCAGCTGACTTACACTGTCTCAGGTCGCTAATCAATTGGCCCACTGGAACTGCTCAGTCTGGCTCATGGCCTGGGTCAAGAGGAACGAGATCCAGAAGTTCATATGTCAGATCAGACCGGCACATGCTGGAGTTCATTATCCAGCCATCCTGCTATTCAACCTCCCCACTATCATTAACCAAGAAGTAGATTGAACATAGAGAAAGGCCAATTCCCGTCATAGTTTGCCAAGCTATTCTTTGCACATGAATTGCTATTTGACAAAGCAGACAATTCTATGCAATAATGTTGACTTTACATGTATTTTTTATTAAAAATTGTCATCAATTAAAAATAGTTAACAGAGTCCTTGTGTTGTCCGAGTCTGACGGATGAGATGCTGATCAGATCAAAGCTTGGACTCTGACGAATGACCTACACTAAATGTAAGTGTGTTTGTGTGTATGCGTGCATGCATTTGTTGACAGGCAGCATCAGGTTCCCGTCATTAGATTGTTTGGGGTTGGAAGGTCCTGTCTCTCAGCGTGTTACTGTTGGTCATCTGAACCGGATCTGCAGCAGAGTAACTTGGGGAGAAGAAGTGCCAGCAGCATAATCTGGTGGCTGGCTTTGTGCTCCCAGATTAGAGAGTTGATGTTTTAAACCTTTTCTCACGGTCTCAATATGGATTCTCCTCTCCTCTGCCTTACTGCGTGTGTGACAGGAGATTCACACAGCTGGGTTCAAGGAAAGGACACCTTCCTCGCTGCTTATGAAGCGGAGGGCTTTGGTATATTATCTGAGACGACTCACACATGTTCTATTCATCTATTAATTTGCCATCAGTGTGGCATAGGCATGGCATATCGTCTCCAGTGTTTGAGGGGAAACAGCTGCTAATCCTAATCCCCCTTTCACCCCACGGGATTCTGTCAAATCACAGGCCCTTTAAAATGCCCTGGCTGCCAGACTCCCTGGCTGGCTGACTGATTGGTTGACTGACTGACTGGCTGGCTGGCTGCCTAGCTTGGCTGATCTCGGTTTGAGGGTTGAGGCTACAGAGTGTGGGTAACTATCAGTTATCAGTGAGGATTAGAGACACTAGATAAAGAGGAGAGCGAGAGAGAGAGAGAGCTTGGGGGGAGGATTATGCCTGTTCTAAGATGTCACGGTGGAAGACAGGTAGAAAGCATGTCCTGTCACAGTAGAGGCTGATAAATGCCGAGGCTCAGCTGGAGGACACCAGGCCACAACTCAGCAGAGACCTGACTCCTACCAGAGACAGCCAAACTGAACACAATGCAAGTTCCTGTCCCTGATGAAGGGTGTGTGTGTGTTTGTGCGTGTGTGTGTGTGTATGTGTGACAGCCATAATTGTTTCCATATGCCTTTTACACATTTTTACTATACTTGAGTCATAAAGTGACTAGTACTTTGACAGTAAGGCTTCATTAACCACAGACAACATTTTTACTGGATATTGGTAAACAGTAATTTCAGTGTCAGAAATGAAATCTCAGCTCTATGGCAACTTTATGGCACTATTCTGTAAGCTACAATACATTACCCTTTCCTTGATATTCAACACAATCTGTACTTCCTATTTTTCTCTACTTCCTACTTCATTTCATGTAAGGGCGTGAAACAGAAATGACAGCAATAGTTGTGATTTGTATAATTCCCTCAATTGCTGTAACTAGAGATTTGAGAGCCTAACAACTCCAAAGTTGACTCCGAAGAATGAAATAGAACTACTATAGCCATAGCCATAATGAAATCAATATCCAAAACAGGTATATTATTATTGAAGTTATAGGCTCTAGAACAAACACTCATATACATGACAGTGATTCTCACCAGACGTAACACAGATTTGTTATTCTGAGCATCTGATAGTCTGCTATGGCCTTCATCAGCTACTACAATAAACTACACCGGGAAGAAAAACAGAAAGGCACTTTGCATGTGAACTGACCATGTGTGAGTGTGGGCAAGGGAATGCTTGTGTGTGTATGTGTCAGTTGGTGGTAGAATACATGAATAAGTAGCACAGTAATGCA
Source organism: Hypomesus nipponensis (assembly GCF_054491055.1). Classification (NCBI taxonomy): domain Eukaryota; kingdom Metazoa; phylum Chordata; class Actinopteri; order Osmeriformes; family Osmeridae; genus Hypomesus; species Hypomesus nipponensis. The sequence goes on along the minus strand of NC_140371.1, from coordinate 14,783,513 downwards.
ATGACTTTCTGAGTTGGCTGGATGAAGTGTGTGTAGTGGTGTGCATATGTGACTATTTGCAACATGATCATGCAAGTTGTATGTGTGTGCTTTTTTTCCACAGGCTGTCAGAGTCGTGCTGCTGAGTCTTTGGTCATTTACAGAGCCCGTGTTTTTTTTTTAAACGCTTTTGTTTAATTTCTACTTCCTGTTTTATTCTTGGCCTAATCCAAACGCAACACAGCTGTGCATTCAGCCAGAGCGAGGGACTGGGGGAGGGGTTGCCAGGTCCTGCTGAGCTGAGCCAGGCTCTGCAAATGCTATCAGCAGATGGATGGAAAAGGGGTTGCCAGTTTGGGCTTATCTCCACTTTGTAGGCCAAATTGACCCCCCATTTGTACATAATACTGTGTTTAAATCTGTATTTGTGTTGTTTCTTTCGTGCACCAGTGCTAGCACAGGAATAGCTTACTGTAGTTCACAATGATACAGGGAGATGGAAATAGCCTTCAAAACGGCATGCTGGAGCAGTTAGCTTGGCTATACTGTGACAAATTATGGATTGATGGATTCCATTCATCTACATAGATCTCTGCCATGTAGACCTAATTAAAAACAACATGTGGGTTTCCAGATTGAGCTCTGTCTTCCGGGGTGCTCAATCACTTCAGTATTATTTGCCCATAGAGGGCTGAGGCATCTCTCTGTTGTCTGTCAAGCCAGCACAGTACTGCACATTCATTATTAATCTAACATACCAGGGACTCTCTTGCTCACTCTCTCCTTCTCAGCCTAGCCAATTACAGTAAGGCCCCAGTGACTGTAGCCTGTCTCCTTCGCTGCTGTGCTGGATGTCTTTGATGTCTCTATCAACATGAGGAGACTGGGAGGGGGGGTGGGTGGCTTGGGGCAGGGAGTCTTAATAGAGCAGAGGGAGGATTAGAGGACTGACTGCTACTGGGGTAGAAACTCTTTTTTTTTTTTTTTACTCTTATTCATATTTTTATTTTATAGTCGGAGGACCCGGGGTCTTGCTTTTGCCATGGACCTGCCTCTGCCTGTTATCACAGTGACACGGCAGCTAATCCTGTTACTCTTTCATTTGGGGAGGCACCGAAGTGTGTATGCGAAGCAGGCTTCTTAGACCCAGGGCCACTGTCTCCAAGGCCAAGACTCAATCATCTACAGTTATTTCATTTCCCTCTACTCTGATGGGAGTGGGCCTGGATGGCAAAAGAAATCTTCAGCAACTTCATTATGAGGGTTTGGTATTACATCAACTAGTTGTAGATACAAAATGCTATTTTAAGGTGCTGGTAATCTCAACATGGGAAATCATTACCCAGGCTTGGTCTCACTCCTCTGATAATCAACAACTTTCTGTTTTGGATGGCAAAAAAAAGAGCACATTTGAAGTATTTTTTCTCTTTGCAGGCTGTCTTGTATGTCACTATTCCAGTCACTGTTGTTCAGACATTTCCAGCAGTTCCCAGCTACCTCAGGTCACACCCAGTATTTGCAACTCTGACCTTTAAGCAGGAAGTTGCTGCGAGCACACAGACTTTCTTGCAGCTGCAATATCAACCTGCTATACAACATTTTTCTCATCCTCTGGTGCAACACTCCTCTCACCCAAATTCACAAAAATCAAAAGCACATGGATTCTAAACAAGTTAATTCTGTCTGTAAGCAAATGAGCAACATCCAGAAGAACTTGATATAAAAATAAATATGCTTCAAGAATCCCTCGTCTTCAAATAAAATATATTGAAGCACATCACGGTACACTGCTACAGATCGACAACTAGTGATACAAATGTGAGGTCCAGGCATTAAGACAAACACCTACAGTTTATCCTTCAACTGTAGTGATCTATAGATCTGAGCCTACACATCCAAGTATGTATACAGGCTAACTATTATGGGCAGAGGGAGCAGGTTACATAAACCCTGTGATGTAATTCCCTTTTAACACACCAGGAAGGTCTTTATGACTTATCCAATGCATTGGGGAACCCCACGCTCGGAGACATCTGAAAGCTTTTTTTGAAGAAAAGACAACATTGCATACATTTATTAGGAATGGAGGCTACTTCCAATACATGCACACCAGCACTGTCTTCTAAATGTAGTGTTGACATTATTGCAAACACTTGTCTCCCTGGTGTTTTTCGTGTATTATATTTTTATTATCTTAGGATAAAAAAACAAACAAAAAAAACATTGACAATTACATGGGATGCCTTGTTCTGCATAATTTAACATATACACAGTGGGAAAAGGAATGGCAATGCTTTAGACATCACAGCCTCTTCATAACCCCTGCCCTCCCCCGACCACTGCCTGCATGCAGTTTTCACTGCAAAAAGTTGCGTGGGACAGCCTGCAAAGAGCACAAGAAGCATTCACAGTAAAGGAGGATGAGGGGAGGAGGGGAGGTGGAGGGAGGGAGAGAAGAGGAGAGAGGAGAAGAGGGGGGAGGGGGGGAGAGAAACAAAGTGACTGCAGCACTGGCCTTGGTTTCAACAGGAGAAGGAGCAGCATAGTCCTATATCATTCTAGCTAACTTCTCCCACGTGTCAACTCCTCATCTCCTGATTGTGTTACTCTTTCCATTGTCTTTGACACAAAAAAGTTTGTTTACGCATGTAAATATATATATACATACATATGTGTGTGTGTATACATATATATATATTTATATATACACATATATACACATACATATGTATATACATGCACACATTGTACAGCTACAGCACCTTTTCCCACGGCGCAACAGTGTCAATACCTCGCACATGGTAAACGTCCGTGCCAAAGAAAAGAATATTAAAAACTATATATTGGTCAGGATATTAATCTTTTTCTCCTAAAATTGGCATTCGACATGATGATACTCTATTGCCGTTGGGGGGGAGGGAAAGGACAAAAGGTTCTTCTTTTGAGTTCATATTCAAGTTTTCTCCTTGTTTTTCTCTGGTGTATCTTTTCCTTTGCTTTTAAAAAGAGTTTCACACTTTCGTGATCTGTGTATGCTGCTCCTCGTCAAAAGGTTCGTTTTCCGGATCAGAGTCAGTGGTGTCGGAATATCGATAATGATCCGGTTCATTGTCGCTAACGTCCGGAGTGACGGATGTCGAAGTGCTTGCCTCGGAATTCGAAGGCTCTTCCACGGTTTTTGTAAAATAAAGCTTCACCTGCAGCCGTGAGGGATAAAAGACAATTGCACGAGCAGATTTAGTAAAAATAAAATACCAATTCTAATGACTTGAAGGTATTACAAAACATGTTATCATCATTCCCCAAGCCACAGTTCGAGCACATTTTACAAGTTGCCCTGCTCACCCTCACCTTGAAGTTGGGGGAAAAGTAGCGGTTGGCTTTATCTTTGTTGGCCTTGTCCAGGTCGTTCTTTGTGAGGGCCAGGATGAGGTAGTCCCTGTCGCTGTCCATGCGCTCAGGGGGAGCTCTGGGGTGCGGCCCCTGGCCCTGGGAGGAAGGCGGCGGCGGCGGCGGCGGGGGCTGAGGCAGAGTGGCCAGGGGGTCCACGTCGTTCACCACAGAGCCGTTCTCCACCTTCTCCCCGATGTCCTCCAGGGATGGTCCGGGGATGAAGTAGGTGTTCACCCAGAAATGAAACATCTTGTCCTGGCAATGGGACATGGAGGTGGAGGAAGAGGCGGAGGAAGAGGCGGAAAGAGAGAGAAGGGAGGTATAAGTTACTAGCTGTCATGTCTGTAGCCTCTCTGGGATCTTGGATCAGAGACACTAAGCGTTCACCAGATGAGAATATGACTGACAAAACCGGCATAGGAGACTAACATGAGTGCTACATTTGGTACACCGAAAGTCACGGTGGTCCAAGATACAGTGCAAGGCCACAGTGCAGTTCTGGACCATAATATAAAAATAAAAAAAATCACTACTGACTCAATCAAAGCTGACCAACCTTCTTCATCATTTTGTTCTGCTTGTGAAAGAACTCGACTTTGATGTCTCCACACACTGGCAGTGGCTGGGGGAACTCGAAGAGCATGTGCTTGTCCTCGCGCCTTGTGTGAGCCGGGTTGGACGTGTGAATCTTGACTTTCAGTTGGTACACCACAAACTGGGGGTCTGAGTCGTGTCAACCAGAGAGATGTAGAGCGAGGGAGAGATCAAAGTGAATGATGGTGGGTGTGTGTGCGAGTGTGTGGCGGTGCATGAGAGAGAGAGAGAGAGAGAGAGAGAGAGAGAGAGAGTGAGTGAGAGAGAGGCCAAAAAGGTAGAAGACGGAGGATACCAGTGTTAGTTTCAGCCACATCCCCAGGTAAAGTAAGCAGTTTGACAAGATAGGGCAGTCCTCTCAAATCGGACCGAGTCAAAACCTCTGACGGAAAAATAAGGAAAACAAAGGCCACCCAGGGAGACCAAGAACCAAGGCCTACAGCCCTATTCTGATGATTCACGGTCGTATGCTAAGTTAAGAACACGCAAAGGCACAACGAAAACAAAAAAGGAAAATGCGGGTCTTTCTTTCTATATGGTGTTTGGCTCACTCTAGGCCCCGAGACATTACTGTAGCGAGACCCAAACAGAGCTGGAGAAACGAAGGAGATCTTCACAGGCCTTCACCTAGTGGGGTTTACTTAGAGCAAGCTAGGCCTTCTGCTTTCCTACCATCAGAGACTCCCTTCGGCTTGTTCTGGTACTGATATCGAAAGGGCCAATACAAGTGGACGGATGAAGAAAAATGGATGAAAGTCTCATTTACCCCAATGCCAATTCCCTTTCTTGAAGCCCTGAGGGGTTGGCTCGCTCCTGTTTTTAACGGTACTGTCCCCTTTTAGAGAAAGAGAAGGAGATTAACACACACACACACACACCACACACCACGCAAACATTTCACACACACAGGGCCAGCAGGGGTTTCCCAGCACAGCAGTCCTATCTCTACAAATGAATGTTAGGATATCAATTATGCACATACTGCAGGCATCCACACAGATAAAAACAACATACATGGCTTTCAAAGGGAGATTGCCATCTTGACTCAATCTAGTCCGAAAGGATCCTGGTACTCGGTCTTGTACATTCAGATTTTATAACGGGGGGAGAGATGGAAACTCCAGATTGTAGATTAGACCGCTCTTAAATCTACCACATACGGCCTTGTGCATTCATTCGTGTCTGATCCTTGTCCAAGGGTGGCAAACTAATATTTTCAAAGTGATCTCGTCTTCCAATAAGCCTTGGCTGTGCTGATGTGGCTAGGGCTTGCATGCTAACTGGGTGATGTGTCCGCCTGGATAAAAAGGAGAACTTCAAACTTCAGAATGGGGCCTTTGGGGAGTGTTAAAGAGGGAAAGAGGACATTCGGGTGTTAGCTGGGTGAAGAGAGCACAGAGATACCACACATGAGGAAGAGAGAGGTACATTTTCCACAAGCAACATTCGCTTTTCAAATCCAGAGAGAAAGAGAGAGGAGGAGAAATAGCAATGATCCATGACTACCAAAAAGTTAAAGCACATAACTGACTGATGCTTACTTGATAAAAAATATTTTGCTTAGGCAATAGGACTACACAGGACTGTAGTCTGCACCAGGGTCTCTGGTTATAGAAGCACATAGCCTCGTTCCACATCCTTTTATCTAAACTAAACTGGCAAGTAGAAAAGTCTGAAACTCGCCTTGAGCAAAAACTAGGAGGCATGCAGTTGTGGCACTTATTCACCACCCCACAGGAACTGATAACTGGTAGACTAAGCATGGATCGTTTCCGAAAGAGCCAATCAAAACTGAAAACTTAAAACAAGTCTTAAAAACAACCCTCTGTCCTTGGTTTTTAGGATTGTGCTCCAGTTACAGGTCACAAGCCCTGCTGCAAGTACAGCTTTCAGAAGAGAGGTTGACACTGCTCACCATTCCCTCATTCTAATCAATACCAAGACCACCAACCAGGGGAGAATCCATTTACACTTCCGACACATGACACAGGATGATTACTGCTCATACTAACACGAGCACCACTAGATTGTAGGCAGGCTGTATGTAAACACACTCTCAGACCTTTCTTCCATTTGAAGAGCAAATGCCTTTGCCCTGGTCGGATTTATAATTGAACGAACGACAGAGAGACCCGAAAAGAGAGAGAGAAAAACAAAAGCGTGACAGAGAAACTCACTGCAGGTGCCTCCACTGAACATGGGCAGCGTCTCGAACACCATTTTGTGGAAGAGGAGTGCCACGGGCTTGTACTCCAGCTGGTTCTTCAGAAGGTAGCTGTAGTAGTAGACGTAGCGACGCTGGCTAGGGATGGTCACGCCCTGGACAACAACCACAGGACAACAGGCACAGGCTTAAAACTGTTTCTAGGGAAAGGGAACTTATCATTCCCTTAAAATAGGCCTTTGTGTGCGAGAGAGACAGAACTATTGCCTACTCTGCAAAAACGACCGCCTCAAGAATACGTCTCTCGAGCCCCGCTGACTGACCTTCTTGTCCCTTGTCCTGACTTCCCCGTAGAAGTCGAGGGCTTCCTGTGGCTTCAGGAACTTGCGGCGGTGCAGCAGGTAGGCGCAGATCATGACGCCCGTGCGCCCCTTCCCTGCCTTGCAGTGGATTGCGGCCACATGATTGTCGTCCTCGCTCAGCCATTGGTCGAGGTCTTCACAGAAGGGCTTGATGAGCTCCAGCTGAGGGGGGTTGTGGTCTTCAAAGGGGTACTGTGCAACTGATGGAGGGCGGGGGACAGAAGAGAGACGGGGGAGGGACACAGCGATGGGGGGGGACAGGGGCGGAGGAGGAGGAAGAGGCAGAGACAGAAGAGACGGGGGAGGGACACAGCGATGGGGGAGGAAAACGGGAGAAAGACCAAGATTCTTTGTAAAATGTTTTTTTCTTAACAAAGTGTGTGGTTTGCTTTCAACGCAACACGCACAAGTATGCCTGGCTGAGAGTTCGGGTCAATTGCCATAGTGACTGCGGTGTGCGTTTCTGTGCAAGTACCGTTTGCCATGGCCTACCTCTGCAGTTAAATTTGGCAGCATCATAGTGTCTTTCTGCGCAGCTGAAAGGGGAAGGACATTTGATGTCAGCGCTCGCACGGGAGGAATTAAAACAGCTCTAAACGTAAAAGACAGATTAGACGGGCACAATACTTACAGGTTGTAGATTTTGTAATGGTTTTTATGTTTTAAGTCAAGAAACCTGTTGGAAGAAGAAAAGTTTATTCAATTTTGGCCCATTGGCAGTCAATCCACTCCATAGCCTGCCTTCTACACCTCGGCAATCCTCAACAGACAGAAATGATTCAGTCCAAACGCACTCGGCCCACATTTCCAACTACAGTTTGCAATGTCAATCATTAGTTGACCCTGTGCTGAGCAGCAAGTACTCACCGTACAACGTCATCTATATTGTTTCTGTACACTCCTTCAAGTCTCTCTGCAGGAAAGCCCATTGCAATTATATTGGGATAGATATCTGTTCATTGAAGGGTCAAGGACAAATGCATTCATGTGCTGGACACAAGCCCACATATTCCCATCACGCTAACAAGTCGCTGTAGTGGTGGGAAGGGCGTGTCTTTAGAGCGCCACCACCACTCTCCTTCCATCAAAAACCGGACAACATTTGCTTGAACGTGGACCTCATTGTTCAGCAACGGGTGAGATGAGTGCTGGCCAGAGGAGAGTTTGGACAGATGGCCTTGCCAGTGCGAGGCAGAGAGCACTGGAGTGCTCTTCCTACTTTAGCAGGGCCCACATGTGGCAGAGCCCCCGCTGCTTGACCTGTATGTATTTTTAGAGGCCAAGTTATATTGAGATCATCACCAATTGTTGGGCTTATCTCTCCCGCGAGCTCAGACTAATCACACCGAATACTTCTACGGATCGAACGCAGGCCAAGGACCGCCACGGCTACCCGCGCAGACGTCAGCAGGGAGAGGAAAACACGAGTCTGGAGGGTTTGCAGTCTACAAGACACAACAGGCCGACCTGTATAGACTTCAAGACATGTATCCGCCCTCAGAGGGTCATTAAAGCGGTCACGTTCAGCTGCGCCGTGTTGCCCTTGCAACGATCTTTCGGGATTTGGCAAAGTATACGGAGCGTATCGGTGAACTGAAGTTCTCACAGTTAGTGGAAAGATGTCTTATCCAATTACTGTTTATTCCAACAGCTTGATGATGTATAATACCCATGTCCAATTGTATGTATTAGCACTGGAAAAAATAATTGAGCTGGCATGCATATTCTCTCAGCTCAGTCTCAACGCCTACCTGTTACTGCAGTATACGTGTCTACATAAGATGTGGGATTTTGCACTTTAACCACTGACTAAAGAGCAGCCTTTTCTTACATTTTCTGTCACGGCATCAAAAATAGAAGGGCTAAACATTTCTAATTGGATATGTCTTTCATTTCTAGTTCGACTTCTTCTCTGGGCAAAAAAAAGAAATAAAACCCAGAAGAAATTCGTTTTTCAAACGGGTCGGAAAGATTCGACACACGCCTCCTCCACCAGCTGTGGTGGTGAGCAAGGTGAGCCTCCTGCCTGTCTCTCTGCAGACTCCTCATCCTGCTGCCTGCCTGCACACTCCCTCAGACAAAGAGCACTGTCTCTCCCAGCTGCCTCACGTCATGGAGGGAGCTTCCATCTGTAGATGGAGTGATAAAAGACTGCCCCAATGCTGGACGAGTGATTATGTCACAATGCCAACCAGCTGAACTCCCTTTCAGAAGGTTCAATACTGCACAATTATTTAAGCAAACATTTGGAAGAGTATCTCTATGTTGTTATAAATGGGGGTGTGGGGGGTTATCCCTGTTAAGACGAATACAGTAACTACAAGACTTCAAAACCAGCTTTTAAAGCCAACAGATCTGAGGTTTTAATCATAATGCAATGCATAAATATAACGAACACAGCAGAGATACTGTATTTGCATAACGCCTGGCTACTTCCCTGTGGCCTTGATCCTACCAGCCTGTCTATACATACTGTAACATCATTTCCATTAATGCCTCAAAGACCTAATTAGGAGCCAAAAGCAATGCGCTACGACATTTAATAGGCATCGACCTTTGGTCATACTGGCAGAGTGATTCCAGTCAAACCATTGTAAGTGTTTTGAAAAAGCTCCAGTGCTCCCAGGAGAGCTCCAGTCCAGGGCATGGGGGCTTTGCTCTCTGCAGCTGGGAGGAAACACACATGCAGGACCCCCGACGGAAGCTTCTTAAAAAAAGAAAAAGGAGGGCGGGGGTGGGGGTCCGTGTTCAGGCACGCCTTTTCTCCAAAGTCAGGGCTGCCTCAACTCAGTGTTCTGGCCAACTTCTTGACTGTGCGCGAGTGTGGGAGAGAGAGCAGGAGGGAGAACCCAGAGGGGAGGAAAGGGGAGGAAAGAAGAAAAAAAGAAAGCTCAAGAAGGGAGCAAGGGATGAGTGCAAGGGAAGGAAAGAGAATGGTTGAAAGAGAGCAAGAGCAATGTAAGGTGTGTGTGTATGGGGGCACTTAGTTGGGCAGCAATGCTGATACAAGATCGGTGCTGCTCTATTTTAAGGGCTTCTCTAAGAACTGTGACAGTGTATTAGATAACTGCGATGGTTCCATATTGTTTTAAGAAACCTCCCAGCCCCCACCCCAAAAATATATATACGGGATTATTCAAACCAGCGGACAAGACATGGATAAGCGGAAACTGTCACTTGTGGTCATAGTCTTATTAACTGCAGAGACACATTTCTTGCTTAATTTACAACAAAACACAACACTACTAGGCAACACTACTAGACAACCCCACCAAAGATAAGTCAGAAACTAAATCAATGCTGTGATAGAACTCACACCGTCAAATGAACTGCAATCACAACCAATATGAAATTGGTTACGCAGAGACTATGTTTCTTCTCATGTGAATATTATAGCAAGTGTACGAAAATACACTATCCAGGACTGCAGTTGGATCCATCTCTGCTAGAATTCTATCACTTGTGATACTGTAGACAGCTCTAGGCTGGTGTTAGGCAGCACGACAGGCATGCCTGAAAGATGTTGGATCTAGTCAAATGTGCATGCAAACACTTAAGTAAATACATAAGTATGCGAATACATACTTATCAACTGAATTATTATCGAATCGATGCCATTGTGTGTATGAACTGAACATGCATCACCTAATCATGTATCTACAACTGCAATATATGCCAAGAAAAAGTAAATCAAATGTCCACTTATCACGACTGCTATACCTTGATTATCATTACTGAAGCTGTAGTCAACCGGTTCGTACAGTACTAGGTGTCTATCGGGGGACAATAGACTTTGCACAGCTAATGTTCTGATGATATCTGGGACTAATATAAGTCTGATTCTGGCATTTCGGCATGCTCTTGAAGCTAGATTCAACGTGTCCCACACATGCGTTTGGATGTCTGGTTTAAACTTGGTAGTAATAACAGCCAGACAACTAAACCCTGCTCTGGGTACTGTAGCTAGCGAAATGACGTTAGCCTACTCGCTTTATAGCTCATTAGCTAGCCGAAGATGCACACAACATAAACAGTAGCCTAACTGACAAACAAAGATAATAGAAAATAACGTGAGAGCAGGGAAATACCTACTGCAGTTTTACAATAAAAAATTTGACAGTTACATGGCGCAAAGGATACATGTTAAGTCCAAGTCGAACCCATCCTCCTGATATCTCCTTTTGTTCCGACTGACCATTTCTTTTATAATCGCAGCCATTGTAGTGACAGGAGTCTATGGTTTTAAAATTATTAAAATAAATCTTGCTTTCGCTGACAATGGCTTTGTCTCTCAATCGCCCTTTGCTCTCTTGATTTTGACAGCCCCTTCCACGCACTGACAGACAAGCTGCTAGCTAGCCTAGCTAGCAGTGGTTGTCGTTGTGAGTAGGATTAGAATGGCTTCTTCTGGATCATAAAGACGGGCCTTGCTCTGCTCCTCTGTGCAGGCCCGACTTTCCAATCCTGGAATTTGTCTTGCAGGTCCTCCAAAGAAAAAGCATACAGTTCTCCTCCCGCCGAACGGTAAGATACCAGACACGGTCCAGGCCCCTGGCTTAATAGCAGCCAACGTGATTGACAGCAAGGATAGAAAACTCTCCAGCGCTAGAAGAATTTAAGCAAGACAACCCTCGCAGGCAGTATCCACTCAGACGTAGCTAGCAAGTGCTAGCTAACTAGCTAGCTAGCTTTTTGATCCAAAACCCTCCTAGCGAATCAACATAGTCGTCAATGGATTGCAGAAATACATCTGAAAATCTGACAGGCTCCACCTTCACTGTATAATGGCTATACAAAGATCAATTATATGCACAGATTTGTGTGACAGTTAGGTCCCGGGGAATCATCTTCTCTTCTCGTTTCTCTCTCCAGCTGAACTCTCAAGCTCCCATCATGGCTTCCAACAGAGGAAAAAATAATGTAGAGCAGGCTAGGATTTTAAGAGAAATATCCTACCGCCGTAAACATATAGTCCTTTAAATAAAACAAAACCGGGTTTCTCCACTTCAACATATATTAAACATTCATGGAAAGACAAAAATGTAGGGCTGCTTGATATCTACGTCCCTTTTCAGATATCCTATTTTATGCTTAGGTAGTACAATGTTGGCAGCGGAAGGACACAATTAGGGCGCATGCAACGCTCCCCTCCTGTCAAAGTGATCACGTGTGTCTGTAATTAGGGAAGTTTCTAACAATAAATGTCACTTTTTACGTTGCTGAAGTCAGATAGCCTATTTGAAGAAAAAAATGTAGCGCTTCCACTTTTTCATTATTTTATTTTTAACCGAAACAGCTTACATAACAAATTAGATTGCGATTATTTTAAATACATTGAAGATCACCTGGGCTCATGATTGCAGCCGTGCACACACCAGGACAAATCTGCATGATATGCTCAATAGTTTAAAAATAAGTGATTGCGGGGGTGCAGTGATGTGCAGTTCTCTCTTTGCAGGCATTTTAAAAGTTACGTATGGGTTATAATTATTTGGTAAAACTGACAACACCCTAAGTTACTGCATCACAGGACATCTCTTAATTTTATCCAACAAATGCTGTACATGGAACATCATGTAAACATACCGCATATGTACCTTATGTCGACTGTATAATGTAAAGCACTGAGGGTGCACTTACATTGTAATGGGGTTACCTTGAACATCATATCTATTGATCTGATCCCCTGCAAAGCCAATGGAAAAACATTTTTTTTTTTTTTACAAAGAGAGACCATTTCCCCTATTCACCTTACATCAACTTAAGCAGGTTTACTGCCAGTCATTTTTCATAATTGCCTCAATCTGACTCTCTGGCATTATATTTGAATGTTTTCAGCCTCTGAACTATCTGATGACAGACACTGATGACATTGTATGTGGTATTTTTGTATACACATATGTTGTCATCATGAGAAATGTGTTATGTTAATAAAACCATCCCATTTCCTATAAGGAAAAAAGTGACTTCCAACAGTGAGGGGTAAAGTGACTTTCAACAGTTATGATGATGATAGTTGCTTATATGTTTCTTTTTTCCAGTCAGGTTATTAATATGCTTTACTATCTGTATATTCCTGTATTGATAGTCTCCCTTCCCTTTTTTAATCCCAAGATTAATCCAGTCTTACTGTTTCTTAGTTAGGCACCTCTCAGCATGGTGCAGTTTATGTGTACCGACCTTGTATTTCCACTACATTTTACTACCAGCAGATGGCAGGATTACCCTTCAGTTTCTCTTTTTGCATTGATTTTAGATCTTGGATTTGAAGTTAGTAAGAAACTTGGGGTTTGGATGCACACGTCCTGGAAAATTAAAAAAAAAAAAAATAAAAAAAAATATTCTAAGCTGGTATCACAATGATTGATTATTTATTTTGCAATGTTTAACAAATATATCGATGTATAGACAGATAACTGACTGACACATTATTTCTATGAAGGGGCAGTTTTCTTGTTTGAATGCAGTGATATTTTTGTTTTTACATTTCCCCTCCACTGCTGTCAGTCCTCACAGACACCATGCCAAAACATAAACAATGATGTATTGAGAGATGAAAGCCACTTCACAGTACTTATACCATTAGGTAATGGGGGTCTTCATTTCAGTCCTTTCAGATTAGAGAAACATTTCCACAGTGCAGTAACTCCTCAGTGTTTACATTCAATGGGAAAGGCACTTTCTCCTGATAGTAAAAAAGTATGGCTACACATGCATATAAACAATAATTACATGTTCATGTTATCTCTTGATATAGATCTATTTCTGGAAAGGTTTTTATGCAATCTCACATGCAACATACAATGCATCATTCAAGTGATAGTCATACAGTATAAATATTATGGAAGTTAAAATTTGGTGACAACATGGTACTGTCCTAACTGTATTCACAACATCCCAAACAATTTGGTTATCTTTCAAATCCTTATAAAACATTGGGATTATTTAGTTTAAGAGCTCTGGTGCATAGGTCACTGGCTGTTCTAGTGGAAAGCCTGGTATAGGAAATAAGTTCTGTGTCCTCCAGGCTTGACTGGCTACTGGTCTTTCTGTAGAGAACTGTAGTACTCTGTCAGGACCTTCCAGGCTTTGGGAGCCATAAAACCATCAGGGGGGTTCTCCCCACTCCTTGCCAGCTTCCTCATTCTGGTTCCTGAGATGAACTCAAACTCTGCATGTCTGAGAGAGAAAGGAGAGGAAGAGAGGTCACGATTGTGAACATGAAACAAATAAAGGAAAAAGAAAGATTGAATGAGAATGTAGGAAACGAGGAAAACAATGAGAAATACTTTTGACTGTTGGTATTGTCTATTGGTTCTCCTCTTACTGTGCTCTCCACAAATGAAGATCCATCTTACCTTTCATTATCATAAAAGTCCATGGCCTTCTTGGACTTGTTGTAGGCAGCCACTCTGAAAGGAATGATCTCTACAGAGGTGAGGCCAGGGGCCATGGTAAGGACCTTCCCTCCATGAGTTGGCTCATACAAGTCCTGTTTGGTCTCTGGGTGGGGCATGCCTGCGGGATCACGACCCACGATGTAAAAGTTAGCGCCTGCAACCATCCGGGCCCTGCAATGCCACTGGACCTGAGGGAGAGAGAACGACATACCAGGATTGCAGCAATCCCCACTACACTCTTCAACTCTCCAGACCCTACACATACCTCGGTGGGCCCAGCGTACATCATGGGCGACGGGAAGATGGCCACGATGGTGCTGCTCGGTTCCAGTACTCCCTCCTCCAGCACTGCTGCATGCTGTTTCATACGCCAGTCCAGGGGCACGTCGTCGTCCTTGGTCCAGCCCCCCAGAGGATGAAGCAGCAGGACAGGGTTCTTGTAGCCACGCTCCAGTAGACGACGCTTGGTGTCCTGCATTAGCAGGGCGTGGCCGTTGTGAACTGGGTTCCGCAGTTGGAAGGCAAAAATGGCATCTACGGACAAGACAGAGGCAGAAAGAGAAATCCTCCATCAGCCATGCCTTTTTAAATGACCATTTTAGGTATTTTTGCATTTGGTCCTTTAACAGGTGTTTGTTAAGTGTGGAGAAAAGATTATACATACAGAAGATTTATGCATTTATCATTCAACCTCTGCATAGTGATCCTCCCTCCCTGTAGACTTTATGTCCAGTAGTGTGCAGAGGACCCTCTAACCTGCTTTCATCTTTTTGAATTTCTGCTTTAGCTCCCGTGGAGTAAGGCGGTACTGGTCAAGACCGTCATTCCAACGGATTCGCTCCAGCACCTCAAGGTCACCACCAACTAACCAGTCACCTCCCTCCATCACCATCTGGAAAAGGTATTTGCAATTTAAATTACGAAGTATGCAATTATGTAGGCTTGGAGATGTTTGGCCGATACAATTACATGTTACATAATGCTATTATGTTATAATACTACAAAGACATACTTCCAACATTTGTTATATACAAATAAGGGCTTCAACTCTGTACATTTTACCTCTCGTTGCAGTAGTTTATTTAGGGTAGTTGGTTTTTCAAGGACAAAAACAAGCTAAAAGTCACCTTAATGTAGGGGTGCTGTGGGCAGGTGGTGCCCCACTGGCGGGCACAGCGCTCCTCTTTGCGATGTTCGTAAAATTCAGGATTTCGAAGGATAGCCACTCTAGAACCCTGATACTCAAGAGCTATCGCTGCACAGCCCTCTAGGCTCTGCTTGGTCTCCATGGTAACTGGTAGGACGATCGGGACTGACAGGTTTATGATTCCACCTGCGGCAGGAAATGATGTCATTGGATGTGTGACCTGAGTTGGATATTTGGTAATATAATCTTCTTATAATATGTCTTCCTTTAAATGCTTTCCCACTCTTACCGTCCAGAAGGTTTCCAAAGTGCAGGACCTGGAGGAACTCTCTCTCCCTCATAAAGCCCTTCAGGGGGCTAGCCCAGCCCTCTGCCAGGACCTGCACCCACTGGAGGTCCATCTGAGGAACATAGGAAAAGCCCTTAAAACACGGCACTACTATACACAATGAATTACATTACACATGAATGATGTGTGGTGATATAGATCATGAAGAAAAAAAAAAAGAAAATCTACTGTATTTAGAATGTATGCTGAGGATTATGTTCTTTAGATTTCACTTCACTCCAATGTATACAGAACACTGCTGCATAGGGCATACTTTATGTGGATTTCCGTGTGTAAGGACACATTGTAAAACATACAAAGTCTAAACAGAATGGCTGATCGGCATGTTGTGAAAAGCCAGGTCTGCCTCTGGTCCAGTATTGACCCATGTCCATCTGGGACCCTATAAAAAGATATGGAGTGATTATGGGTCAGAGTGTTACCTTGGTGATGCTGATGGTTGGCAATGTTTTAGCGTCAGCCTGTGTCAGCTTCAGCTTGTTCTCTGGAACAAACAGCTCATTCACGTTTTCCGTGATTCCATTGGGCACAATATTCTGTGCAAGTAGCAATAGAGTACAACATGATTAAATAGCATTCATGAGAGATCCAAGAGAACTGAGGTGATATCAAAGGGTGACATGAAAACACTGCAGACTGCTAACGGGAGAAAATCGCGAAACGGGACATTCTGCACAAATCTGGCATTTTTAAATACCCAAGCTGTTACTAGCTTCCACAACTTTTTTAATTTACCAGAGTACTTGATTAACTAGCAAACCATATTGAGGAGGTGCAGATGATCCTTCATTTTGTTGCCAACAAAAGGATCCAGTGAGAGTGGTGTTTGTCGCATTGAAGATGACATCACGGCAGTTTCATGCTGCATCGCTATGATGACCAGCTACATTGAGAGGTACTGCTATGAAAAGCAAAGTACCTGGTACTAAAAGAGAGTGTAGTCGAGTTGATTTGATATGAGCTAATACTATGCAGTGGGAAAGCGGATTGGGTCTGCTTTAGACATTTTGTGGCTCTTTTATGGATGAGATGCAAATAAGTTGTGCTCTGCTTCTTAAAGACTTGTGTGCGTGGTGTGTGTGTGTCTGTCTGTCAGACCCACCTGTTCCCTAAGCAGCTCCAACACCTGTTGAATGCACTCGTTGACTGTTAGGTCTCCTGTCTTCAGCACCAAGTCTGGAGTAATAGGATGTTCATACTCTGAATCAATTCCGGTAAACCCTGAGAAACAGGTGGAAGGCATTATCAATCAGATCACATCATTACAGAAAATTACATTCTCAATAGAAAGAAGATGTTTCAAGTTAAAAGAGGAAAGGTATATTATAGGTGTTTTACATGTTAAGCCTGCAATCCAAATCTAAGGATGGCATAGTTCTGCAGAGGAGAAAGAAAGAACAGTTCCTAACAAATACCTTTGATTTCCCCAGCACGGGCTTTCTTGTAGAGTCCCTTTACATCGCGGTTTTCACACACCTCCAGAGAAGCGTTGACAAACATTTCGAAGAAAGGCAAGCCAGCACTTTCATGTATCTTCCTGGCATCATCACGATCCTTTATAAACAGTAGAGTCTCATGAGTATCAGAATCTCTTTGCTGCAGTATGGTATGTTATTTAAATTCTCTGTGGGAACTTAAAGAAAGAGCAGTTCAGTCAGACATCAACAGTAAGATTTGGAGAATGAAAAGTGTGTACGCCCTGTATGTACCTTAGTGTAGGGGGAGATGAAGCTAGTGATGCAGACCAAGCCGGCATCGGCGAAAAGCCTGGCCACCTCTGCGATGCGACGAATGTTCTCCTCGCGATCAATGGCGCTGAAACCAAGGTTCTTGTTGAGGCCGTGGCGAATATTATCTCCATCTAGAGAATAGCAGGGAATGCCATGGGAGACCAGATACTCCTCCAAGGCAAAGCCAATGGTGGTCTTCCCAGCCCCTGACAGACCTGGACACATGAGAGGAGATATAGTGTAAGATACCCTGCCAAACGAAAAACCAAGTTCTCTTTGGGAAGTGTCCTAAGTCTCTTTTGGGTACAGTAGTCCTAAGTACACCCTGAGAAACCCATGTCCATGCTTCAAGAAGGAGAGAGATGGGCAAGAGTGTTTACCTGTCAGCCAGACAGTGCAGCCTCTGAAGCCTCCTCTGGTCCCCACCACCTGGCCTCTCTTGACCCTGCTCACATTTGGGGATTGGTACACCACATTGGTGGATCTGTTCAGATCCTGAAATCAAAAAAACACATTGTCAGAACAAAACATTGTTTTTGCAACTCAAAAGAAAAAAAGGTTCAGTAGAAGTTCAGATGTGAAAATGATCAACCCAGATGCTCAAGTTTATAGTTTTGACTCTCTCCATTTTACAGCATCGTTAAAGTCATATAGTTTAAGGTGAGCTGGTGGTATCAATGACTTGCAATTTACTGTATCAGCAAGTTTTGTTCCAGGAATACAATGGGTCTCTATCTGTTTCTGTTTTAAATCGCTTCCATATTGCATTATATTAATCTATTTTATTTACTTAGTATCTATGGTCGCCAAACTAACAGTCTATGCTGATGTATCAGGTGGTGTCCAAACTGTCATAAAAATAATCCAGAGTGTGGCAGATACAACTTTATTACAGCATAGCAAAGAATTTAGCTTCCATTGAACCTGATGTGTCTGGGTTTCATGTAGCACATTTCTAATGGGAGTTCAGCACAGCTGAATGGACTCCTGCAGAGTCAGATGGAGCTTGTTTTACCTACTGACTGGGAAGGAGGGAACCAGCTGGACAATGTGTCCAGTGTGCCGAGGCCCAGAAATGATGTGGCAGACCCAATGTCCACACGCCTGCCCATTCCTGTAGACCCTCTCCCTCCTTCCCTTCATCCCTCCTCCTCTTTGGTAAATTCTCACAACCAGCCACTACACTAGCAACAGTGATCCCACTGGGTGTGGGCTACACAAATTCTCTCAGAACCGGCCTGCTAGCAACCTTGGTGTGTCTCTGAGGAGGACATAACACACAACCCAGTCTCTGTTATAAATGAAGTGGATTTGATTAATTATTTTACTGTGCAAAATAAGCTGCAGGGAAGCCAACTGCTTCAACCTAACCCTAATTCTGAATAATATAGTCAACTTCCCACACCGATTAATGTGCTTCATCATCTGACAAATTATCAACCAGCCAACAATATGCACCCAAAATGCATAGCAGAATGAATAGAAGGAAAATAAACCATTAGTAGCATCCAGTAAGCCTGAGCAAACACTACTCTCTAATCACTCATCCTTCCATGAGCTGCATTCAATACATTATGAAAAGCAGTACACATTACACTCTGCCATTCTTTCTTTTGCTCTCCATAACTGAAAGCTTTCTCAATAATCTTTTTACTGTTGTGTAGGCCTATGAATCCATATTATGAAACAAGTTAAATTTTCCAGATCCCCTCGGTGGACACAGTTGACTATGCAAAGGATGTACACAAATGTGTCTGTCTGTGGTCGCTAAGCAAATTCAGTTGGATCCCTGCAGGGATTTTTTAAGCAAGATACTACACTATATGAAAGCAAGCGTATTCCAACCTCAAAAGTAAAAGCTACCTTGAATGTCTATGAAACAGGCTTTTGATGGTCAATACCTGTCTTCATATGCTAGATTATTTTGTATGTTTTCAACAATAAGTGAAGAATCAAATTATTGCGTTGGATTGTTTATCATACCATACCATACCATACCTGTGAAATAATGATAATCCCATATTTCACTGGTTTCCTAGCATATGATATGGCATCACTCCTCACAAGACAAGTAACACCACTGTATGTCATGTAAGATGCCATAAATTAAAACTAGAATGTAATCGTTTTATCAAACATTGTGTGTGCTATGGCTAAATTTAGCCAATTATGATGATTATTAATATTATGTAAGCCTACCTGAACAGAAGTGTGGGTAATTATCAGTGAACCAGAGTAAGGTGCAAGTATTTTGTTATTCACAAAAGAAAAAACGGTTAATAATCGTCCAGTGAACCAGAGCAGAATATGGCCATACTGCATGTAGATGGCTATTAAACAACTAAAAAAATAAAATAAATCCACATCAAAGTCTATACTTCTCTGCAACTTACCGTCCGCAGATTTTTTACTTCCGACATGGTCCACAATAGTAACTGCAACCAATGAACTTTGGACCTAGGGCATAAATATTTCGCTGATTGCCGGACGTCGGTTTGTCGCCTTCAAATCACAACTCCTACGGTCATTTAAGAACTGTTGTTTTATAAGATTTCCCAGACACGTTGCATTTCTCTGGCCCATCCTACATTTCTTCTCCAAGATCCAGAAATCTGCATATTCCTGAATGCCAGCCAATACTTTCTGCTCACGACATGGTAGTTTAACTTCGGTACTAACTTTGCATTAAATCAAACAAATGTGCAGTAGTGGGGCTGTCCCGGAATGAGGGTAGACTTAAACGATGAACCAAGTCATGCTTATGCAATGTTATGAGTAAGAAGCGGTTGTACAATAGAACCATTGACTCCAAATCGTATTGTAACAGCAACTAGTGTAGATAAAGTAGACATTTAGATTGTTAGATTATTAGTTTATTGATATCCACAATAAATATCAAAATACTTTTTAAATAGTATTTGGTTTTCTTAAAACACACCAAACCAGTTACCATAATCAACAAAGTATTTAGATGAAACCATTATCAATCATTAAATGACTTTTCCCCATAAGGTTTTCAATATGGTGTGTCTTATCTTTGGTCATAAGCATAACAATTACTTTGGACATTAAAGCAGCACAAACATAACAACCATAATAGCAAAAGTATATATCATGTCCAACATCTAACTGTGTTGTGTATGTTATAGTAATCACTTAATGGAGTTTTACATTCCAAAAGCAACTGATAACACTTAAAATGGAAGGATTTGGCATCGTCTGAACACGTCCTGTTGATCTCAAAGTACTCATTTCAATTGGTCACCTATATGTCTAATCTGTGGACAGTTCCAAATAGTTTTCAGTCATCCTCTATAATACTATGGTAACGTTTAATCAAATTTATGTTTAGATATAACAATCTTATTCAACTACACGATCATGAAGCATTGTACACTTTTATTCCATTCCTGAATAGGGATGCCTGATAGCATTAGATCAATTTACTGAGGTGGAAACAGCTGGCACTCTGTTTCAAAGTCACAACCATCTAGCAGATACTTATAGTGCTCTCTGACATCTTTGTAGAGTGGGGCATAGCCCTCGTTGGCACCCAGGCCTGGGAAGGCCAGGGGCCTCTCGTTCAGGAATGGTTGCAGCCTCAGGCCCTGGTCCCCACAGTCGTAGAGCACCAGCAGCAGGTTGGCTGTGTAAGGCAGCATCTGGCTGGTGCGGAAGGATCTATGGCTCTGTCTGGCGTAGTTGGTAGAGGTCAGGGCCTCACTGTCCTTAAAGAAGCCTAGGAGGGTAAGCAGGGGCAGAAGTGTCTCGGCATGGCCCACCTGGATGGTGACAGCTTCTGTCACGTTCTCCCCGGATCTGACAGATCACAAGGCACATAGAGTGTGAGGGGGTGCTCCTATATGTCCAGTGTTGAATCTTATAAAACATCTTCAAATAGATAATAAATAAGCTCACATCACATTTAAATAATTTGTACCAAAAAAACTCTGACATTTTTGTCTATACCAAAAAGAACAAAGTAATGACAGTCATTTGTCACTTAATTTATTGCGTTTTTAAAATGCATTTTTAACTGCATAATTTACTAGTTTACTGAGCAGTTGTATCAGAACTTCTTACCACCTTCCTGACAAAAATATGTATTTTCTTCATATTGACACAGCAACCAACCTGAGGAGTGCACATACACACAATGCTTGCATCACTGTGACTTGCAAAACTCGTTGTTCTGTAGGAACAGTTTGCTTGTTAATCACAGGTAAGAGGAGAGTCACCTGCCCTTTGAACAGAGTGTGCAATCGACTGGTGACTGGATTCATTAATCTCAAATTACACTTATTATTATAGGTTGGTGCCCTAAAGACAAATATTACACACTCCTCTTTCTTTTTACTTTAATTTCACTTTAAAATATCAAATATCAAACACTTTGTGAATTTACATTTTCTTTTGAGACTAAATGTGTCTACACTTACCCTGATACATGAATGTATTAAGCAATACAAACACATCAATCATCAATCAACCAACGGTTATTTGTGCACCGCTAATGGGGATTGAGGTTTTACTACTCTAAAACTTTGGGGAAAAAGCTCCCTGTGTACTGTATTGTATTGCATGTTATATAACACACACAATGTGCATGCTTAACTCACCCATCCAGTTTCTTTGAGAAAGATAACACATTTCTGCTGCATCATTGTGAACTTACTGCTATAGTTCAGGTGCGTGGTGTCATGATGAAAATGTGTTCATTTTGTACTCAAAATACACATGCACACAAATACACACATACAAAGATATGTCTTGGGGAAACATCCAGGCAGTTTCATACAGTAACGGGGAATGATGTGTGTGATGTCCATGTTTTCTACATTTATCTTGTAAGTGTTGGTACATGTACATGTTAATGCATACATTTTCTCAACAACTTGTACTTGACTTGGTGGTTGTATAGTGATAGTGGACTGCGGCGCAACCAGGATATGGTTAACTGTATTTGCACTACTTGCCTTGTGCATGAGGATGAGTGTCCGGTTTGCACAGGCCTCTGAATAGGGCCGTTCATGACAGAAACAGACACTGTATCTGACAGTTAAGCTTTTGTAAATAGCTCATTTCACTGCTTATCCATTTGGTGAGTAGCCTAATCTTTTCAATTGGGATCCAATAGAATTACATTTAAGAATATGTTATGACATTTCTAACTGCACACATTGTATGAAAAGATGAAGACCAAGACACAGGAATGTGGACATTTCCCTTTAACCCAGTGCCTTCTATGAATATCCAAGGTGTATACTCAAAGAGTGAGTGTTTGTAGTTCACTGGGTTACCAACAGCCAATTACCTGCTTTCTCCGGCAGCTCTTTCCAGACGACTAAAAACATCATGAAAGAGGATGCAGCTTGTCTTGCTGTTAATGTCGTGACCATAACCTCTTTTCCAAAACTGCTTCAGATCATTTGCATACTCCAAAACCTAAAGTTGGGGTAAATGCCACCTTATATTTAATTATAATACTGTGCAGATTGTTAGCAGGGATTTGAGTGAATCTTTCTTTATGTGGTAATGTTTAGATATGGGTGATCTTCCAACTGAGTTTGTCAGTTGGAAGATCAACATTACATACACCCCCATTTAATGTCCAGTAGTTTCTGACATAGGCCTGGATAATGAAGAGAACAAGCCACATTGTCAGAGAATCAGTAGATAACTTTTTCCCCCGAATGAATTTGGTTATGCTTTCCAATGTCTCAGTGGATGTTTTTTTTTTTACTTTAATAACTAGATAAAACATGTTTAAATCAAGCAAGAATATTTGCTTTACCGAGTCATTACCCAGAGTTATGTATTCAGATTGTTTCCTATAAACAAAGCATGTGGTGGGATACAATACCTGTGCGTCTACTTCATCAAACAGTTGACACCAGGGAGAGTTTTCCGTCTTGATCGCAAACTCGTATGCACACAGGTAAAATGCAGCCTCAGCCATATCTTAAGGGGAAAGGTTACAGAATATGATTTAAGTCTAATGGTTAAGAACTTGTTTGTTCATGTGACTTCATGCTTTTCAACCTCCATTTTTGTTTACTATGTGTTCACCACCTTGTAACCCACAAATTAGAAAATGTCTCTATCTACTGTCCACTTCCTATTGGTCAAGGAAGCGGTTCTTATCAGGCATGCAAACAGGTCAGGGGTAAAAAAGGTGAGAACGATACGACAAACCCCTGACCCTCTAGGGGGGTCTGGGGGCATTCTCCCCCGGAAGAACATTTCTTAAATAATTTAAAGTTAATCGCATCAATCTAGGGCACTTTGAGAGCAAAATTAAGAGGCTAGATCGATGTAAAAAAACTCTCCCCACTCCCTGATTGGCTGTGAGGTTTAGGCATTAGGAGTGACGATTGGTTTCAGAGCAAGTTGTAGAGTTGCGAAGCACGGGCAAAATGCTGTGTTGGCCAAAAAGGTGAGTCTCACCTAAAGGTGAGAAGTTTGCATACCTGTCTTATGATTGTTTCTTAAATAATTAATCTGTGATTTTGCAATAAAAATACAGATGTATAGGTCAATAGAAACATAGGTCCACTATTGTTATTAGCCCTTGCAATCCAGTAAATGACAAGATGGTCCAGAACTTTGTCATATAGCCTACCAGTTTTTGCACATACTGTAGTCTGACAGTTGGACGGAAATTGAAAACGGGCCTACAATAAATAAGAGAGACAACCCACAATATTTGGCATTTCATCAGCAACTTGTACATAACTGCAATTTATACGGACCTGCAGTGATGTGTGAATAAGGGACAGTGAGTCGGTCTGCAATCTTCTCCTGGACCCTTGTCATCTCTGCCCCCAACTTAAATTTATCCAACTCAGCCAGAGCAGGTGGGTTCTTCTCAACTGTCTCCACAAACTTGGTACAATGGTCAAAGAATCTCATAAGAGCATCGTTAACCTGGTGGTCAACATTTTGGTCTATGGAGAAAATTGTAAGTAGGACCATGTCAAAGCAGCATTTGACAGGTAAAGCAAAATTTCAGACAACTGAACAATGCTATTTGTAATGTAAATGGGGGTGTGCATTGATATTGCAATTGAATTGGTTAGTTCATTTCATTAGTAAACTCAAATTCCCCAAACGAACATCCTCTACCTTTAATATTCCACAGCTGTGTCAATCCTCCCTTGAAAGCAATAGTGCTGTTCACACATCTGTGCTTTGAGCTTGTCATAAACTTGATATAACCATCTCGAAGCTTTTCCTCTGATATCAATGAGGGAAATAACTTTGACAGCCTGACTGCCAGATGCCTGTGGTCCTCGACACCCTTCTGTACTAACCGACCGTCCATTTCGTCAGTGTACCACATTTTCCATTGCTTTATTTCACGCTGCACCTCCTGGTCCGAGACTTCGCGCACGATCAGGTTGTGGAGTTGCCTCATTTTCTTTACATTTTTGCTTGTTGGATATCGTGTACCGTGCCTTATAATCGCGGTCAGATGAATTCCGCGACATTCTGGAGATGGGGGCTGAAAAAGAGATTTGTTTACAGCCAGTATGTCCTCAATCAAGTAGGGATTTACTTCCTCATACCTGCCTTTAGTGCTAAAATATTTTGCAATCACTGGTATATTTGTACCAATCGTATGGCACGCATTACCAAAAAAGATACTACAAAAGAAATTAGCGACACACACTGTGAAAGAAAAAGTAAACCGCATAGCTATGGCGTAGCAATTCGTTCACGACCCAAGTCCTAACTGTCCAGTGTCCACGTTCGGAAATAACGTTGTTGTAAATGCCAAATAAAAAACAGATGACCTAACGGTATTTTACCCTGTGTTCTAGGGACTACCAATCTGTCGTTTCAGATTGTATGATTTGTTCCGGAATGTGCTTAAACATGGATGGAATACTGGGGTGTTAGTGTTTTAAACAAACACTGAAAAAGCTAATTGATTTGATTACAATCTTATGCAGGCCTAGAAGGCAGATTTGTATTTGCTGGTGCATTGACTCCATTAGTTAGCCTTACAAATCACTATTTTAAGAGTGCTGACAGACAGTATCATTTATGGACCAATTGTGCTAAAATTAAATTAATCTATTCACAAGAGTGGATACAAATGGGACATTGTGCCAGGAATTGACCAACACAAACAACATGATACATTTCTGAACATTAAGCCCTCAAATCACATCAAATTTAATGCCTGGTATTTCGTGTATTTAATAACTTTAGTGTAGGTTTAGGCCTAACATGATGTAACCCAATGGGTTGGGTTGGTTCTGTGTACAATATTGGTTGGACTTCCAACAGATCACGCTTTGCGTAATATGACGATGTAAAACGGACCCTATTTCCCCCTCCCTCCCTTACGCAGATCATTGGACCCTCGTTTTATAGAGCATAGTTAAAAGACCGTCACGTGTCTAGGCTAAACGAACACGGGCGAGACGCTGTTCATACAAAGAGGGGCAACTTTTATGCCTAGACAGGCTTCTGTCCACTAACACTCCAATTGTGTTAAAATTTAGAACTTAAACAGAACACGGGACCGTATCCCACACGTTTTAATGCAATACTATTAAAATTGCACCATGTATAGGATCCTAGGACACAATCGTTCAATAAACGGTGCACCGCGAGACGACCCGGACAACCAAAATGAATAGTGAGTGAGCTAAAACCGTCTTCCCATGAAAACAACACCATACTGACCTAACGTTAATGTTGTACAGGTGATCGTGCTGTAGTGTTTATAATTCTAAAACAGCATTGATAAAGGATAAAGCAATTTTGAATCATACAAGGGAGAAATCTTCCCTGGAATTCTGTTTGCTGGATCATCGTTGCCATATTCCATTCTTGTGTGTGACAGCTACAAGTCGCCGCGATGTGATGTTATGCGGTAAGTAAAAACCTAGCTGTAACTGTAGTAGCTAGCTGGAAAGTATCAGCACCTAAAAACGAATGGAGAATCCAGATATATTAGATTATTATTGTATGATTTTGTATTATCTTCTATAACTAAGTAGTCCCCTTTATCATTCATTTGTCTACCTGTCTGTACTTTATTACATGGTAATTATCTGCTTGTTAACATAATCCCTAGTTAACCTCGGCTATGCGTTAGCTAACTCACCTGAATCGACTGGGTTCGGGGTAAAGTCTTAGACTGTTACGGATAATGCATTATCCTGTATTGTCATGGTTTGTCACCAAAATACACAGTGGTCTTACAAAAGTAAAAGACAATAGACTATTTTACAAACGTTTTTTATGTCTGTAAACATCACGCCTGCACAGGTAGCTGTGGAATAAACTAGTCTATCGGGTGAGATACTACAGTATACCACAATACCAGTGGTCGAGTCATGATAACATGGCAGTCAATTTACATATATCTTCAGAATAAATCCGCAAATTATAGTTTGTATTTTCTTAGGTCAGTGTTGCTCTCACATCGGGCCAATGTGCTAATTTGCACCTTTGCATCTAATTCTGGTTTGACTGTTGAGCCAACGTAAGTTTATGCACACACTCACATAATGAAATAATTTACTACTAGTGTCGAAAATTGAATCTGTTAAAGTTCCTATCCCCAAGGAAGAGGGCCATCTTCCTTGAGGATAGGAACTTTAACAGATTAAAATGTCCCAAACAGACACAGCGAGACAAAATAACACATTAGAAAATGTGGAAACCTACATGTCTTTAAGTGTTCAAGTCTATATGGACAGAAACACAGAAAACTGGAAAGATGGGAGCTGGGGGGGATCAGACAGAATTATGTCAACAAACACTAGAAAGATATTTGGTTAATGTCAGCAGTTCCAGTTTTGCAGAGCAAGCCTTATTGCCAAGTGTATCTGACTACTAACAAGCAAACAGGCCCATCTGACTTGACAAGTCAGTGGATGTTTGCTGAAAAAATTTGATTGCTGTAAGCACAGTTTAGATGAGCATGAGCAAATGTTCCAACTGTCAACCAACCAACATTGTCACACACTAACTTGCTTATCCCAAACACAGCCAGTATTCAGTAAAGATGTGACTTCTGGCTTGTTGAGCTTTTATTCATTGATTTGACTCCACTTCAACACACAGCAGGCTTCTCTCCAGAGAAAATAATACCATGATACCAGTCAGTTCCGGTCACCTCATAATTTAAAACCTCTGTTTAAGTGAATCCATTTCATGCTCTAGTTTCAATTGCCAGGAACGTCCTTTTGTAAACAAATCTAGACTGCAGAATGTTGGCAAATCCAATCAAATTTAAAGTTACCTTTTTTCTTATTATTCCTTGAATCTGTCAGCCTACCTGTTTCCTACAAACATTTATTGGATTCGAAACTGTAATTTAACAAACCAACTCACACAGTAAATGTAATTGTCATATCGTGGGGGGTTAGAAAAACTGAATGCTTTAGACAAAATGGACAGCTGTAATGCAAATATGTGCCTGGTGATGTGGATCACCATGACAATGTATGTAAATAGGCTATCTGATGAAGTACTCTCACACTTCACTAACCTTTCTGTTTCATGTTCCTCATACTTCCTCTTTCTCCACCTGTGTTTTCTGAAGTTCTTTTCCTGATGTCCTATCTTGCTTGCATGCCATTCTTGTTTCCTCCTAGAGAGTGTTTAATATGCAGCAAATTGAACATTTGAAGTGGAGTAGCCTACTTCTGTAAAGAGGAAGTAGGACATTTTCATCTATCTCGTCATTAGTTCACACCTGTGAACGGCTAAAGGGATTTGCCTAGCCTGAATGTTGTGTCTTCTGCAAGTTTATCCTTGAGGGTCATTAACTGTGGTCTACAGTTTAAAACAGTTGGGCTATTAGTACAGGTTCCTGGTGTACATGGTGTGAACCATACAGATTTGGCCTACATAACAAAAATGGTCATAGACATGGATAGCCCAAATATAGATTGTGGCCAGAATAAGGTTATCACATATCAAGACCTATCTGTCTGTGACTGTTTCCTTCAATCTCAAATATCAAGTGACGAATGTGTACTGTCTAAATAAACTCAATTTCATCCCCAGTTGATTTAGCAGCTTATCACCAGCCTATTTCCAGACTGTATGACATTGTTTGTATCCATAAAGTAGCCTGTAGTGGATGTGTGATATTCCTTTGCCTACACTACGGTTTATCTTACTAGTTTTAGCAGTACCGCTTGTGCAGTAGACCGTGTTCTAGGGGTGCAACAATATATCGTGGAACAATATGTCGCAATACAAAAAATTGACAATATGTATTGTAGAGTTATGGCAATATTTTTTTAAATATGACGCCCGTTTGATCCTATTGGTTGAGCTACCAGTGTGCAACCTACTCTGCACCTGCGTCATGCGTGCATTCATTGCATTTGCAGAAATCACTTGAACTGAGTGAACTCAATTGTATGTACAACAAAGAAAATTATTGAAAATGTTTCATGTTTTGGAAAAAATCTGTGAATTGAATTTGTTTCATTCAAAATGTTGTTCATAATATCGTGATACGTACTGTATCGTACACCCAGTATTGTGATACATATCGATCGTGAGCTGAGTGTATTGTTACACCCCTACCGTGTTCATATTAAGTTGTGTTGATCTCTGTTGATCTGCTATGGTAATAATACGTTGTCATAAAGCCACAGGTGGGTCCTCATTAGCAAGTGACACCTAACCAGCATGCAGGCTATTGTGGAGCCCCGTTCCCCAGTGTATCCACTCAAAATATAGCCGACACTATTCGTGGTCTCATTTAGTTGTGTACCAAGAGCCAGTTTCCTGTGTGGATTCCTCAGATGAAATCTGAAATCAAAAAGTTGTGAGTCGTGACACAAGATGAATAAGAGAGACTGCAATGTTGCCAAACCACAACTTGAAATGAGGTTTATCTTTAGTTCCATACTCAGACTCGTATTGATTGGAGTCCAAACAGGCATCGTTTCAATTGAGTTTGCAAGACCAGATAGGACCAGCCAGGTAGACAGACCTGGGTGTGTTGATGTATCGCTGCCTCTAATCTCTCCGGGTCCAGAGGTGAGCGATACTGCCGTGTTATGTCAAGACTAAAGGTTTGACGTTCCTCAGCAAGGCATCAACTGCGCTGTCCTGGAAGCCTGCACACCACCCCTGTTATCTGTAATACAGTGCCTTTGTTCAGCCTCGACACTCGCCACGCTCTCCCCGGCCGGCTGTCGTCAGCTGTTGGGCCTGACAGATGGATTAGACCGCCACTCTGACGGTTTCCCACATCGCTGTCACCAGAGCTGCTGGCACAAAGGCATTGGATTGGGGCCGAACAGGTCCATGTAGGTGATGCGTTCAGTCATGTCGGTCGGCCCGCCCGCCCGCCCGCACAGCAGGAGTACATGGAGTACACACCCCAGGCTTCTGGAGAGATCTGTGACATGCAGCGGTTATGAGAAGGTCACTGGTGTTGTTCGTTTTCGGTCAGATGACTTCTGCCCACTGACCGTGTAGGCTGTGTTGACTAATGACTTTGAGCGTGCAGAGGACAATTAGTGTAGGCTATCGCTTTGTGACCCTAAGATAAATACAGGTCCCTGTTCAGTACGTACTGTAGGCAGTTTTCTGTCGTTGTGCCACTGTGAGGAAGAGGCTGTCTCAGTGACCCCTGTCAGATTGGCCAGAGGAGCGCAAATGTGTCACTGAAGGAAAGGAAGGAAGTAATGGTTGGAAAGAAGACGCCTGTTGGACTGAGCTTGAAGAGCTTTTTGAAAAAGCTGTCTGTTTCCCTTTTCATTATCTTGGAAGATGTGTTGTTACTGTACGCCGTGGTTCCAGTGATGCCTTGTAGACATTGTTTTCAACGTCCACTTATGGACCGCAATTGCCTATTTCCTCAGTGTAATGCCATAGAAATCCAATCACACAGAGGAACTGCCCCGTACTTTGCTGTAATGGTGGATGTGGATCTGTTGTTTGTCCATAGAGCAAAGGTCCACACACTTTCTCATGTTTGTTTTCATTGAAATGTGAATCCCACAGTCCATGTCGGTCTAAGCTGGGGTGTGCAATGTACGTTTGGTGTGACCCAGGAAGGACGGTAATGTGTGAAATGTTTCTGTTAGCCTACTTCTGCAGTGGTGTGTGGGTGTTGTGTTTAGTATCTATGTATGTGTTTGCACGGGCTCAAGCCAACCGCTCAACGCTAGGCGCTAGGCTACAGCTGCAGTTAATATTTCATCTCCAACTGCTACCTGGGCTGTAAATATTTGCCTAGTATTGTCTGCACACGAGGCAGTAGACCGGTTGTGAAACGATACAGGTGAGGTGACAACTTGATATTCTCACCCTTTTATTACAAGTTGAGTTCTGTAATGGGAGACTACTGTGTCAATTTCCAATAAGTAGATGGACTGGGCCAGGTATTGAATCTTGTTTTTTTTTAACCTGGCACAGACTTTGAATAAAAAAAAAACTTTATTGTTTAATTTTACTTTATTGTTTACTGTATTAGCAGTGGATACTTACTTTGAAACTTTCCTGTTTGAGTCTGGCAATTCGCTGTTTGCGTGGCACCTTTTCTGTAACTCGGTGCTCGGGGCTGGATGTCTAGGGCTGAATGTCTGAATAAAAACATGAATGTTCTTCCAGTGGTGCAGTGGGCACATGTGGCAAGTAGTACTGTGATAACGTGCACACAGAGACATGATGCACGTGCACGTGGAGCCTGCGTGTAGAGTGTGGAGCCAGGAATGGGTGGGGTTATCTCCAGAGACTACATAGAAAGAGAGAGAGAGAAAAATTGAAACTCGTCGAAAGAGAAAGAAACTGTAAAGAAGAGGGGAAGAGGGAGGGGATCTGAGAAAGAGAGAGGTGGCCTGTTTGGTCGGAGGGGTTTTCTTCTGTCAGCGTCATGTGTCATGGACCTGCGGCTTGAAGATAACGCACGGCCACGAGAAGTCGGTGAGTTTCTAGGTTTTTCTTGGTATAATTCATGTTTGAGCTCAGACATCAGACTAGTAACTTTGGGCCATGGAAGTTGGGGTTTCTCCAGAAACCCTCAATCAACCCTCTTTCACAGGCTTTTGGTTTTACAACTTGTTTTTGCCATTTGTAGCTGTTCTGAACTGTATAACTGACTCAGCTTCACGTGTGTGTGTTCTCGGTGGAGTTCACTCACCACCATGAAGGACACATTTAACTGAGTCAGTCAGTGTTTCCTGGCAGGCTGATGCCTGTGTTAAGCAGGGTTGAGAACTGTATGTGCTTATTTAGACTTGGCCTGCCGGTGAGGTCAGACATGTTGCCTTTAGTTTCCCGTCCAAGGGTTGGAACATGTGTTGTTGTGATTTTCTAATGCCTTTTGAAGCTCTGTGACTATTTTTGTTTTGACAGAAACAGAAGTCTTTAGAGTTGTAAAACCTGTTGAAAGAACACTACCATTTCTTGCCCTACTTCTACAGCATGGGTTTAGAGTTGAGACGAGAATGATGCCCCACCCTTCAGATGTAGTGCGATATCTATGAGGGAATTCATTCAGGATTTTATCTCCAAGAGCAGATAGCTTTGTGTGTGTGTGTGTGTGGGGGGGTTCTGTAGTTTCAGTTTCCTCCTGTCTGTGTGTTCCTATTTAG
Organism: Hypomesus nipponensis; assembly: GCF_054491055.1. Classification (NCBI taxonomy): domain Eukaryota; kingdom Metazoa; phylum Chordata; class Actinopteri; order Osmeriformes; family Osmeridae; genus Hypomesus; species Hypomesus nipponensis. The sequence continues at coordinate 14,751,807 of NC_140371.1, read as the reverse complement.
GTAGGAGTAGTTGGTATGAGGAGAAGGTGTGTGTGGGGGGGGTGGCTGCAGGGCAGCAGGTGTTGTTTTTGCACTGTTGTTTTTTCCCAGGCGATGCTCATGGTAACCCCCTTATTGGGTGACCCCGGGAGAGTTTGTCTAAGACCATGACAAGAGAAGTCCCTGGGGTTTTTCTTGCATCATGAGACTTGAGGATGTCGTCTCATGTATTACAGAATATTTAGATGGTAAATCAATTTCCCATTTGATTTAAAGTAGCATGACACGTTCTCTGGGTCTTTAAAGACATTGTGTTAGTCTTTTACAATCCCCTAGATCATTCATTTGGGACTTTCCGTGCTCTCTCATGGTAGCAGTGCCACTGCAAGGGCATAGCAGATATGTGTGATCTGTGAGTCAATAATGGAGTGCTTGTAAACAGGGGAAGTGTAGGTCTTTGCTTGACCAACATGTGTACACACACACACACACACATACAGGTCAGCTGGACCCTTTGCCTAGTTATCGTAGCCTGTTATCTCCACTCTTGTGTAAATAGGAACAACAGAAAGGTTGTCATGGTTTCCAACAACTTCTGAAAGAAGTGCTCACCACAAAGTACGGCACAGAAGCCAAAGCTCGGGGGGGGGGGGGGGTTGTGTGTGTTCAACATGATAGTTCACTGTATCTCCGGCCGGCCCACATTGCCAGTCTCCTAGCCCCTTCAGGAAAGAATCTAAATATCCAAAGGATTGGGGTTATCTGCAGCGCCAGGAGTCCTGGAGTCTCATCCTGGAGTCTTATCCTGGAGTCTCATCCTGAGTCTCATCCTGAGTCTCATCCTGGAGTCTCATCCTGAGTCTCATCCTGAGTCTCATCCTGAGTCTCATCCTGGAGTCTCATCCTGAGTCTCATCCTGGAGTCTCATCCTGGAGTCTCATCCTGAGTCTCATCCTGGAGTCTCATCCTGGAGTCTCATCCTGGTGTGCATCCTGAGTCTCCTGCTGGATCTCTCCGCAGGCTGTCCTTAACCCTGGCGCCCGCTGCATTGGATCAAAGCTGCCCGAATCAAGGTTGACTTAAGGTTGAGTGAGGTGAAGGTTTTGTCTCATCCTCCGTATGCAGGTTTCCTGTGTTGGAGTCCCACTGGGGAAATAAGGGTAACATAAATAGCAGGTTTGTGGTCACCCCTACAGGTTGTGCTAAGCTCTGCTGGATTATCATCACAGCGATTACCCTTTAAGCTGATTTATGGAGCAAAGGTTCTCGACATCCTCCGCAGCTGACTCAGTGACAACCAATGTCTTCCGTCTCTCAATAGACACACGCTCAGTCACGTACACACACTCAGACAAACTTACAGGGCACACTGTGTGCACCTACAAATAACCCACACGGGCGCACACACCTAGCCTACTTAAACCCATTTCACACCGTCACCTCCTAGTTTCAATTGTTTCGGTACACAATGAAACGAACGTTGCATTCCGCTTCGAACTGGGTGCTGCGGACTGTTCTGTCAAGCGTAGCCTACGTTGGGTCTCAGTTGACTTCAGATCAGTTTGAATCTGTTTGAATGTTAGTGGTGCCCTGTTTGGGAATCCTCAATCTGACCCTGGATCAAATGCACAGTGTATCTAAACACCAGGTTAATTGTTGTGCTGTGACGGGCCTTGTGGAGCCTGTAGGCTGTGCTGTCTTATTGGCTGGTTGGCTGGCTTGCTGTCTGACTGGCTGGTTGGCTGGCTTCCTACTGTCAGGCATGAGTGGTAGAGCTGAGCTGTGCTCGGCACGGATCGTCCAGCTGGCTGATTTATGAGTTCTTCCTGCCCCCCTCCCCCTCCTCCTCCTCTTCCTCCTCCACAAGCTTCCTTGTTCCACCCTCCAGCCTATCAGCCTTGGCCCCCATCTGAACCTGGCTCTCCCTGGAACACAAGCAGAACCAGCCTGTGTCCATCGCTGTCAGCATGCTCTATAAACAAATCGCTGCCAGAGTGGAGGAGCTGGACAAGCAGTGTGTGTTTGTGTGTGTGTGTGTTTGTGTGTGTGTGTGTGTGTGTGTGAACTGTCTTGGGACCTGACTGCAGCTGAGCACTCAAGGCCCAGGGAGAACTTAGTGGGAGGTTACTCAGCTGGGAGATTGGATCCACAGTGGATGGATATGCTTTCTGGGTGATTTTATATCATCACAATGTTGAAAATGGATTGTTGAAAATACTTTTTTAATGGTTTTAGAATATTATGGGAACTCATACTGAGGGAGGGTAACTGGACAAAGAACCGTACAGGGTTTGGGTTTGGCCTGGAGATTGGCCTTTGTGTTTTTTACGGGAAAACAAGAATCGGGTTTTGCAGTGAAAGCGCATGATATCATATCCCAGGCTTGTTTCTCAGTGGTTTTCATGAAGGTCAAAGCTTCTGTTTATCAGTTCTCTGAAAACTCTCGACTGGAGAGATCAAAGAGGAACGTCGGCTGGATGCCTTTGTATCTATTTGATGTTTTTTACATCGGAACTGACATTGCTTTCAAGAGACCTTCCGCAAAGTTAGCTAACAGGAATCAAGCAGCTGAAATCCATTCAATATTTGTACTGGATATGAGTTGACTTCGGTATGGTGTATTGATTGAACTGAGCAAATAAATGAGTGATACAGATCACCTGCCCCTTTATTATGGTAGAGGAACTACTCTGATTAATCCAATAATTCCAGGAGTAGCCTATAAGATTTGCAAACAGCCAAAAGACTGCAAACCACAAACTGAAAGCTCATCTCTAGCAGACCCGACCTGTTAAAACCTGAGCAGTGAGATTCAAGGACGGCTTTCCAGGCTATACCCCTGTATTGGGTCGTCGTGTCAGACAATTGGCCGCCCGTCTGTGTGTAAAGTTTTCTTGTATGTCGTTGTGTAGGACGGAGGCACACGGGAAGCTCAGCAAAGTGATGAGGTGAGCGAGGACGGAGGAGGCTGAAGGAGCTCTTTACGACCCGCTAAAGGCTTACGTGAGCAGCCGCTGCCTGTGTCCTATCCCCAGGAGGAGACTGGGTCCTCTGGGTGAAATCCCTCAAATGCTCCAGAGACGCCATGAGCCACACCTGGAGAGGCCCCCTCGTGACTCCATAGACTGCCCTCGCTCCTGCACCCCCTCCATCCCGGGAACCCTCTGACCCTCCCCCCTCCCCCGCTGCCCATTGGACTAAGATGAAGAGGGTGGGCCAGTGGTCGGCGGAGGAAGTCTCCCGTTGGTTGAACGAGGAGGGGATGCCAGAGTACAACGACGCCCTCCACCGCGCGGACGGCCCCGCCCTCCTGCGCCTCTCCCAGGCCGACTTCCAGACTCCGCCCCTCTCGCTCGTCTCCTCCGACAACGGGCGCCAGCTCCTGGAGCGCCTGGAGACGCTGTGCGTCGAGACCCACATGGAGGCCCACCAGAACGGGCACGCCAACGGGCACGCGGGGCTACCCAACGGCACCGGCAAGCTCCAGAGGAACGGCTCGTCGGCGTCGTCGGCGGGGCAGAACGGCTACCGAAAGGACATGGTCCACATCCCCATCCCCATGGGCGACTCGGAATACTTGGTGGCCTTCCCCTCCGAGTGGGGGAAGACGGGCGTGGCCTTCCTGTATGCCGTGGTCTGCTTCGTCACCACCACCGTGGTCATCTCCGTGGTCCACGAGAGGGTGCCGGCGAAGGAGCACACGCCGCCGCTCCCGGACAAGTTCTTTGACCTGTTTGACCGGGTGGAGTGGGCCTTCTCCATCTGCGAGATCAACGGCATGCTGCTGGTGGGGCTCTGGCTGCTGCAGTGGACCCTGCTCAAGTACAGGTACGAACGAGGGAAACCCCGACCGCTTCGGGGACGTGTTTTCTGGGAGGGGGGGGGGTCCGAGGAACCTGCTCAGAGCGGCTCTCCGGAGCCGTTCTCCACGCCTGTCATACTCCCTAAAGTCTGGCTCCCTTGGCTCAGTGGGTCTGTCTAGAGTCTTCTGACTGATTAACCTAGGTGAGTTCCCTCATTCTCGCCTCCTTCTCCGTTCTCTCCTGTGTCCAGGTCGATCATCGGGCGTCGATTCTTCTTCATCGTGGGAACCCTTTACCTGTACAGGTGTGTCACCATGTACATCACCACCCTGCCCGTCCCAGGGATGCACTTCAAGTGTTCTCCAAAGGTATGTACACAGTCAACCGTCAGCCGCGAGCTGGCTCTGGTGCCTGTCGTTAATCTCGTGAAAATGACAGCACATGTCGACAGACCCTGCGTCCCTCTTTGCGGTACACAGATCTTAAAAGAACATCACAAGAGCTGGCTGTGTGTGTGTGTGTGTGTGTGTGTGTGTGTGTTTGTCTGAAACGTAAAAAGAGGCTTTTTTCCACATCCCTTTTATACCAGTATTATCTCCATGTCCTAGCACTTCAGGGTTTCCCGTAGCACTTTTCAGTGAAGGCGGCCACGTAAGCAACACACCCCAACCCTTTTTGTTTAACAGCGATATCCACCTTGTTACTCTGTCCTGTTTTCTCCCTTCCGTTCCAAAACTCCCTTCTCTGCAGAACGCCTCAGTTCTATCGCACACACTACCCCCCCCCCCCGCCCCCCCAGTCTGATGGGAAACCCCACCCTACCACCTTAACTAACACATTTTCTGCGAGAAACCCTGGACTTCTTTTGAAAGTATCAGACGATCTGACCCGTCACCAACCTCCAGATCCACATCGTTAATCTTCCGTGTGTAAAAGGTCTCTCTCTGTGTTGCCAGAGGCCGGGGGGGGGGGTAGATGTTCAGCCCTCTGCACCTAAAGAAAGCTCCCTCTGTACACCCTGGGTTTGGTTTCCTGTTGAAACACGGCTCTTTCGGAATGAATGCAACCCCCCTTCCTCCCCTTTCATGGACAGACCTGCTGTGTGGCAGCTTCCTGTTTGTGTGTGTGTTTGTTGTGATTGAGTCACACCTTCACTAATCCTGCATTCTGCACCTGCTGCTCCCGCTAAGTCTTAGACGATGCCTGTTGGTTTAATGTTGTGTAAACGTCTTATTTTGTCACGTGACCAAGTCACTGGAGCTTTGAAAATGATAGCCGCCAGGGTGATTAAACAGTGCCTGTCGTGTGTGTTTGTGTGTGTGTGTGCGCGTGCGTGCGTGCGTGCGTGTGTGTCATTCCAGCTGTTTGGAGACTGGGAGGCTCAGATTCGGAGGATCATGAAGATGATTGCAGGTGGAGGCCTTTCCATCACAGGCTCTCACACAATGTGCGGAGACTACCTGTACAGTGGACACACCGTCATGCTAACGCTAACTTACCTCTTCATCAAAGAGTGTGAGTACGCCATTTCAACCCATTCCTCTCCTGACTAAATATGCTTGCTGCTTTTTTGGGGGAGGGGGGTCGGAGACAAAGAATGAATAGACAGATACGAATCTAATCTAGCAACACTTTTTACAGATGAGCTACTCAGAAAGCGAAATACAAAACTACCATCATGATGATGCATTCTCACTGCGTCTATCTCACTATCAGTTGTCCAGGCAAGAGCTCTCTTTCTCTCTCAAATAACAATAGTCCTTTGCCCTAGGCTCTTTCTCCTGTTCTCTCCTGTCCTCAGCACAGAACATTTGAGGCCTCAGAAAGGGATAGACGGTATGAAGCTGATCATATGACCATGATAAAGAATGGACTCTGCGTACGCTATTGCCCTCTTTGCAACATTTCAGATAGCGGAGATCGAAGGTTGAGCAGTCCCTTACCTAACAGTTTGATAGCAAAGCTTTGATAGCGAAGCTCCACCTTAGTCGTCCCTTTATCTTCTAACTCCATTCACAACAGATATGTCTCCTCTGAAATATGTGTTTTGGTCCTTTCTCTGCTAGAATGATTCCTCCCACAATGCTTTATTCATAGTGTTTCCTGCGTTGTGTAGGCCTTCCTATGCTATGGTACAAAGATTTGAGAAAGCCACTGCTTACTCTAGCAGGAGGAAGATTAGTCAATTCAGTCTGTGTACATTTTGTGTACATTTTTTTATTTTATTTTTTTTAAGCTTTTGCGCAAAACAACATAGCTGCCGCTATGGTTGAGTTGTGCAGTACAGTAGGGACATCTAGTGGATTGAAGAGGAATTGCTTTTCTTGCTTTTCATGATAGTTTCTTGATAGGTGAATAGTTATAACCAACTTCAAGTTATAAATCGACTCTAGATCAAGAGGTCACTGTGCAAATTCCTCCCTGTGCATCTGCTAAATTAATAAATTACACTGACGATTTGGTGTCTACTAGATTAACTGTGGCACCATGAATTCTCTCTCTTCCTGTTTGTGTTCCAGATTCCCCTAAAAGGTTTTGGTGGTACCATTGGTTGTGCTGGAGCCTGAGTGCCGTGGGTATATTCTGTATCTTGCTGGCCCATGACCACTACACTGTGGATGTGGTGGTGGCCTACTTCATTACCACTCGCCTCTTCTGGTGGTATCACACCCTGGCCAACCAGCAGGTGGGTACTTCCACAGGACTCAACCAGTCCCTTTCCCTTTTCACCCCACGTTTTAGTCATTCAGTTTGAAATATGGGCAGAATGCCATTATGGTAGAATACATTTTCGCTTCATGGTTTTTAATGTGGTTCAGTTGATGCAGTCAATATACACTGCCATACATTGACATGTAATACACTACCTCTCAAACAGGAATGTTATTGCTTATTCTGATATGGGTTACAGTATCGTTTTGTGACAGGTTTTTGACTGCTGTAGCAAGAAAACACAACCCTGATAACCCTTATCTTTTCTTGTGTGTGTTAAGTCTCTGAAGGAGACCTCACAGAGTAACCCCTTCTCCAGGGTCTGGTGGTACCGCCTCTTCCAGTACTTTGAGGAAAACGTCAAGGGCATTGTCCCTCGGAACTATCAGTTGCCGTTGTCGTGGCGAGCACCGCTGTGGAGCAGAGGGGTGAAGTACAGTAGACTTGATACCCAGTGACCCAGGTCACGTGACAGGGGTGGGGGCTGTGCAAAAACACTACTAAAGTGCTGCTCTGACCAATGGCAAAAGGCTTGACCGACCCAGCGCTGTTCCCGTCACCTGTAGCTGTACTGTCTGACTATTTAATGTCCAACTGGCTAGCACTGTGACCCTTCTCTTCCTCTTTGGTTCTCAACATCATTTCTTTCAGTTTGTTATTTCTTTGTCTTTGCGGGAAAATTTAGTTTTTTACAAAAACTAAGAGTACTACTTATATCATCATTTTGTTCTCTTTTTCTTTGGGCCGCAATGCAATTGCTTTTTTGTTGTTGAGCTGGTTAGCATTTGCATATCATGTTTAAGTTGTTTTATTTGGTTCCGCATTCCCTTTAGGGGAACTTTGTTGTTGTTGCAAATATGCATGTTTGGTCCTCCATAAGGTCTACTACTAAGTACAAGCTGTGTCACTGAAATGTTCATTTACATTTAATAACCAAAATGCCATAAGCAGTCACTGAGAGTTTCAAAACTTCTTTTCTAACAAAATTGCTTTTTTGTAAAATATCCTTGTGCGTTTCCCAAAAAATTACAAAAAATAATTTTTGTAAAATATTTCAACTTTATTTTTCAAAAACAAATGTCCAAAATAATATTTTTAGATTTCTACTTTTTTCAAAACAGAAAGCTGAGAACAGAAGAATCTAAAGTGGTATTTAGCATTGTTCTAGTGCCTTCCTTAGCTAGCTTGATTGTACTACCTGTGTCTGTGATCTGCCTCGCGTGTTTCTGTCTGGCTGTCCACACTGTGGCATCTAGTCCAGTGAGCACTTAAAACATAGTCTTGTTCGCATGAATGTACAAGTAATATTGCCAGCCTTATTTCATATTGGTCTTCCCACAATGAACCACAGTGAGATGTGTAAAATGTTCTGTTTGTTCATGGCAGCATACTGAAATCAGTTTTTTTTCTTGGTCAGCAAAGGCATTTATAACAGAAGCAGCTGACTGTTAACTTGATTGTTGAAGCCCTGATGATATCCTGAATATCACCCAGTCTTGACTGTGATGATGTTCTAATCGGGTCGTTGCGAGTCATTGTTGTACTTCCTTTAATATTCACTAACATTTAACAAACCTATGATTAATGTAATTATGATGTTGGCTGTCTCAGATCTCTGGAACCTAATGGTGTAATTGTGTTGATGGACGGTCCTTGGTTGCTTAAGGTTGGGGCTGAAGACTTGGATCTACTACTGCAAGCCTTTTATCGAAATCCAGTCCTTTCCCTGATGTCTACCAGCTATGAGGGGAGCAAAAGCAGTGTTTCCATCCTGCTATCAGACACAATGTCACAACAGTCATCCTAAGGAGTCATCAGTCACAATGTCACAACAGTCATCCTGAGGAGTCATCAGTCACAATGTCACAACAGTCATCCTAAGGAGTCATCAGTCTTGTGTCTCTATACATTTAGGGTTAGTCTAATAGGAGTCAAGTCATGGGGTGACTTGTGCCTTCTCACAATTAGTCAGTATCGGGCTCTGAGAAAAATGTTAGTTGTGTGGAATGCAATACCAAACCAACAACAGTCACTACTACGAGCTGGTAATTTGCCAAAATTGCTAAGTGGTCCAGTAACAATCAGAGCTATTACAAAACGTTCATGTAAGGTGTAAGAACACAAGACTGGCAATGTCCTTCTATAGCATGATCTCCATGAATGGGAATTATGGTCTTCGTTTATGGTTGTGGAGACAGTTGCACGTGAAATTCCATTAGGGCTGTGTAATAAAAAATGGCCCAAGCTCAATGATCTTTTTATGGCTCAACTAATGACACAGCACTTTATAAACAAAACTGAAGGCTGAACCTGAGCAAGTTATATCATTGTCACGGTTAGGTTACCTTCAAAAAGATAATAACAAATTGAATGACATTGCGATTCTCTCAGTTGTCCCAAAGAAAGGCATCACTAAAAGGAAATGGTGAATCCTGCATTAATATGATATGAAATTTGCAATGAATGTATGGGGGACACACTTAATGTAATGTTGGTTTGGAAGGTGTGTTACAACCCTGTTAAACCTAGTTTAGGCTTAGTGTTGTTATCTATGGCATGACGATACAGTATGCTGTACTTTGACTGCTTGCTAGTACATGTAAAACGTACTGTAGCCAATGAAGGATGTCTACATGTGCTGGAGGCTAACCTAATGTAGAACCCTTAAAAGCCATCTATAGTATGTGATGTGAGCGAGGTTGAGCTTCTTCCTGTAACATTGTTTTGTCAACAGCGGGCAGCCACCAGTGCTGGGATGTTGAAACCATTTCAGAAATCCTTCTTGATGTGTTGCAAATCCAACACACAGGGCCAGAAGTCCATTACAGGTTCGCTCCACATGCCGGACAGAACATGGGTACCTAGAGCATTTCCAGATCATGACCTTGGTGTGCACGTATTTTTGTGTTTTAGAATGGTCTACATGTCTAACTCCAGTGTTGGTGTTGGAAGACAGACTTGTTTGCCAAGCAAGCTGGAAAAATATGTTATGAAAGTTAATGTATTTCTGTATGTTAATTTCGTGTGAATCAGCAATCCATGTTGTAATTTATGTTGTTTATTATAATGTGTTTACCAGATGTTTTTAAGATGTATGCTAATTGAATTTGACAGAGGAACATACCTGGAAAGCTTTCCAATAAAGCGTTTATTATTCTGTATTTCAGTCAATGTTGTGTTATCGTGTCCGTAGACAATCTTCATATCAGTTTGGTTCCTGAGTTGACCATTGACACTGCCATGATGACCAGTACGGAACAGTGCACTAATTAGCCACTAGGTGGACACACAGACTTGCATGGCTTCGATCCAGCCCATGGCTGCTCAAACATCACCAATATACAGCGAGGTAGCAACTTTCTCTGTGGCACAGTTACTGTGTTCACCAGGGAGACTCAACAGTCTCTATTTTTAATGAGAACATTTTCATTACCTCTTAGTGAACAATAGAAACACCCACACAAGAATTGTGTGGTAAAAGATGATGATAAGTGAAAAAATGTATCAATCACAACATAGACAACGTTACACTGTTCCACACCAAAGACATTCCCTATCAGAGTTAATTATCATTTGTAGGTAATATATTAATTCCTAAACAACGATGAGTGTGTATAACCAGGATTGTCATTTTAATAGTTTGGGAAAAGGTTGAAAGACCTCTGAAATCAAATTAATTGGATGAAAGAAACAGGAGATGGTCTTTATCTAGAGTGCTGGGCCCAAATCTTACTTAAGTATTTGCTGGCTCTCCGGAGAGATTGTACTGGCCAGACAAGCACAACTCCCACACACAACCACAGCCTGATGAGGGAGGGGCAGCAGGGGGGGCTGCGTCGTCAAAACACCCTCAGTCTACTTCAGTAAATAGGCCAGTACATGTTCTCTTTCAGGGAGTCTGTATATTCATGAGAGCCATTTTCAGGAAAAGGCAGCCGCTCCACAGTTGGTTCACATGTTTATATTGTCGGCTTGTGAACGGGATTCAGTTGAGTGTGTGTGCTTGTGTAATATTCATGTTTTCTGTTTGGCAACAGTCCATTGAGAGAGGACAGTCAGTTCTGGCACTGTATACTCTGCAGGATCAATCTCCCTGCCTATCAATCTGGGCACACTCTACTGCCGTCCACTAACTGGTCCTATCTGTTTGTAAAGACATCTATTTACTGTTCATGAGTGTTGTTATAGTGAGTCTGGCTAGTTGCTGTCAAATAGACTTTTTCTTTCGTAGCAATACAGCCAACACTAACATGACACTGTTCACAAGCCAACTCTATTCTAAGTAGGTCTTTATCCGTAAGTTTTAATACCATACTTAGTCTGAGACCAATTCTTGGAGTGCGCGTGGAGACATCTATTAATGGATAACATCTTAAAGGGGGTAGCATGGGAAAATGTCATCTGTGGGTCAGTCAGAACCACCACGGGGTTAAGCACAGACAGGACTACCCGTGTTTCTCTCTGTTTGCTATCTTAGCCGGTATGCTGTGACTTCCTGTCTTTGTCCCTGTTTTTCGATGATCTGAAAGCTGTACGGATGGGGCTAAATATGGAGCTACAGCAGAGATGCATTGGCTGGATTCACTGATGGATCCCCTGACTGGATGTGAGTGTTGAGGAGGATGCAGATTGGAGGGTACTTTATAGGAAGCAGAATCCAGTAACTGTCCCAGTCTGTCTCTGTACATGTCGTCCTTTCCCTGTACATCTGCATGTTTTCTCCCCCTCTCCCCCTCTCTCTCTCTCCCTCTCTTCCTCTCTCTAAAATGCTCCAATTGTTGTTAGAGCACTACTTGATGGAGAGGTTTGAGGGTGCATGAATCAGAGTGCTCTCCCACTAATCAATATCTATTCCTGATGGCTGTTGTATGCGGCTGAATAGATGCTGTTGAAAGCTCTGCAATGTGGGGTCTCATTTGCTACAAATAGAAACACTCCACAGCAAAAAGCTAAAGAAGGGTTTCTCAGCTGTCAGGATGTGCTACATCTCTTCTTTATGCTGAATTGTTTAGCAGTGTGACAACAGTCGAGAAGGCTGGAAAAACCCTGTCAGAAGATGGTGAAGAAGTTATTACTACTCAGCTGGAGAAGGGAGATTTTCACCACACACACTGAAGTCCAGCTAACAAGGGGTGACATCACAAGGGCAGAACCACTACTTGACACATTCACCAGATTCAAACAGTGGGGTTAAAGGTTATGGATGCGCATGCAGCATGCGCCATCAGTGCCAACCACAACTCAATTCCTTCCCATTCACTGTGTTGAAGCATGACTGTAGCAATAGCTACAATAGCTTTCAAAAGAAACTTAAGGCAGCAATAATCAGAAAGGAAATGTTGAAATGAAATTATTTTAATTTGTTGCTTTTGTTTTTTGTTTGTTTTTATTATTTTACTTTGACTATAAATGTTGTTTTCTAAGTCTGTGTTTTTGTTCACCAAAATTGGTCATGCTTTACTGCATTTTATGATATGCATTGTAATGTTTTTTGCCTGGACCCCAGGAAGAATAGTCTCCACTTCGGTGTAGACTTAATACAAATAAACCTAGCCAGTCCACAAAACTAAACATCAATCATCCGAATCATGATTTGGTGGGAAGCACTTTCAGCTGATACATTGTAGCTCAATGAAGGTTTTCAGTAAAGGGTTTATTGGTGAGGTAAAAGGTACATGTGTAGTATGTGCTGTCAAAATGTAATACAAGTGTGTTAACCCTAACAGCAATGGGCAGCACAGGCATAATAATATTTTGGGGCAGGTGACCTTGGAAAGCGTAGGGCTTCTAAGGGGCTTCAGCCAAAGGTAAGGGAGTCCCTAGATGTGCCAGATCGGTACACATCACTCTGAGAATGACATCACGGCTGACGTGACACAGCCAAAGGTCTTGGACTTGAGTAGACTGACAGAGCTCTTACGATACCCAGAAATAGCTGTTAACCATCTGTCAAAGAATTTCTGACACACGACACAGTCTCATTGCACTCATAATCTCAACATTCTTTTGGGGAGAGGAGCTTCAATCCATCCTTCTTAACCCAAAAAGCCCCTGATCTCATCTCAGGCTTTTGGGCTAGTTTATTTTGGTCAGGGTGGCAGAAGTGGGACATGTTGCTGAGACTTTGATGGAGCAGATGTCAGCTTGTCTAGCTCTCCAGCAACGCCTGTCAGGGCTTGCCACTCAGGCTGTCACCTAGTTAATGACTCTCCAACCGGCCCATGACATAGCAGCTGCTCATCTCTATGTGTGCACAGAGAGTATTGATCGTCACATGTTCCTGATAGCTCTTTTGGCACATTTCCATCATGTAATCACCAACCATTTTAGAAATATCTGAAGTATCTATCTTTTTTGGAATGCAGACCCAGCACAGAACAAATGAAAAAATGCATGACAATTTGAAGTTGGGAAAAGAAAACATTTCTAGATGTTTTGTTTCAACATAAATGCTGGTAATGGAACATGTTTTTCCAGGGCATGTCTGGTCACAGCGATTTTTGTGGAGGCTAGTCTCTGAGCTGTCACTTGGGTCAGAGACTAAGCATGCAGGGAAATGTCCTGATGGAGGCCAATGCATTCAGATCACATTGGTTCTAACGACAATCTGTTTGACCCCCAATGATTTGTGATGTCACATAACAGTTTGAGCTTCACAAACAGGAGATGAAACCCTATGGAGATGTTACAGTCCGATGAGGCACTCTTCTCCCAGGGGTTGCATACAACACCATTAGAGATCTGACTGAGTCTCAACAGAACCAATGGCTCTGAAATACCCCTCGAGGGACTGCTCACTGGGAAGAAACAGAGACTGATCACACAAACATATATGTTGATTGGGTTTTATATCAAACTTTATATCAAACTTTTGAAGTCAGTATTTGTGGTTGTATCTGGGGTTCTGCAAGCCAAACATTTGTGTCATCATCTACACTGTCGGAACACTGTCTTGGGTTTTGTAATTTATGAAGCTGTGTATCAGCTCTGTGGTTAAATGAAGGTCTCTTGCACTGGTAGCAAGAGACAGGTTAGGGAGCCTCTTTCATCTTTAGTGTTGTTGAAGCTAATTTATGTATTTGACCCACTAGCTGACTGCAGTGAGCTGACAATTCTAAACTGTTCTTGGGAAAATCACCTTTTGCTCCTCTGTTAAAGAAGAAATACTGCTCATGTCACTACGGTTATGGAATGATAATAAAACACTTGACTAGGTTTACTGGAACCATGTACTTGTGACATCATGTCTGTAATTACTACACTCCAGGAAGAAAACAAACCAAAGGACGGGAAGGGTTCCTTTGAGATAGTGATCAGTGTAGATGTCTTGCATAGCATCCAAATCCACATGTCGTCATTCACCACTATGGTGTATTACTGTGGCTCTACTGGTTACCAGGCTTCATAGGGTATTGTTCTACTGCATAGCTGGAGAATCACAAGGACCACCAACTCTTGACTGGACTCAGCATGAGAGTGTTATGCAATGCACTGACAGAATTACCCCAAGCATCTCTACATAATCTATTTATCCAACCATACCTCCCTCTCTCTTACTCTCCTCTCTTTCTAGCTCTCGGCTGTTCAGTGATATTTGTAGTGAAAATGGAAGCAAGTCCATATTTATTATGTTTTATCCGATTTTGAGGCGGTTGTCTTGAGACATCGTTCCCAGTCACTGAGCCTACCTGTGGTGTTCTGTTTAACGAATGGATTGCCAAGGTACAGGAACCGGGCTCAAAGCCAATGAGCATCAACATGAAGTTAGTTGAGACAGTCTTTAGCCATATTAACAGCAGCAATAAGCTTTAATGAGGGAATGATTCCTCTCTTCACTGCGGAACATTGACATAGCAGATAGTGAACTCCTCAGGCTCAGTGTGATGGCGATTAGAGGAGAAGTGAGTGCCACAGGCTCCTAGGCAACAGTAGCCTGGTGCAAATCAGCATCAACATGAAGGGAGTTAAAGATACCACGACCCCTATTACTAATCAGTGTTTTCTTTTTTTGTCGTGCATAATACATTTAATACATTTACTTTGTTGTAACCTATCCAAGCTGGAACTGCTTTTGTGCTATACTCAGGCAAATTCAGATTAAACTGTTGATGTTGGAACAGTATTCTAGTCAATGTTTTAGATATATAGTGATTTTTTATCCATTATATTACCCACAGTTAGAAATAGTCAAATTTTCCAACCAAACACATGTACAGTGTAAACACACACACTCGCACAAACACCCACCCACACACACATACACACACAAATAAACAGACTTATGCTTATACATTGTCTCTTTGTTGGTTTGCTTCTCATGTGTGTGTCTTAGACTGTGAGTCAGTGACCCAGGGACGTATCAGGATGCTGTTTTGCCCCCCCCCCCCTCCGGTGAACTGACAGCTGAGAGAGGAGGCCTCATCCCTGACTCATTAGCGTTATCTCTCACTGAGAAACATTAGTTCCAAATGAATGTAGTAATACTGTGCATTCTCCAAGGGTTGTGCAAGAAGTTCCATCTAATACATAATTCTTTCCTCTTTTCTCCATTATCAAGTTGTGACATTTTCAACATTCCTCTGGGCATTTCCAGGCACATGTTTATAACTGCTACTGGTTGCGTAGGTAGTAAAATGCTTTAACAGCAAGGGGGAAATAGTTAACCTTGCCTGAGTTCAGCCTGCTTGTTGACACGGTGCAGGTGGCAGCCTGTTGAGTGTCCAGCTGAGCCAGGAATGTGCCGTCCCTGTGGGCACCAGAAAGCTGAGAGGAGGGCTACTGCACAGGGACCAGGAGAGGAAGAGAAGAATCGCTACCATGCATCTGCTTGTTCTCTAGTAGGAACAGGGGAACATCAGTGTTGACCAAGCTTCAGACAAGAGGTTTGAAGAGGAGAGGGAAAGTCAGAGGATCAGCAGAGGCTGAAAAATACTTAAGAACGGAGGCTGGCTAATGCATGGCAGACACGGGCTGTGTTTAGCAGATCAGCGGCTGAGGGTCAAAGTAACACCAGCAACCCCTTCTGAGGGCCCGCCACAGGGCCCCTGGGGGCCTACTGATTTACGGCTGTCCCTCCAACTGCTTGCGTCTATCTTTAGCCGCTTTGACTTTTATGAGAGCGTTGAAGTGAAGAAGTGCGTTGGCCGGGACGCCGGGCAGAGCTCACTACAGACACTCTCGACAGGCCCGCGCCGTCTCCAACGACATTTCCTACCTTTTGGATAAACATGCCCGAGATGCCAACCACTTCACTGTGTCAAGGCGGCCATGTTTGGATGGTGCGCGCTGAGACGTGTTATGCCCCTCAGAAAAGAGTGCATGTGTGAAATGGATGTTTGTTTACCTCATCTTGCCTACATAACTGCTGTTCTGGCTGTGTTTCAAAAGCTAAAGTTAAATGTAATTTATTTTTATCATTAGATTTAGGCTCCAAGCCAGGTTCACATTGACCTCACTGTACTGTATGCTTTTAATTCTCAAACATTACAACAATTAGCACATTTTTTTTCAAAAGCATAACAACCGTATTAGAGCACCTGTTGATCTTGTGGTATGACTCATAAGGCATGTTTATGACTTAGTATGCAACAGGAATCTCTGGAGAAGACATTATTTCCCGCCCCACATACTTCTTGCTCCTAGTAAAATACACAGCTACTTGTCTTTCTTGTCATGGTAAGGGGGTTGACCTTTTAAACTGGGTGCTTAATCTATCCAGACAGGAATGTGCACACACACACACACATACATACATACATACATACATACATACATATACATACATACATACATACATACATACATACACAGATATACATACATACATACACAGATATACATACATACATACACAGATATACATACATACATACATACATACATACATACATACATACATACATACATACATACATACATACATACATACATACATACATACATACATACATACATACATACATACATACATACATACATACATACATACATACATACATACATACACAGATATACATACATACATACATACATACATACATACATACATACATACATACATACATACATACATACATACATACTGATGGATACAGAAAGAGGGAGATAGAGAGATAAAATGCTTGAGAAGAACATGAGAGGTGTCAACAAGTTCATTTAATTTTGCACATAACCTGTATTTAAACCCATGTCTCTCCACCACAACATGAGTTTGTTGTAAGCGCTATGTTCCAACCCCGTAGATGAGAGAAGACTGCTTATTGTCTTAAGCCTGGGATATGTGCGGGATTCCCTCCTGCTTACATAACACATCTAGTCATTCAACTGTGATTTGTCCTCACAGCAGTCTTTGTCAAAATATGATTTTTACATGTGATTCATTCTCTTTCTATTTCAGATAGAAATGCATGTATTAGTATTGGTATTGTCAGATCTTAATTCTTGAAAAGCAGTTTGAAGTAGTAACTCTTCAGGATCTAGTTAGTTTCCAAAAGAGAACAGGGACCTCATTAGGGATAACATGCACCAGAGTGTTTAAGAATGATTACGTTCCCCATCAGGAAACAGAATGATGGCCTCAAACTGAACAAGTTATCTTTGTGACCTGATGAAAGAGACACACTCTAAGGGACAGGCAACAGAGACAACACCTTTGTTCCATTCCAGGAATAATTGGAGAAGCTGGAGAAAAAATAATCCTGTTTCAGCTCAGTGGATACCCTCCGGTCTGCTTCGAAATAAGCCTGCCTATCTGAGAGGAAACCTGGGGCAGACAGAGGCAAATGACAGAGAGGAGACAGACTGTCTCCTTGTGTCATGTCCTTGTTCACCCTCCCCTGCAGCAGAGACAACCCATGTCCTTGTCAGACCAGGAAGGATCTAGGACCAACCGCATACAACAACTAGCTGCCAAATCAGCCATTTTACCATGTTTGGTTTCAGAATGGTCTTATCTACAATTTTCCATGGCATGGCATTTCTCCGTAATCATATCAACTTTGTATGAGTCACATTCGCTTGAACAAAAACACGGTACTTCATATAATTCTCATCACATTGAATGAACATACAAATACAGTATATTAACATTACTCTGGGTTTATCTTGAGCAGGCTTTTGACAGTGTATTTAAAGCAGATACAGTCATCTAACCATGCTAACCAAACTGTGCGTCATAAGACCTCTTCTGAGGTCTGTGGTCACATGACTTCAGACGCTAATGTTGTTGTTCTTTCAGGACACCTGGACGGTGAGGGGCGCTAGACATTCCTGCCCGTGACCTCTGACCTTCCACCCATGCACGTCACCTCTGTGATAGTATTGGAAGGACCTAACCTCTAACCTACACCTTGTTCCTAACTGTTGAAATCTGAAAAACAAGACAGGGACCTCTACGTGCTGTCTCAACCGTCACGTTTCAGAGAGGTTACTGCTGAGCTTTTGATCAAAGAGAACGTAATCTGTAACCTCGACAAAGGCTGCAATCCTGTCTTCGCTCTGTGGTCAGACTCAGCTGAACAGCTGAAAATGACAAGGAACTTCTTATCTATTAAATTGTGAGAGCGCTAATTGAGAGAGGCAGGAAGGAGGTTTCATCCTCTTTCAATTTCCTGAGGAGGAAACCATCTGTGGTGCGATGATACAGATAGGAGGTTTCAGTCTTGTATGCTATGATGCCAAAGTTCAGCTCCACATGACACAGTTATGGCCAAAGTTAAAGATAGACACCATTGTTAGGAAAGATGTGTCATACTAGTTAGGATTCTGACATCCATATTACACTTGGCTCTGAATTTGGTTCCAAACCCCTAATAGTTTTTATTTTTCAAAGGGAGAACAGTTCAATTGTGATCCTTTGAACTTCACCAGACCTGCCCAACATGAACATGTAACATGTAACAATGTCATGTAGAACTGAGCCATGTGACCCAGTCTGTTGTGATGTTGGAACACCATAGGAAGTGGGTGTCTCTGGTCTGATGGAGAGGCAGCCCCTCACCCTGCTCCCTTGCTCTGCCCGCCTCATTCCCCTCTGAGGGAACGGCCTGGGGCTGGAAGCCAGCTGTCTCCATCTCTCACGAAAGCAGCGGTACTGGGAGCACCAGAGAGACCAGGGGCATCAGATGCTTCACAGAGAGAGGAGGCCTTGGCTGCATCGCAGGCTCAAAGCCACCAGGAGGCTCAGAGGGGGGGGGGACCAGCCCGGCTCCAGAGGCTAACAGCATCGACTGTGTCCACCATCATCCTGTGCATGTGTAATCCCTTCTCGGGTTTCCATACAAATGAGGGTGCATGCCTGTACATGTGTGTGCATGTGTGTGTGTTTGTAAGAGCCTTGTATGAGGGCCATGTATGTTTGTCAATAGTCCAGGATGGTATGTCTCAGTTTGTGTGCCTACATATAACCCACATACATATAATGTGTGAGCGTGTGTGTGTTGTAAATGGTGTGTTACAGGAAAAGCTGTGTCTAATGGTTAGCCTTGCTCGTCTGTAAACTGATCTGTCCCTGAGGCTATTAAAGGGAGGCACCACTGTACTGTGCCAATAGGAAGAAAAAAAACTTTGGTTGAACTGTCCAGTGAGATCTCCTTAAATACCATAACACTTGCATGATTGAATGCACCTCTGTAACATGCAAGCTGCAGTAAGACTCTGTATTCGGTAGGGAAACAGCAATGGGAAGGAAGACAGAGAGTCGGTTGCATTGTATCACACTGACTGTAGTGGCAGACACTGACTAGTTGTTGTCTGTTCCCATTCTATGTGTTATTGGTTTAGCTAGGCATCGGAGATATCAGAGATATCTTGCTAACACTGAGCTCACAGTTTATGTACAGTATAGACTGAGTTGAGGTCACACCTACAGGCTATTATTGAATGAATGTTTTTTCAGCTCTTGCACACATGCATTGTCACCATACATTTTGTCATTATTTGATCCACATGGTTTTGAAGGGCACACTGTCAGTGTGACTATGAGTGATGGATCCATAATTCCGGCAGCAGAATCCAGTTCATGATTTGGTCCTCTGTACTGTCACATCTGATTCTGTAACAGTCTATTAACAACACCAAGTCAACAAAACAACAGCTGTACCTCGCGGTAGGAGGGATGAATGTTTGGATCCTGTGAGACTACAGTTGCCTCTCTTGCTGGGTCATCAATACACTTGGATTATTTGAGGTTGTATTCCATTCCCATCACGCAGCAGTGTCAAGTGTTTAAAGCCTCACAATGTCATTGTACTCATGTTAAAAAACAAACACGCTTTATTAGTGGTGCTCAACTGGAAGAGCAAAATGTTAATCAGTATATTTTAGCTTGAAAAAGAGAGAGAGGTCTC
This sequence comes from Hypomesus nipponensis, assembly GCF_054491055.1. NCBI lineage: Eukaryota > Metazoa > Chordata > Actinopteri > Osmeriformes > Osmeridae > Hypomesus > Hypomesus nipponensis. Next base: position 14,731,967 of record NC_140371.1, on the reverse strand, counting down.
TGAGATGTGAAGAACTGATAAGGGGCACTTGTTATGAACTCTGCTTCAAAATGATGGATCCAACTGTTCTATTTTTAACTTCATATTTTAATGAAAGAATCCTCCGGCACCCAACTCACTCTTTCGATGAATTCAGTGAGCTGAGATGGATTTGGGCAGTGGATGAAAAATGATGTGTCGTCATTTATGTGTGTCACAGTGTGTGTGTGTGTGTGTGTGTGTGTGTGTGTGTGTGTGTCTGTGTGTGTGAAAGAGCATTTTAAACACTATTATACTAAACATCTATTTTAGAGCATAAACCCAAGCAAAAAATGTACAATAGGTTTGTGATGAGTGTGTTTTTTCATGAAATTTTAGGTTTTTCCTTGTTACTTTACTGTGGGCAATGCATTTGTACCATTATATTATTTTGTCTAAATAGTCAAGCATGCATGCGAGTGACGTTGCCGTTTTTATGTCTGATGATGAAATGGGGTGCTTTGGGGATGCCCGAACCAACCGTCCTGTCTAGTATAAGGGATCATACCCCATGCCAGATCAAGTTTCACAGTTGTGCGTCAGCGGGACTCACGTTGCATTCGTTTGCTCATTGAAGGGTTGTTTTTGAAGACAGTGAGTTGTCAACGTAAAGAAAACAGTCACGGTGTGGCATAATTGTTTGGGCGTCCAGCGATCCACAACTACTCCGGAGGTCGAGTTTTCTGTCCGGTATGGCAGTCTGCGTCCTCAAAGAGAAAGAGCTGCTCTAATTGGTTTCTCAATGAAGGATCATCAGTAGATCCCTCGAGGATCGGCGGACTGTAGTGCAGAGCGGTCCATCAATCGGTCCGCTCCCCGATGGTAAATCCAGCTTTCAGGTCCTGTTTTCTCCTACAAAATTAAACTCGTGGATTTCATCGGGCTCTCCAGTTGCGTTTTGGAGTAACAATATTTTTTCGCAGAAAGGTATTTGCCAGATTACAACTTGTTCGCTCTTAGGCGGTAGGAGTTATCGTAACTGTTGGGAATAGCAGTGAAGTTTTACGCAATTTCAACATGAGTGACCTGGAGGAGGACTTTGCCAAGATTCTAATTCTGAAGGAGGAAAGGATACGAGACTTGGAGAGGCGGCTGGCGGATAGGGAAGATGAGATTCAAGAATTGAAAAGGAAACTACACAAATGTCAGTCTGTTTTGCCCAGCGCCCAACTTATAGGACCGAGGACCAGGAGGGCTCAAGGCATCTCTGCAGAGCCTCAAACGTACCAGGATCTGTCAAGACAAGTTTTTAGAAAATATGCCAAGTCTGACTGGTAAGAAAGTAAAAAAATATTGAGACTCTCCGTTGAATATGGTTGATGGTTCAGTGAAGTAGGCTATGCTCATGAATTAGGCTACGCCTTGCGGAATGAGGACATTAAGAATATGGCCATGTCTTTTGAGTAAGGTGTGTGGTTTGTTTACTTTGTAGAAATACTGAGAGAATGTTGACCTGACAGTCAAAAATTCGTCACTCCTTAAGGAGAAAGGGATGCTGTTAAGAACATGAATGGGGTAGCGCTCCCATTCTCGGGGCTGATGACGCTGCTCCAGGGCCAGCTTCAGAGAGGGCTTATAATTGATCCGATCCATCATTGGAGTCCCATAGGACGGGGAGTGGAGGAAGTACGATGCATTATTGGCTTTTAGTAGCTGAACACTGAGCTCTTGAAGTGCACGTCTGAGGACATTTAATACTCCATTAGAAGACGCTTTGTTTGACCATATGCTACCTTTATCACCTTGCGTCGCGCTTTTGAATCCGCAGAGTTTATAGTCCACAGTTTTTCTAGAGCTATCCCAGAAAAGTGTGCCTAATATAAATGGAAGTTAGGGCATGGCAAGCAATGCATTAATCAATAGATTAGGCAATTTTAGCTCATCATTCGGTGAATCTCGGGATGTTGAAATACTATAGCAGACTCATACTCGTCGAAAAAGCTTTACCAAAACCTCGATATAAAAATTGTATTCCTAAATTGCCATGTAGATACCGTTACTGTTGTACATCAATTGTATTGTATTCTACCTCCTTTTAGAACCTTATTGATTTGACCCACACTCTCTCCCCCCTCCCCTCTCCCCCCTCCCCCTCGCTCTAATCAAAAACGAATTAGGAAAAATAATGTAACTAATGCACATGGACAGAAATTACAACCCAAATTGTATCAACATTCATTAATTTGTGACTAGACAATTTATCTGTGTGTCAGTCCATCTAGCTCTATTTGTATGAATGACACCTCAATCTAGACAGATATGAAATGACAGTGCAACTGACACTTGTCATTCATTTAGGAATTTAGAGATGATGAGGGACTCTTAGTGCATCCACAGGTAGACATCAAAGCTTGGTTAGCTCGGTCATGAAAACTCAGTAAAACTAAACATAAATTGTGAAAAATTGTCATACTGACTCTGATTGGAACAGGAGGTTGCCGTGTTCCAAAGACACAGGCGGCTGATTAGACAACAGCTTACTTCCCTCCTTGCTGCTTATTGAGTGTGTTCCCAGCACTGGTTATCTAACAGGTTCGCCGCTGTCCACCTGAGAGTCAGCCTGGCAGGACGGGCAGGGGTCAGAGACAGTGTGACCCCCATTAGAGTCAGAACCTAGCCCCAGTCAACAGCTCCCGCTCATCAGGTTACAGCAGCATGGAGCAATGGATCCTGTTTCCATCGATCTGCATAGGAAAGGGCTGAGTTGGAAGTTTAGCGAGGTGAAATTTAAAGCCTGTGTCTCTGACACAAAGGTGCTTTGAAGGGCAACGGGAGGGCCCATTGATGAGTTGAGGGAATATACAGAGGAGGATGAGGAAAATTATTGATATATTTGGAGAAAAGGGAGTTTGAGAAAACTGACAGGGAGGAGAGAAATACAGTTATCTTGAATTGGGAATTTAACATGAGACAAAGCATTCCCTGTTCATCACAAAGCAAATTAATTCCATGTTGAAACCTAGTCTGTTGTCCTTGACATTGGAGTGCTGGTCAATGGGTGGACTATTTGTGGATTATTTGTGTTCAGCAGGTGTATTTCATTTGTCATGCCGAGAAGTTGTATGCAATTCTTTACAAGTGAGTTGTTTGGACTGATTGTAAACCCTGGAGGTCCTCTTTAAGTGTATACTTAAAGTTTGAATTTGATTCTGTGAATTCTTTTGCATCAGTGATCCACATTCTCCCTGTATCAAACAATTTAGTAGATATATTTTGTACTAAATTGAGTTGTTTGATATTTACTTGAATATTTCTTATCACTGTAGATCCCATTACAGACTCACAATAATATTTTGGTCACAATCCCCTTGCCAGTGGTTCTGCTATGATTAGTAACACTGCCTATAAATCCTCTTTTAAAAGTGGAGGAACTCCAAGTTTCGACATTGATGAAAATGTTGATGACATTATTACAGAATTTGCACCACAACTCTGTGCTAAAGATAGTGTGACTGAATCAGGGGGGTATTCCAGAAAGCAGGTTATGCAACATAACCGGGTAAGTTAACCCACCAACTGATTCACAATGTTGCAGCAACCTACTGGCAATGTTGCTACAACGCTGGGTGTCAGCTGGGGACTTAACTTACCCGGGTATGTCACATAACCTGCTTTCTGGAATACTCCCCAGGACTTCCACTATCTCCCTTTCACCACGTTGTTCGCTAACCACCACTAGGGGGCAGCTATGACCTGTTCTCCAGTCATGAGGCCCTTCCCAGGGGCTATTACCTGACCATGCTATAACTAGATCAGAGCTTCTTAACAAACCTTGCATTGTACCCTTACAATGTACACATTGTAACCCTGCATCCTAGACATGAACAAGTAGAAAAAGTTATAACCTTGTCAGCTTGTATAGATATATAACCACTTGTGTCCCTTTGAACACTGTGATTATCTTCACTGACTTTAAAATCTCAAACAACACATCCTTTTGATTGGTATAACAAATGCAAAAAGGTAATCCTATCCCAACCTCTCTATCCACAGGTTTTACTACTGGATTTAAAAAATGTAATGAGATTAGACATCACATGTCTGTAAGATTAGACCTTTAGCAATGAATGAGCGGTCTAATGTAGTTGTCTGTAGCTGGGTCTCAGATGGGAGGTTGGAATAAATTATAGCGCCAGTAGTGCTTCGGGATCGATCATTATCATTATTATATTGTTAATCTGTGTTTGCATCCAGAGAGTTTGTTTTTGATTTTCTATAGTACTTTCTTTGTTCTTGGGCCCCGGCATATGAACTTCTCATTGGCTAGTCATCTGACTGGACTACACAAGCCATCTCATAGGTCATTGTTGTTCACTCTGGCTCAGAACGTGATTAGACAGATTGGTTATCAACTACAGCAGAATTGTAGGTTAGGTATCATTGGGTGGAGATCATGACTTTGAAGTATTGCAGGTGGGGTTATACTGACATGATCCTCTCAAATGCTACTAGTTTTCTGAATGGGATTGCTGTTTGTGTTCCTTATATGGCCTCCACTTTTTATTCTACAAAACAGGACAGGAAACGGGATAAGCAGACCATGAATAAAGTTACTATATTTAGAGCGCATTAAAAATGTAATCCCATAGCTTCCCATAAACCTGCCTTGTGTATTAACCAAATAAATATCATTCAAAACCTATTTGGGTTATTATTGTTGCATGACAGTTTGGCATGCTCTCTGAGTTGAGAGACTTGGGGGATCGAATGAGAGAGCACTTGTTTCACGCGCTCAGACTGCATTGTGCCTTGGATTCCTGTAGGCGCCCTTCTCGCCCTGTACTCTCTCCGGGTCGCAGCCTGACGCACTTGGGGAGGACTGTCCACTCAGCTTAGGGAAAACTTTACATTTACTGTCTTGTGTGCTTTTGGGAATCGCCTTGGCAGTCTGCTTACACTCAATGAGATATCGAACACCCGTCGTTAACGGAAAGCCGTCTACCATTCAAGGAAAGAGTGCCATTTGAAGCTGTTGATGCGGGATAAAGTTTTAATTTCCGAAGGTTGAGGAGACACAGAGTAAAGTATCAACCTGAGAGCTTTTGATAAAGTTTCTTAGCGTAGTGCAGATGAAGATGGGTACCTTGCGCGACCTCCAATATGCGCTGCAGGAGAAGATCGAAGAGTTGCGACAGCGAGACGCGCTCATAGACGAGTTGGAGCTGGAACTCGACCAGAAGGATGAGCTAATACAGAAACTACAGAACGAACTGGATAAATACCGTTCGGTTATAAAACCTGCAACCCAACAAGTCCACAAACAGACCGAACTGCACGAGCAGCAACGGACTAAAAGACAGGCTATTTCTGCCGAACCGACCGTATTCGACATCCAAGAGCTTAGTCATGTAACGCTGCCGTTCTACCCCAAAAGCCCACAGTAGGTGTACAGCTCACATGAAGTTTTAGGATTATTTTCATTTACTATTGCTTTTGCTGTGCATTAAATATGACACCTGTGGTGTCAGTATATTTATTATAGGTCCGACTGCATGCGATTTACAGTCAGTTATGAATCCTATGCACTTTACTTTATTTACATTTAGCAGACGTTCTTATCCAGAGCGTCTACTTATTAGGTATACCCTTTCTTAAAACAAAATGTTGGAAATACATACTCTCTCTAAACACAAACACACACACACTCTTTCTATCCCTCTCTCGCAGACACACACATACACACACACACACACACACACACACACACACACACACACACACACACACACACACACACACACACACACACACACACACACACACACACACACACACACACACTGGTACAAGGTGAAATTGCCTGTTGTAAGATTAGGAAACAGTGGCATATGTGAGTTTACGTTTAGGAAGGCTAAACCTCTCCAGGGTGTATTCCTCTGCATTCTGTCACTAAGCAGGGTGAGTGATGTCTCAGTTCAGTGACACTCAACAACACTTGTGAGACATGATGCATCACATCTTCTTACTCAGTGATACAGTGATGTCTGACAGTATTTTGGAGGTGGTAACAGTGGATCTGGCAGGAGAAGGGATGCTTGTTTCAATCAAAATGCTGATAAAATATGATGCCAGGCAGGGTCCATGGCATGCTTACATTCTGTTTCGACTAGTCTCTTACGTAATCTCTCGTTCTCTCACTATCTCTCTCCAACCCCTACTCTCTCATCCCCCTCTTTTGCCACTCTCTCATTCGTTCTCTCTATCCTCCTCTCTCTTTCTATCCCTCTCTCGCAGACACACACATACACACACACACACACCTACACGCACACATACACACAAAATCAGTCTGAATTGTCCTCTTTCACTTGTCAAAATTTGTTGTGTGGTCACCTCCCAATTGATTTGACTGACCCTCTACATTTAAGGCAGGATTGACTTTACACACTCATAGTTCTTCAAAACAGATCAATTATTGCAGAATCAATGCATATTTTCCCAAATTCTTAATTCATAACATTCCATTCACACAAAAAGCCTTTCCAAAATTGGAATATCTGTTCTTTAGTTTTAGTTTGTCACTGTATATGTGCTGCCCATCACTCAGCTGGAAATAGTGCGCTACATGACACATCAAACAAGATAGAAAAAAAGGAAGTAATGGCCTCTGTAGTGAACCCAGCTGTGCCTATGCAGGTCCAGATAAGAGTGGGTTTATCCTGCCGGTCTGCAAATGTAAAATGATTTGAGGGCTTTCGTTGAAGAACAGTCAACAAGAAGGGGTTTGTTGTTTGAAGATATTACGTAATCTTGGCTCTACCTCTTGTGTTGTGCTGCCCATACATGGAAAGCAATTCTAATTCACTTGCCAGACTTTTCTGTGCCGAGGTAAAATGCACTGGTAGACATGGTCAGCTGGTGTCCCCCATGTGATGTCAGATAAGGACACAATCTGGATTCAGACAGTCAGCTAGTCAACCAGTAAAGTCTTTCCCTCCCCAGGCTGGACCTGTGCATCTCTGTGGATTCCCGCTGAAAAGAGACACTCAGGCAAAATGAAATGAAATTTGAAATGGGTACAGACAACCTAAAAAAAACCTGAATTTGATGTCAACATGAGTTTTGTACACCTGGGGAGAAAATTATAATTGGTTTGGACCACTTGTTGTCCTTATTAAGGCTATGATCATATTGAACATGTCTATGTTTTGTTTCCCTCTACCTTTTCAGGTCCCTGATTTTAGAACAGGATGGGTCTGTTATCTGGTCTACCAGTGTAGGTTATAGTGGAATGTTAGAAGTCATTGTTTACATGTTCACTATAATCTCTCTCTCTCTCTCTCTCTCTCTCTCTCTCTCTCTCTCTCTCTCTCTCTCTCTCTCTCTCTCTCTCTCTCTCTCTATCTCTCTCTCTCTCTCTCTCTCTCTCTCTCTCTCACACTCTTTCTCACTTGCTCTCTATCTCTTAGGAGCTGCCCCTCTCAGCCTTTCCTTTTGTTTTTTTTTGCTTCTAAAAGAGCATAGTTTCTCCTTTTAAGGAAGGCAGACCTTGTTCAGTTCCCAAACCTTACTGGTGGATCATGCAAATCTATCTGGTCTCACGGAAAGGAGACAAGGAAGCCTGCTGACGGCTTGTTTGGCTTCAATGCAGGGGAATGGAAGAGCTGGTCATCATAGGCTCCATTCAGGGGATCCCCGTGGTAGAAAAGAAGGCTTGGGACCCTCACTCTGCGGGTGTAAATCTGTGTTAGGCTGGGGTCAAGGAGGGAAGCTTCATAAGGAATGCAGTATGGGGAACTTGGGAGAGTTATGCCTCTGGCAGGGCACCTCTGCTTACCGTGCCTTCCTGTTTCAAGTGTGGACTAATATTTAGGGCAGGGCTGGAGATAAAACCTGAAAGAACACCATCACTTTGAAAGAATGCTTCTCTAGTTTATATAACACATTGCAAGATGTACAATCAGTCACAACATGCTACGGTTGGATGCCTCCTGTGTACATATCTGTGACTGTTTGGTTGATAATAGTCGTCACGGAAGAGGGGCTGTATTTAGATGACTCGTTTCTATTTAGATTGTTGTCCTCTCGTCCCACATCAAAGCAGTCTGAAATGGGTAGATTAGCCTAGCTAGCTGCTCGGCTGTCCTCTCTCCTGCGTGTGTGGTCGCTCCTAAAAAGGGAGAGGGGCACGAAGGGGCTGGAGCTAGGTTTTCCACAGTGCGAGGAGGGGGCGGGACTTTTAAAGCCTGGCCAACGCTTCAATCTGCCGGCCCCTTTTGTGAGTTCTATTCCCAGCATCCTTTGTGGGGTTGAAAGCGTTTCTTCTGCCTTTTCTATGATTTGCAACATTAAAGCTCCTCTTTGAAGACAAGGTCCCCTTGTTGGGTTAACCCCGTTACATGTTATTAGCCTCATTCAGAGATGTGTCCTGTGCACCCATCTGGCAAGCCCAGGCACTGAAGAGACAGAAAGATAGGCCTATAAAACAGTATAAATGTCTCTACTAAAGAGCGAGAAAAAGGTTAACGGAAGCCAAATAGAATGTTTCACCTTGAAACAGTAACAAAGGAAAAATATTTTTGTTGAAAGCAATCTTTCAGATTTGGCTTACAAGTGTATGTCAAAGGACTTATACGGACATGGTACAAAGGAAGCTGAATATGTTCTGTAGATGTCTGTAAGTGTTTGACTGTACATTGCGTGTGAAGCCCACAACATTTCTGTACCTACTTCAGTTCAGGCGTTTTCTTTTTGAAACTTTTCCATCAAAGTATACCTTTCTCAAGCACTCTCTTTCTCTGTTTGTTCCCCCAGGTCCAAGGACCTGATCAAGGAAGCCATCTTGGATAATGATTTCATGAAGAACCTGGAGATGTCTCAGATCCAGGAGATAGTGGACTGTATGTACCCTGTGGATTATGGCAAGGACAGCTGCATCATCAAGGAGGGCGATGTGGGCTCGCTGGTCTATGTCATGGAAGGTAACACATCTCATTGTCAGCGTGTAGCGCACACTCAATTTTCCCACAATATTTACTTGGTGTTACCTGACAGTGCCTACTGGTATACCTTGGAAATGTTACAGTAACCGCACCAGATGATGAGAACAAAATAAAGCGTATTGATGGGTCGCATCAAGGCCTGATTATTTGACATCCATTGAATAGTCTGAATGGGACAAAACTTGTTGAATGAATTGGTTCCCAGTGTCAGAGTGTGTGTCGTTGTTTTCAATAACACAAGGCAACAGATTATATAAGAAGTGCCGCAGCTTGTCTCTCTCCGTCCGTCTCTTTGTAAAGAGACCGACAGTAGTTCAACCAAGTCAAACTATTCTCAAATACAACTTTCTCAGAACATTTACTTTCCTTAGCACCTGCTATTTTGACCCTGCAGGATTTTTTTCGGCAGTTCAAAGCCATTACTTTTACTGCCACAAAACAATGAAAAATGACATTTCAAGGTCTTTAGTATAGTACCCAATAAAAATTGTGTGTGTATGAGAATGTGTGTAATCAGTGTTGAAGTCGTTTCCATGCTAGAGGTAGATCAGTGGCATTTGAAGTTAATTGTGTTTGTGTGAGACCACCTTCCATCATATTGATTGACATCACCAGAGGACCAGTGGGTCTGTTCAAGCCACTGATTTTAATTATAGGTTCTGTAGTGTGTTACTGAATCAGGACTGGGCATTTGGAATATCCGAGGCGCGAATGGCATTTTGTCTGCTCTTCACACATAATACCAACTCACTTTTTAAATTCCCATAATAAATATGATTATTGATCGGCCCGGGCGACTCTCAGCCTCAGACAACGGCGGTAGTCTATTCTTGTCCAGCAGACTTCCGGGAACTCAGGTCCCAGGAGAGCGCAGTGTCTTCAGTGCTTTCAGCTCTGGGCTTGTGAAGACACCTCCTTACTGTAGCAGCCAGCATCAGCCGAGAAGAGCTCTGTTTTTCATCTGTCCATCTGTTCCGAGAGGCTCTGCTCCCTGGAGGAGCTCTCTCTCTCCTCCTCAGCTCCACCTCCTTTCCCTCTGATGCTGCGCCACCTTCCCCTCTGATGCTGCGCCTCCTACTGGCTGGGCTCCCACGCTCGCCGCTTGAGAAAGACGGGAGGCGGAGGAGCCGGTGACATTTCGGTGGGATTGTGTTTGGGTCCCTGCAATGCTCCATCATATTTGATGGACAGTTTCGCAAAGGCAATATATGTAGGGTTGTTTGTTTCTGTCTGTGTATGTTTTGGGGGAGTGAGATCAAAATTAATTTGCTGTGTTGTGTGCTGCGAATAAACATGGTCAGGGTTGATCAATAGCAACCATTATTTGTCAATTAGACCCCCGCACTTTCACTAAATGGTTGTCCCTGTGTGGTGCGTCCCTTATTGCATGTGCACATTTGTGGGAGAGAGAGAAAGTGACAGTGTGTGTCACTTTTAATGCAGTTTGGATGCGTGTATTTGTGTGCGTGCGTGTTTTTCAATGTCTTACTTCATCTGCTTGAATGGAGTGGACACCCTGTGGTGCTCAAGTGTCTCTCTCAGTTTCTGATGAATCCTTCTCACTAAAGTGCAGTTCGAGGAAAATGATGCATAGCTGGCAATGGAGGGATTGTTGGGGGCTGTGGGAGTTGCTCACTGACAGTAATATAGTAAGAGGCGTTTTATGGAAGACAGGGCGTCAAATTCAACACTGAAAGATTTGTTCACTGAATGAAACGTATTCATTAATTCTTCATAGTTGTAAAGGATATGTCAGTTTTGTCTGTTTTTTTCTAATAACTGCTTTTACCTCTTAAGTCTCCACTGTAAAAAAAAAAAAAACTAAGGATAAAGGTTAGATATGTCACCCCCGGAGGTTGAAGGCTCTTAGTGGAGGAAGGGAGGAGGCCAGAGCCTGTGACCTTTCTAAGTAGGACGGTCAGGGTGTTGCAGAGTCTGTCACACTACCCTAGTGTTCTGTCCGTAGATCGTCATTGTGTGTGGGTCCTCTGTTTATGTGTGTTTGTATGCTCAGTGTTTGCACCCTCTGTGTGTGTGTGTGTGTGTGTGTGTGTACTTGTTCTACACACTGTGAACACACTTGTGCACTCATTGTATGTGTTGTCATATGTGTATGTGTGCATGGCCGAAAATGAACCTGTTCCCAGGGAGACGATGAGTGCTTCTGATTGGGAGTATAGTCAATGAACAATCTTTTAAGTGTTTAAAGGAGATAATAGCAGGGATAATCAAATCCAATTATTAAGTGCTTCCAACACTTTACAACTTCCCTTATTTCGCCACCGTTCAATAGCGAACTTAATTACACCCAAAACTCATTAAACAAGGACATGCCTGTCAGATAGCAGACAGGTGGGCGCTGGAAAGGTGTTTCTGGAGGCTGCTGAGACGGGAATAGTTTGGTGAGATGCCCAGACGTCTCGTCCTACCATCACGCGGGCCGCGGAAGTCACAGTGGTGTGCAACACTCTGGCTGCGAGGTGCTATATTTTTTCACTTCCACTTTCCTCTCTGGAGGTTTTTAACAGCCAAGATCCATCCAGGTGACCAGGGATCACTGGATGTTCCCAGATTGAGTGCTGAGCCAATGTGACACCATGTCTAAGAGGTCTACGGTAAACATTGTTGAACACCCCCCGAGAAGCCTCGGGGTGTGTCGTTCCCTGTTGACTTACATTGCTCCAAATGTGTGTACTGGCTACATCTCACTCTCTAGGCAATGTTCAATCCCGGCTCATTCTTTTGTGAATCCACTGCCGTGTGCAAGGGATTTGAAATACTGCTTCTTCAAGTCTTGGTGTTTTATTATGTTCAATTGGAAACACTCTACTCACTCTCTACTACTCACTAATTTCAGGATTAGACAAATGTTGAACCTGAAGAATGTTAGGAGTGGGGAGGTGTGAGTGTTGACACCAGTCAGACTAATCCTAATCATATTTATCTTGCAAAGATATCCCTATTAACATTGCAATGGGTTATTCCTTCTCAGCATTGTAATCATGCTGAAATCCCCAAACAAATACACTGTATGGACACAAGTATTGAGACACCTGAACATCACATCTATATGAGTTTCAGGCAACATTTCATTCCAAAACGACATGAAATAATATGGAGTCCCCCCCCCCCCATGTGGCTATAACAGCTGCCTCTCTTCTGGGAAGGCTGTCCACAAGAATTTGGAGTGTGTCTGTGGGTGTGCCCATTCAGCTACAAGGGCATTAGGGAGTTTGGGCACTGCTGCTGGGCGATTACACCTGGCTTGCAGATGACTTTAGAATTGATCCCAAATGTGTTTGATGGTGTTTAGGTCAGGGATCTGTGCTGGCCAGTCAAGTTTTTTTGAAGCAAACTCAACAACATGTTTCTGTGTGGACCTTGCTTTGCACATAGGAGCATAATCATAGCCAAATGACAGGGGAAAATCCATATTATTGCCTTTGGATTTAGAATGGGATGTCATAAAAGTTCCTATAGGTGCAATGTGTCCCAATACCTTTGTCTATATTGTGCATTTTTTCTCTAATTTGTAATTGCTGATCCTTTTATGGATATTACACAGTACATTCATATCAATTTGTTCATTGACCTTCACCTAGCCAGTGTCCCAGACAGAATCCTCTGTCACACCTTGTATTAGAGCACCCCCATCTGAATAAACTCAATTGCAGTTTCGGGAATCTTCAAGCCCCTAAGATACTATCTAATACAAACAGAGCGTAACTGAAGGTTATTTCTGTCATTCTGGAGGACTGTATCTAAAATTGCACCAGATTTACCTCCAACCAATCACGGAGCAGCTTTGGGTTGCCACAGGCTCCTGGGACATCTTCAGATCATTGATCAGGGACACCAAGCAGCACCTGAGGCTGAGAGCTGAGAGGTCCACAAAGCCCTGGCCAGGTGAGAAGCGTCTCATCTCCTGGGAGCTGGGTGGAGGTGATTGCTATGCTCTCAGAGGTGGGCTCATCGCTCCCTGCCCAGCAAAGTGAGGCTGAGAAATCTTCAGTTTACCAGATGGATCAGATGGCTGAATCAGTGACAGGTTTGGGGACTTCACCAATGTGCTGAGCAGGAAGGGATGGAAGCTGAGTGGACACAGCTAGTAATGAATTCTATATGAAGCTGTTTGCTTTTGAACAATACTCCAGATTAAAAACAGTTATTATGCCTTGATTAAATTAATGGATGTAGTGCCAATTCCGCCCCCCCATCCCACACTCAGCCACCTGTGACTTTGGGTTGCTTGGCAACCAAATAAATGGAAATCTAAGGTAGTGTGGTTTGGATTTTGCTATCAAGGTTATGTTAAGCTTGCTCCAGGGAATACAGATTCATCAATCATCCCTACAACCAACAATGTGGACTAAGATTAGCTTTATTTTCCTCCTAGACTATCCACCATCTGACAGCTTGGACTAGGTTAACAGCTTGGACTAGGTTAAGTGTGTTTGTACTCTGGAGCGTCAGAGGAGCCATATAAATGGCTCCTTAGGATGAGGAGCCCTCACAAGTCTTACTGGAACGAGAAGGAGAACCAGGCTTAGAGGGCCAACCTCGCACAATGTTGTTCTTTCCTTTAGATTTGTGAACATGTGTGTGTGTGTTTGAGCAGGCACTCATCTGCGTGTCTCTCCTGCACCTTGGTCGGGGGGCCCTGTAATCTGGAGGTGTGAACAGCAGATAGGAGTGAAAGAAAAAGAGAGAGAGGGAAAGCGGCAAATTTATTCCATTCCATTTCTGACTCATTTGATTTCAAATTCACACCTCAGAATGGCGTGTGCAGTATGCAAAAATAGTAAAGGCATCCCTGTCAAGTTTAAAACTGCGTTTTTGTTTCTGTTAAAGTGTGATAAGAAAAGAAACGGTTAGCAGAGAACAGCTAACATAGCACCCTCCATATATTACTTTCAGAGAATGTTTATTGATTTTTAGGTAGCACACATGCACTCCCTTATACGGCTTGACAGTCTAGTTTATAGGCCATTAGAGCGTGTGTGTCATTTATGTGTAAATGGATGGTGAACATCATAGGATGGAGACTAATTTGAAATCACTCACACAATATGGTGATGCTCTCACCTTTGTATCTGCTCTCTCTCTCTCTCTCTCTCTCTCTCTCTCTCTCTCTCTCTCTCTCTCTCTCTCTCTCTCTCTCTCTCTCTCTCTCTCTCGCTTTCCCTCACACTCTCACACTCACTTTGGCCACAATGTTGTCTATCCCTATGGTGTTATCTCCCTTTTCTTTCACTCTCGTTCTCTTTGTCCCATCATATTTTCATGCCGTGTCCCACCACTCAACATCATCCCTCTCAATTTTCCCTGTCAATTCTTTTTCGTTTCTGTCCTCTCTGTGTCATTTAGCTCCCTCCCTTCTCTGCCAGTGATGACTATATGGAGGACCGAGCTTTTATTCATCCCAGGAGTGAATATTGATTACTATTCCCAGTCCGAGGGATGATGTGAACATGCCTTACAGGAGAATGAATGAGTCAGGTGTGAAGGATCACAGGTCCTATATTACAGTCATTCATTTGAATTCACCTGGTATTGGAAGCTTCTCAGCTTGGAATGAGTTGGTTGAGGGACATGTGTTTCTATGAGTGTCTGTGACTGCGTGTGTCTGATTGGTTGCGTCCTGTTGTGCAAAATGTGCGAAGGTGTTTGAACAAACACCTGTCAAGGTCTTGTCTTCTTGTTACTTCTATGTTTGAGGTAGTGTGGGTATACATATACACAGTAGATTTATGTAACATATGTATGTTTCTATACAGTCATCTATGAATGTATGTAAAGAAATATTTGTGTGTGGTGTGTGTTTGTGAATGTGTGTGTGTGTGTTTGTGTGAGGAGAGAGCTATAGTCTGCTCTGTCTGGATACGCGCTTCTTCCCTGTCTGTTTGCTGAGGTGCATTGTGGGAATACAAGATAGAGAACTAATAATCTGCTTTACTTCAGGGACGGACAAATCCCACTCCCACAGGAAGGTGTGTGCAGTTCTGTACACAAGAATTGGAAGTCACACACACACATACACACACCTATACACTTATACAGTACATACACATAAACACTACTGACTCACACACTGTAAATCATAGCTAAAAAACACTGTTGTTGTAGAGCAAGCTGCAGTTATTACGGCATGTTTACTAATGAAGCTCTTTGCTGTTAGTTTAGCATAAATTGCACTTTCTGAGAGACTTGAAGCTCAAAACTCATTTCAACACAATAACTAAGAAAAAGGCCAGGATTGTTCATTTTAGCTCTGTTTTCTCTCCCAAGACTTCCCTTTGAGTTTAGATGGACTTATCTCCAGGAGTCTAGACAGGGCATATGGGCATCTCAGGATGCTAGTAATACAACTCATCTCTTTGATCTTATATTAGATTGGAAGACCAGCCCATAATGAAGGCTCACCTTAGAAACCCCTCTCTTATCTCTTACTATGATGTGGCACAATATTAGGTTCCCCACCATACAAAATGCCCCTACCAAGCCTCCCTATGGCAAGGGTGTGATTGCTTGTGAGTGCTAGTTGTGTGTGAAACCAGTATAATCCAACCCTATCAACCCTTCTTTGTTAGATATAATATAATTTTACAATGTATGTGTGTGTGTATGTGTTGAAGAGACTGGGAAAAATAGTGGGTGAATGTATTTATATCTGGGAGAAAACGACAGTATAAGAGCATGTTTGTGTTTGAATGTGTTTACATTTACATGTAGTCATTTAGCAGACGCTCCTATCCAGAGCGACTTACAGTAAGTACAGGGACATTCCCCCCGAGGCACGTAGGGTGAAGTGCCTTGCCCAAGGACACAACTTCTGATTAATGGCCCGACTCCCTAACCGCTCAGCCCCCTGACCCCCAGTGTTTGTGTTTTTATGTATGTATTTACGTGTGTGTGTGTGCGTGTGTGTGTGTGTGTGTGTGCGTGTGTGTGTGAGAGTGTATAGAGACCCCTCTTCCATAATGACCTGACAGACAGGGATTCTAATCCTCCTGTAAAGGACCCCCAGAGATGTTTCAGCCAGGCCACTCAGGAAATGAGACAGCCGCTGTACTGTACTTTAAATGTCACTTTAATCTGCACACCAACATCCTGGTGCTGTGCTAATTAGGCCCAGTCTGAATAAATAACAAGACCGCATCAAGGCTAATGCTAATTACGACACACTAACAGTCTGGCTTGCGGAACGTGCGGCATTTACTTTGCACTCCCCCCCCTTCCCTCTCTTCAATCAGCCTGTCAACACAGGAGATGTAATGTGGCTTTGATGACCAGGATGTGGCAGTGATGGAGCTGCAGTGCTTATTACTGTAATGACTATGAGGGTGAGAGAGGAGATTGCCCTGAAGAAAAAGTATCGTAGTCTAAATCAGAGCAGTATTGCATCCTAAATCAGTTCTTTTTATGACACTACTGCCTTATATAAATAGGCAATTGACACGTGTAGACTATTAAGGGGTAGAACACATGGTCAAGCTTAGGTATTCCAGTGCAAGTCACTCTAGGTATCGAACCAGCTTTTGATGAGCTCTTCTTGTCCCTGATCACTGATCGAGCAGCTGCCCAACTTTGTTGTTTGTGTAGCCCTGACAGACAGTTAGTTGCATTTAAAGATCTGAAGTGTCTTCGCTTACTGTGGCTTGATGTGCAAAGAACATCAACACTCTTGTCACATAAAGTTTGTCCCCATCTCTCTCTCTTTCTCTCATTCTCTCCATCACTCCTTTATCTCTCTCTTCGTAGAGGGCTACTTTCCCTTAATGGGATCCGAACAGAGGCATGACTTGTGTTTGAATCTGGTGCTGAAATCCTGTGGTATCACAAACACACAATGTTGTTTTCATAGATGTTACAGAAGCGATCAGGAGGAATTTCTAAATTAATTGGACGGGTCAGTAAATAGAACTGGTAATGAGAACAATCTGACCTATCCATAAGCAAACTTTCACATGGCAGTGTTTTCCTCTGTCCTTTTTTGTACAGAAGTCCACAGTTTTTTACTGTTAAAACACATTCAAATTCACCGTGGCCAACTTTAGGCATCTTAGAAATCGCATGTCCACCGAAGCTGCTAAAATGTATACATGTTCTCACTGATTTTATCTCACATTAACTAGTGCTTACCCACCTGGTCTACTGCCAACTCCACTACCCTTAAACCGGTCATGTCTCTTTACAAACAGGCTCTCAAAATACTTGACAAAAAACCTATATCACACCATCACTGTTCAGTCCTCCATAAGAAGTTGGAACAACCTGATCACATTGAAGAACTGCTGTTGAATGTAAAAAATCTGGTTTAACCTGGCCCCCCCACCACTATGCAGCCTAGTCAAGTTTAGAACAGCAGCAACCAGTGCTACTCGAGGGGCAGCAAGAGGAGACAGTGAAATTCCTTAAAAAATGTATTTGGACAGTCGGTTTTCTCAGTTAGGTCAGCCCGGGAATGGAACCATCCTCCATAGAACATTAGAGAATCAACCTCATTCAACTGCTTTAAAAGACAGCTCAAAACATGGTTGATAATTCAACAAAAATGTGATCATTAGTGGGTAAGTAGTAGAATAATTTTTTAGCAGTAGAATTATGTTTTACCATTTGTTTTTATACCCATTGTTCTTTCCCTTCTACCCATTAAAAACTAAGTGGAGTTTGTGTATTTGGGATTTTATGTTTGATATATTTTAACTTAATGCCTTTTTTTACTCTGGCAGGAGGACTGCCAAAGTAAACTAGCCTTGTGGCTATAATTGGGTGCATTTACATTTTAATGTTCATAAATGTACACTGTCCCTCTTGATCAAATAAATTGAATTGAAAATTGAAAACAGCAGCAGCGTAGAAACAGATGAATTACAACATCTGAATGAAACAAGTTAAAGTAATAAAATGATGCTCATTTTGTGTCATTACTGTAGCATGCAATCATTGTGATGACAACGAAGGTGATAGGCTGATTGTAACTGTTTCCTTTGGTAAATACAATGACTCAAATGCGTGTTTGCTTTTTTTTAAACCTCGGAAAGTGAACAATGTTCTTTTTAGAAATCTTTTCTCAGAACACAGCTGTCCGTTTCAAAGCGTTGTTATCCCTAAAGCCTTCTCTATCTCCCTTGGGTGGAGACTCCAGAACCTGGGTCTGAGTCAAACTGAGGCCAGCTTCCTTTAGGGCTGTCCTCCAGAAGACCTATTAAAGACTTCATAGGATTCCTACTCAGTCACAGATTCAGGATCAGCCATCTCTCAGGCCTAACCACCAGGCATTAAGGGGGAATTATACCAGCTGACCACAGGACAATGTTTCGGGGCAACCCCATTTCTCCCATCTCCCAGTCCCCCATTTACAACCCTCAGAGGCTGTGACCTTCCTTAAACTTGATCCAATAAGAGGGATCCAGAGTGGCCTTCAAACACTGATTTAAGGTCAGATATTTCTGCACATTCCTAATGGAAAAGGTTGAAGTTGACTGTATAGTAATCTGATTTGTGATGAGTGTTTTGGGTTGAAACCCCTTCCAGAGAGTAGGAAACGGTCTTTGGTCGTTTGTTACTCTGTGGGCACCAGTCCTCCCCCATGTCTTGCTCTGTCTCCTCAGAATGTGTTGTTCGAAAACAAGGAAGAGGCTGAGAGGAATAAGTGCTCTAACTCATGCATGACCTCTCAAACACAGCCTTATTTACAGACATAATAACCTCAACATGAGATATGTGGAGGCAGGAAATTAAAGGACAGTTTTTTTTACAAATTCAGTTAGGGTAATTTAAAACTTTGCATGACATTTCAAATAAGCAAGTAAGTAATGGTCTTTGTACAAACATCCACACAATGCTCTTCCTTTAGTGCTATCTATTTCTGTTATCTATTTCAGCTGGTATTGACCAGTACGATATACTGTAGATAGCTGTGCTTGACCTGTACCTAACCGTAACTATAGTTCATTGTGTATAGTCCAGTCCTTATCATTTGAAGAACGCCAGCTGACTGAAAGACCTGTCAGTTTTTCTTCCACCTGTACTGACCAATAGGATTTTGAGTTGTCAGATCAAGATAGCAGACACCCAATAACCTTCTCCATACTAGAAGGAGCCCCTCCAATGTCACCTGCACCACTACTCAAGGGTGACCCACAAAGGACAGAGGAAGATTAATACTTTGGGTTTGGAAGGCAGCCCGACTGCTTGCCAGCCAACTTCGCTCCCTTCTCAAGACACATCAACATTGCCCCTGAACTAACCCTGAACATACATTCAAATGACAATGATCACAAAACAAGGGTGGACAGGGGAACAATGTGTCCTACAGAGGTGAGGTTGGCGTCAGTTAACACTGGAGATATAAGTCTTTGAGGGCGCTTTGCATTTCCACTGTGGACATTCCCTTTTATGACCTGATGAGATGCAGCAGGTGAGTCACTGGGTGAGGTTTTCAGGGCAAATGCTGGTCAGACAGAGATTCAAATGTCCTGTGGTCAGACAGAACTGTGGGGTTCATTCACTCCTGTCAGCTTGCATTTGAATAGGATGAAGTCATTCTCCTCCGCAAACCCTCGGCTCATCTCTCATTTGGCTCCGTCAGGAAAGTCGGACAGAGCAGAACTAAGCAAACGTCTGGAAATGACGGTGTCAGGAAGTGTGTGTGTCTGTGTGCGTGTCTGTCTGTGTGTGTGTTTGGACTCTTTAAGTAAACACCCTTTGAGCAGCCTGAGAAATGAGATAGTAGTGTGTTGTGTGCTTTGTGCTTGAGTAAAACCAACAAAGCCCAGCATTATCACAGCGTTATAATCTCCAGCTCTCGCACCAAGCACGTCTCTAGTCTGTCAAATACTAAACACACAACTCTCTGCCCACGTGACAAGAGGACTGTCCAGAAACAGACCAGAAACCTGCTATTGGATTCTTCATGTCCTGTCGCAAGTTCACCTACTGATTGTACACCACTGTCATGTTGAAGCTGACTGGTTGCTCAGATGTCCAGCAAAACATGGCAGACTGTCTGACTTCTCTTCTACATCTCAGTTCCTACTAACGGAATCTAATTCCCCTTCTTTTCTAGTGATTAGTTGTAGAACCATTTCCAAACAGGTGTCAGATTGTCAGTTCTCCTCACATCCCTGCCATAAAAACCGACGTGTTCTTCCTCAGTCGCCTCGAAACACCTTCCTCTCCTTCAGCCATCTCAGTCAACCAATGGGAAGAGAGCCTCAGCTGAAAGGTCTCTGGCCAGAATCCAGAAACCTCTCTTTGTCATGGTGTCTTTTTTCTGTTCCCTCCAATCTAGCACTGACAATAATTTGGCCTGCTTTCTGACTAGGATGTAATGAGTCATGTGTATGTCTGAGCTCAATGCACCATAACAGGATTAAGAGGTTCAGTTGGTGTTGAATGTGTTTTCAGCAGACTGACAGACTTCCATTCATGGTCTGACCGGCGAAGGAGACCGTTGAAGTGGAACAAACCTCAACACTGTTGATGAGGTGAAAAGTTCCTTTTTATGACGGAACACTCTGGTTTATCCTTTCATCTCCAGCCATCACTCCGTGTGCTGGATGAGAGCAGGCGAGTTTATGCGAGGGTTGGAACCTATTGAGTGAAGGCAGTGCAAACAGTGGTAAGGTGGTCCCAGGGCTGTGGCCCAGCTATGAAGTCTGTTTGGAGGATATCCCCCTGCTTTCACTCCAGATTTATGGAGGTCATGTTGAATTTTCTAGGCTCACCACAATAATTCTTAGAGATTAGAAAGAGGCCTAAAACTTGGCCCAATATGGGTTAGCTGTCGTACAATGCAGACTGTGTGCCTGATAGCCTCACATCATCATCACCCCCTTAAACAGCGGTTTTCCTCTGAGACCTGGAGAAGACTTAAGAAGTTCCTTAAAAAATGCAGCCGCTCTGCTCTTATCTTCTACTCCAGTTCCTTAAATCACATACCATGGCCTCGCTATTTGATCTGTCTTTTTCTGGAATTCCAAATCAGACATCTATTGTGGTTTGTCTGCCTGGGTTTTTTGGTGTGAATGTTTTGGTGATGAGGCTCATCCATACACAATGGCTGCTGCCTTCCCCAATCACAGGAACAAAGACCCTCCAATCACAGCCAGCCATGCCAGCCACCTAATCACACAGAGAGACAAGGGCTCATGACAGAATCTGTGACTCAGGATTACTGTTTTCACACTTCATTTTTGAACAGAAGATGAGTTTGAACAGTTGAATATGTCATTAAAGGTTGAGAAGCTTAGACCGCCAGTAACAAATGTGCTCAGACCCAGCAGGAACTTGGCATGTTCCATAGGGTTGCACAGTTAATCAGGCTCATCATGATACTGAACATGCAGAATTTATAAACCGCAGAAAGCTGCCTATGAATTCTCCATGTTTAACGCAAACAATAATCCTTTTTAAGCACTAAGCTAGATCCGCTTCCGTTTAAGGTGTTGCATCAGATGTCTTTCCAAAGGCAGCACAGCTCCCGACGAGCAAGCGAAGAGCTCGCCGCGGCGCGATTGCTACTGCCATTAGAGCCGACCGAAATAATGCGAGGAGATGTTTGAATTGCGTGTGTTTGTGTGTGTGTTTTCAGACGGTAAGGTGGAAGTCACAAAGGAGAGTCTGAAGCTGTGCACCATGGGACCAGGGAAGGTGTTTGGGGAGCTGGCCATCCTCTATAACTGCACCAGGACAGCCACTGTTAAAAGTAAGTCTAAACACAAACACGCACGCACACTACACAGCTTAAGCTAGCCTAGGAGGAGAGTCAAACAGGATGTAGCCTGTGTATCATCCCCCAGTGGGTGACTGGGGTTTCCAGAAAGTGGAAAGGAATCTCCCACTGTCGTTGCAACATGGGGAGCGTGAGACACACTGATTATTATTCCAGAGTGAAGGTGAAGCACAACACATTTTCATGCCACTCTGGTTGAGTGCTTCTTCAGACCTTCGCCCGCATTGCTATGCAGCATGCCATCTCTGTTTTTCATTGTCATTTACGGGAGAGTGTGGCTGTGTCTTAGACCATAAAGGACAGTGGTGTTCCCTTTGGGGAGAAAAATAGCTGTCAGCAATTGTACTTTTTACACTTTGGAAGAAGAGAGACCGGGGGAGATGAAGAGCAGAGCCCTAAACATACATGCACACACATACAGCCAGTGAGAACTAGTGTGTTATTAGACAGTGTGCTGTTAGACAGTGTGTCACGGTGAAGGATGTGTGTTTACAGAACAGAGAGGAAATGAGTTCAGACTTGACCCATGGGGTTGAACAGGAATGACTCAAGATCTACACTGCACAGTGTTTACAGGATGATATATAGGACACACAGAAGATGCACACTCTGGAATGAAGCTCTTTTGTTTAACATAGTATTGTGACTGGTAAGAGGTACTTTATGCATACAACACATACTCAAACATGTACACAAACATTCGGATATACTGTATACTACAGCTCTGGAAAAAATTCAGAGACCACTGCAAAATGATCAGTTTCTCTGGTTTTATGTTTTCTAGGTATGTTTTGGGTACAATGAAAATGCTTCTTTTATTGAAGAAACAACCGATATTTCTCCCAAATTCCTTATAAAATATTGTCAGTTATTGCCATTTATTTGCAGACAATGGTCACTAGTCAAAATAACAAAAAAATTGTTTTCAAGAGGTGTTTTCAGATCTCGAAGAACGCAAAGAAAGTTCAAATTCATTTAGAAACACCACAAAAACACAGTGCACATATTTTACTTATTATGAGTTCAGAAAACAATATTTGGTGGAATATCCCTGATTTTCAATCACAACTTTCATGTGTCTTGTGGCATGCTCTCCATCAATCTCTCACATTGCTATTGGGTGACTACCACTCCTGGCGCAAAGATTGAAGCAGCTCGGCTTTGCTTGATGGCCTGTGACCATCCATGTTCCTCTCAATCACATTCCAGAGGAAAGAAATATATTGCAAAAGGGCACTTATCTAGCCTGACATCACCAGACTGAAACTTGAGCTAGCTGGCACCTACCTAGTCAGAGGCCAGAAGGAAAGGTGGGCGGGCACCACCAGGGGTCTATCTGTGTACGTGCCTAATCACAGCAGTGTTTTTTTTAATGACTTTTCCTTATTATATAAGGTTTGGTACAGGTGATGAGCTAATCCAGTAAGTCATTAAGTAAAATGAGCTGTGCCTGTATTGGAATTCAACAGATACCGAAATGAGTGGCGTCTTATTTCTTTCCTTAGCAGTGTATGTACCTCTGTGTCATCTCACCTCATGCTCATGGGAGGAAGCAGAGGAAGGCCTGTTTCTGGACTGTATAGGGCTGATTGACGGGACCCTGTCAGTAGCAGCTAAACCTAAGCGTTTAGCTATAATAATGGCTGTATTGACAAAAAGAATCCATTCCATGCACAGTTGGTCAATTGATTTTCCTTGGATGCTGTTTGGCTATTGAAGCCTAGTTCTCTCTGTGTTGGCCAAGTATGAAGGGCAAGGGGTCCCTGGGGGGAGGAAGTGGGTGAGGGAGAAGGGAGAGCCTACATACTGTCAGTCACCCCCCCCCATTCCCCCCGGTTCTGGCCAAGAGAATGGATCTCTAGGCTCTGTTGCCATAGCGATAGTTCCCAGGGGATGGTTCCGTGGGTGTGTTTTGGGGATAAGATCTACCTCCTTGAGGTTATGGAGTGCCCCCCTCCCCACCCCCACCACCACCCGTCACACTCTCTCACCTTATCCAACCCCAATCTGCCCCACCCATCCCCCCCCCCCCACACACACACACACACACACCGACACTGGTGGAAGCACTACACCTGAAAAAAACAATATATTTGAAGGAGTTGTTGAAAGCCCACCACTGGACTTGAGAGACAGAGAGGGAGATCATCTTTAATTAGATATGGATATGGTATTGCTCTACGGTATGCATTATGTTAATGTAACTTTAATTTGCACAACATACTATGTTCTAATATGGCTCATTTGCATGTGTAATCAGACACGGCAACTTGAGTACCGTACCCCCTCCCCCACCCAAATTCCTTTCGGTATAAGCATCAGCATAGATGAAGCATAATTACATGTCTGTGGTGTGCTATTTCGTACCACTCTACTCCCATCCACAACATGTTCAGTATATGTTCAGGACCATAATGGAGAATGTGCGTTCCAAATATTGGGTTGCGATTGTCCACGATCAGAAGCTGGTGTTGTGAGTCTGCTGGGTAAGGCCTTGTCTCAAACCTTCTGCTAGTTTTGGAGGAGGATCTGGGAAGAGCAGACAGGTTTCAAAAGGGAATAATTTATTATTCAGCTCAGGAGAAAAACAACTTTCCCAACAAATCATAAGTAAACATAGGTGGAGCTACAAATTGGAAAATTGACTATAGTAAGTTCAGTATCCAGAGGGCATTCCACTCTCTAGCAACCGTAAGCCTATTTGTCAGTCGATGGTCGAGCAGAGTTGAATGGGTGGAAACTGCCTGCCTCTGGAGGCTACGTAAGTGATGAGTGTTTTCTTTCTTTTTGCCCGTGTTTTGGTGTGTTAGAAGGATGCTTAGTGGAAGCTTTGCAGCTTGTACTTACATTTACATGTAGTCATTTAGCAGACACTCTTATCCGGAACGACTTACAGTAAGTACAGGGACATTCCCCCCAGGCAAGTAGGGTGAAGTGCTTTGCCCAAAGACACAACGTCATTTGGCACAGCCAGGAATCGAACTGGCAACCTTCTGATTAATAGCGCGATTCCCTAACCGCTCAGCCATGTGACCTCCCACTTCTTACTTACAACTTTTATAAATTCACCTCATAGGGAGAGCAACACCTCACATGGCTACATTTCAATATTTCTGTGTCATAAAGCACAGAACATATAGCACCCAGGAGAGGGATGGTGGAGATGTTGTAATGTTAAAATTGATATTCTCTTATTTCTTTAACAGCCATGAAATGACATTTTTTGATGATTTGAATGACCTGGTTAGAGAAGCCTTTCTGTTGTGAAGGGAGGCATTTAATAGTGTGGGGGTCCCTCACATGAGCTCATGTAGAAATTGAGTGGTGCAGAAATGCACAGGTCCCCCCCTCTTGTGATGTGCCAGGGTTTTGATCCTGTTTACGCTTTCCTGAGTGCTGCTGGCTTTCTGTGATGAAGTTGGACCCAAATATAAGAAGACTGTCTGCTTAATGTTAGGACTAAAAATATCTCCAATGCCTATAAACCATACTCACAGCACTAATAGGCACACATACTTAAACATACTATATATACATACACATTCTCCAAGCATACACACACACACACACACGCACACACACACACACATACACACACACACACCATACAGCTCAATAGTACTTTGTTGAGGTTTGAGAACTTCTATTTTAGTCTTGGCATCGTTTAACGAAGGCCAACTTCCCCTTCAGGGTCCTCCTGTGCCGAGGCTTGAGCTGCTGATGTTTGACAACGCATAAATCTGCTCAAACACGTCTAAAAAAACCTACAGTACTGTATCTATCTATCCATCTTCATCATACAGTATAAGCCAATGAGGCGAGGCTGCCGTGCACTGTAGACATTGCCGAGGCGTGTAGTCGTGGCACTGAGCTGTGTAAAAGTTCATCTCTCCACCAGAAACAAGCATCCCCGTCAGGCTAGGGTGACGCACAGACACTGCCTGGAAGTCCTCATGGTTCACCCTATCCATAGCTCCAGGGGCTGTGTTATGGCAGAGCGACACAGGAGAGGGTTTATGGAGGGAGCACAGACACCATGTTAAACAGCTTCCTGTACTGCCTGTTTCATCATAAAACTTGTTGTTTGGAAGGTCTCGGCAGATTCATGCTGGTGCGTGCCACCGTAACGGACTGTGTTTCTTTCACTCTAGACGTGTACAAAACTACATTTCATGTCTTCGTATACAGTAAGTACGTGTGTGTGTGTGAGTATGTGTCCTAACAGCTTGTCGGGATGAGGACAGGAAGTTGACAAGAAGGGAGTCATGGGATTGTCTGACCTCTCTATGACCTTGAATGTTTGACTGTGGCCTGGTCTCCATTTACAAACACAGAGTGCTCCTTAATGACATCCTCAGAGGGCTAAAAGCATGAGAATGGGTTTTAGAGAAAGAAAAAAATGTATGCATGTAGAAAAAGACAATTAGACAATGTTTGAAACATATACAGCATACAGATACAGATACATATTCAGTTGGATAAATACACAGACACTCAGAATTATTGACCCACCAACGCGACCCACAGACCAACCCGCTTACTGACTGTCAGAGAGACTGTGGTCAAAAAGGAGGGGGGGAAGAGACCAAGAGACAGACAGAGAAAGAGGTGGAATTGAAGGAGCATGTTGTTATTCCACACTACTCTGTGGGGAATGAGTGGAAACAAAAAACCCTCTGCTTCCATGTGCTGCCATGGTAACGTCTCCAGCAGGGCAGTCGGGCGCAGGGCTGAGAGAGATGAGGGGGGGGGAGTGAGGGAGATGTAGGGGTGATGGTGGTGGGGCAAAGCCTGAGGGTACAGGAGAAGCGAGGGGATGAAAGGGTAAGGGGTGAGGATCGGAGGGGGAGAGCTATGAGGTAATGTTGGGATGGTTGGGTGTAAGGGGTGAAGGGGTAATGGTGGAACAGGGTAATTTATGACTGGAAAAAGGTTGATCATTTTAGATGGATCAGGGTCGTTCTAACCTTTTCCCTTGATGCGCCAGTCTGTTCATGCAATTAGTGTGTTTCTCTTTTAGTGTGTCTCTCTTTGTGTTTCTGCCTTTTCTGTTTTTGTGTGTGTGTGTATACTCTTGCACGTGAGAGACCCCTGCTGCATAATATAAACTGCGCGGGTGTGAGTGTGTGTGTGTGTGTGAGAGAGAGAGAGAGAGAGAGAGCCAGAGGCTTTGCTGGGTCTCCAGACGGCTTGAAAGGTTAACACAGTCAGAGAGAGGGGATGGGAATTCTGTCGACCAGGGATCTAGTCAGAAAAGGACCCTGAAGCTGTCCCTTTAAACAACACTGTTTGATGGACGTTCTTATGCTAATATGTGTCAATATGGACATGGACTGATAGTATGAACTGTCCCCCTGAGGGAAGGTCAAGGAGTTGGGATGAGTGTGTGAGTCATTCTGCATTCCTAAAGGTAGTGCAGCTGTGATGTAAGAGAGGGATGTGTTGTGTGTTTAGTGTGTGTGTGCTTGTCTGGAGTGAATTGCACTTTGAATCTGACAATCAGACAACAAAAACTGGGGCGTTACAAAAGGTAACACAATGCAGGTTTTGAATGCTAGGGCCAAACTCACATTCAAAGCAAAGCAGAGATAAGTGTCATCAAAACTTCTGCTTCCTTGGTTCTTTCGCAGAACGGTTTGTTGTGGTGTCCCAGGGCTTCCAGAGATTAACTCAAAAAATGTTCTTATTCGTGTTTTAGAGCCATGATGCATCCCCCAGTGGTTCCTCCTCAGTGTGCGTCTCTGTGGCTGAATGCAGGGCTGCTGCATTAGTGTGGGCACTTCAGATTTAGTTCACTAATGTTTGTTCTGTTTTGACACAGCAGGGAACCTTAAAGGAGCCATTGGAACACAACTGTGACATTGTCCACAAATACACTCAGCAAGCTGTGCGGAATGTTCTTAACGAGGAGAGAATGTTTACCTAAAATAACTTTGTTATTTTCTTGATAGGTTTAGCATGTCTGAGCAGAGGTATGTCTGTGTCTGTCATCGAGCACTGCTGTGTGCTATTTTAACATTGGCTCAGTATGTCAGTGGTTACATTTGACCAACTCTATGAATCAACCAGAGAGATATGAAAACACATGAACATTTACTAAGGCACCCAACATACTCCTACTTTGTGACAAACAGAAAATATCATTTCACTTGAGCAAGACTGTAATGTGACTGTAATCAATTCAAAAGGTGGTTTGAAAAGATTTTTAAACTTGGTAAATAATGCTCGTGTCACTGGAACAATTGACGTTTATCTTGTGTACCTCTGAGAAAACCTTTTATTTTTGAAGCTGCATTTAGACACTGCAGGAAACAGAATCCTAATGATAACAACAAAGCCTTGTCTCTGTTTTGCTGGAAATTTCTAAAAGCTTTTTTTCACTTTTAGTTTTCCCCATGAGTGAACGGCTTGACATCATCCACATAGTTTCAATTGCTGCACTATGAAATAAAAACGGAATAAAGACAAGGGCAGATAGATGGGAGTGTTCTTTAATGAAAAATTCACAACACAAAGCAAGTGGGGTCATTAAAAGTTAATGGTGTCGATAAAACCCCTAAAAAAGAAGAATCTGCACTTGTAGCAGCAGGCCTTCTCTATTCTACTCCATTCCCTTTTGGTTTCCCTTTTTTTCTTGGCCTCCACTCATTTGGAAGCCTTTGAACACACACACACTTTGCATTAAAAGAATGGCCCGTATGATACGGTTCAGGGATATGGGTGCCATCATGGCAGCTCCTGTTTGAATTGGTCTTCTTTACAGCAACCTTCTCAGCACATTACCCTGACAAGTATCATAGCATAGTCGTTGATACATTGACTTGACTCTCCTTGCCTTCACGTGCTGGCCAGACGTGACTGAAGCTTTGTGATTGAATGACATTGACACCGTGGGCATATGGACCTTCTTTCTTTTTATTATACCTTCCAGTATTTTGAAATTATTTTGTTTTTCTTGGATTTCCTCTCGTTTATGCAGGTAGAAACTGTCCTACATTTTCCCAGCCCTCAGCTGTCAACACGCCATGGCAGACGATGAACATAATGACTGTCTACTCTTCCTATTGCCATTACGTAACGTACTCCTATCAAAATTGGATCTCCAAAAACTCGTGGACGACACAGCACAACACAAGCCCTGGATGTGATTTCAATTTACAGAGTATCTTACAGAATCTACTGCATGACTTCCTCCCAGGTTTCAGAAGACGACTGCTCATTCTGATTCAACAAAGCAACAGAGGAAGGGACTTGAAATGTAAAAAGAATGAGAAATGTCCTAAGAATGATCATTGTATTAAAAAAAAGACTGAAGGCATAGTTGGTCTGGTCAGTTCATTCTGCCTCACATGTCAAACTCCTTTCAGTGGGCGAAGGCAGTTCTATCAGTACTAGATGAGAAGTTGTGTTTTTTTCTCATCCATGAATAGTATTAAGGAATTGCAATTCGCAATTTCAGATAGGCCCTTCAGCTTTCTCCATAATGAAACAGAGTCCACACTGACCAATCGGCTGCCGTATACAGTAAATGGGGTAGTGTTTATGGTGAACTTCCAAACATGCCCAGCTGTATTTGAGGAAGACATGTTCGGAGTAAAGTCTGTTGATATGTCAGTGGAGTGCTTTTTTCTTCACTTCCCCTGATTTACACGACACAGAGGGATCTGTTCAGAATGCTGTTCAATCAGCCCCTGACAAACAGTTCTCGTCTTTAGAAATGGACACAGTAGAATGTATGTTTCGAAACAGTGCAGCCCACGATGATGCACACGTTGCACCCTTTTTTGCGACATACAGTTTCAGTGAATTGTGTTTTCACAGTAACAGCTGTTCAGAAGTTTTCCCACATTTCATCATAAATGACTCCAGTAGAAAGAACTGCAATAAAGTTTGGTTTTCCTGTCTGGTGCCACGCAGAGCCCGGTGGGGTGGGAGGATGGTGGGTGGGATGACGAACACTAGCATATTTCCTCACCAGCTGCCTCTTACCCATGGATTCCTTTCTCCCACACGGGGCCAGTGTTGGTAGCATTGGCAGCTGGGACATTGATGTTTCCCTCTTGCATTTGACGGAGCCAGTCGTGTGGAACAAAGACGTGAAATGATGATCGTCTGCATCAGTGATGCCGAACAGATTACCCAGCTTGCATCTCGATTGAACCGGGTAGGCGGACGGGGGAGTAGCTTGCAGCATTTACTTTGCTGACCAACTCAACCTCATTTAAACGTCTTACTTTGCTCGTGGGTAGAATGCTCAAAACACTCACTTTCTTTGACATGTTTCACGGTTTGGGGCCTCACCAGGCCTCTCCAGCTTTCTCACAACCAGTGGAGCTCACGCGGATATAATCAAATAAGACTGAGGATTATTAATTGCTTAGGGGACGGGAGATTAGGGCTCTCTAGGCCTCTACGCCAGCATCCACTCTTAGTCAATGGCCTGTGGAAAACCCATGTTGGAACCCTCCCGAGGGAGAGAAAAAGCGAGGGAGGAAAAAAGAGTGTGAGAATGTGTGTATGTTTGTTTGTTTGTGTGCGTGTCAGGAAATATAATACTGTCAGGCTGAGAGACGGGTAGAGAGAGAAAATAAACCGGGGAGTTTATGAATGAGGATTGCATCCACTTAGCAGCACTAATGTTTTAGAAAGTGGCGAGGGTTTAATCCACAGGAACAGACCTCAGTTCTCAACTTCAAAGCGTCAAACCAATGGGATAGCATTGGAAGGGGAACTTATTCAGTCCCGCCTAACCCTAGGTTAATTACATATAGACACTGGAGCTCTAATCATCCACCGTAGCTACATAGCTAGCTGTCTCAAAGATAATCACAATTTTTTTCAAGACACACACTCATTAATATTCTCATGGTGTTTTATGACATGTTCTACTCAGTGGAACAGTGATGTCATTTCAGGGATTTGATGACTGAAAATAGGGCTTTAGAGAAGGAGTTAATGACAGAATGAGACAGACGAGAAAGTGAGACAGAGTGGGAGAGTATGGAAGGAAGAAAGAGAGAAGAGAGGCAGTAAATATGACGTAAGAGTAGAGGAAATTAAAATATAATTAAAATGAAATTGAGCAAGAAAAATGCCTGCTGATACTTTTTTCAGTATACCAGAAAGCTGCAGTAACAGCTGGAACACAGCTCTGGTCCTAAGACATGTCTGCGCTTTACAAATACATCCTGATTATGTTTCATGCTGTATTTTTGAAACAAAATGTCAACTAAGTTGGGTACACTCAGTCATTTTGTACAAACATATAGGACCATTTGGTTTGAGTTTTCAAATTTGTTGAAATTCTTTGTCTTGAACTGTAATCAAAACACGTTGATCTCTCGTCTCATGTCATCGAAATATCTGATGAGGAAAGTGAAGTATGCTGGTCAGTAAACAACACCCTTCAGGGCCGGGACTGATGAGCTCATCTTGACAGACAATCATCTCTCCAAGATCTCCAAACAGACACAACAGTGCAGCCTGACGTATGGAGGACTGCACAACACCTGGTAATCATTAACCATATATCACTGTGCCCTGTCATTGATGGAGGCAAAAACTGGGACATGGTAAATACCTTTTCTGTGATAGTACAAGATGACCTGTCTTATCTGAGGCAAGGTTTTCCAGAAATGATCCTGTTGTGTTTTCAGCGGTATGAGGTGAATCACTCACTAATGGGGTTTGCCAGCATCTTGAAGCTTTAGATGCAGTGTGTTTTGAAAAGAACCAGGAATGAGGGAGAGACTGTTATTCAGAGATTGTTGAGTCATTTTAAGGCCATTATGCCACATTACAGACTAAAGGAGTGTAATAACAAAGAGCTGAGTTTTCATAACTTATTGCAGCTCATGTTCAAATACATTAGTTATGAATTTATGTTTAATATACAAAGAATATTAAATTTCCAGTGTCTCAGAAATTATTTGGAGAACTTTATTTGGCCGGGAGACTCAAATATAAAATATAAAAAATTTTATACTGCATTTATGTTACAGAAAACATAATACATGTTGAATCAAACCCATAAAGCAGTCCAGAGAAAATGAATTGTGGAAGCATCAATACCACGTAATTCGATGGCTTAACACAGGTCTCAACATTAAATCAGAGACTGACAGCAAGCAAACCAAATCCATTCCACAGTAAATTGAAATAATTGATGATTATTTTCAATCCTTTGTGCGATCCTTGGAGACATGACCTTGGCTTCTCCTCTAAGGCTTTCTTACTCTATCTTTCTTCCGTGTGTCCTTCACTGACCCTCCGCGGCTCTGATTACGGAGCCATCGATCAGCCTCCCTTCTGACTGATCTGAGCTCTGGGACAGAGCAGAGCGTTGCGGTGCTGCCGTGCCTGAGAGATACAGTCAAAAACACACCTCAACGCAATCAACCACGGTTGGTTGGCTGCTTCACTCATCATCCCTCACTGTCAGTTACAGTGTATTATTCATTGGTGTTTTCCCAACTCAGCGTCCGATAACTGGCCCGTTCAATTGACTCTCCGGAAGGTTCCAAGGCTGCCGTCTGCTTGGTGTGACTAATGGAGACAGTGGATGTGATGTGGTTGACAACTTTTAGTGCACCAGAGCTTTTACTTGGTTGGGCTCCATCAAATGCATCCTGTGATGGCATCATTGTACATCCAGCTCTCAGCAACACTTCCACAACTGACCATTGGAGCGTGGAGCCCCCTTTATTACAGCCTGGACACAACAAAGACAGACTTCTCTCTGTAGGGGCAGTCCAGAGCCTCTTGCTCCAGGGATGGTGGGGGTGGAGAAGTACATGAGGCTCTAGTATTCTCTTGGTAGTGTGGGCATTGAAAAGACAGGCAGACAGCCAGGCCAGTGTCCCTTGAAGAGCAACTTTTCCCAGGAAGGTATTGTGAGATGACATCACACCTGTTCTGGAGCTTGTCAATTCCCAATCACATATGGTTGAGTGTGTGTGTGTGTGTGTGCCGTTATGAGTGGGAGGAAATGAGAACGAGACAGGGATGAAAAAAAAATGAAGACAGGTGGGTGGTGTACGTGAGGGCAGTAAGGATACAGATTGAAATGTTTTTCCCAATGCATGTCCAGCAGACCAAACCCACAACATAAATATAAAAGCATCATAGAATTTAAAGTAAAGTAACAGCTAGCTGGCGTCAGTTACTTGTAAAATGTATAGATAATGTAAATAAAGGCCAACGCTTGCGAGTGTTGCGCGCTCGCATTAAGTCGGGAACTCCGTAACTAGCATCATCAAACACAGAATGTGGATGCATTGGCAGCAGGGTTGCCAGGTCTGTGTGACAAAACTAGCCCAATGGCCAATCAAAACCAGCCCAATATCAGAACTCAAAATATGCCCCTGCTACACCACATACACTGCTTTTAAAGTCCAACAGCATTGCTTTCATTGCCAAATCTATTGTAATATCTACAAAGTAACACCAAATGTTTAGTATGCCAGCATTAAAACCAGTTTTTAGAAGATTTTCTCAGAAGACTGAGTGCATTAGGCACGTCTACACACGCACAGTGCGTGTGTGCATGTGTGCGTGCCCCATGTCCATGTGTGCATGTGCTGATCTGGAGTCAGTTTGGTAGGATTTGGGCATAAATCAATTATTTCATTTAAAATATAAATTTCTAGTTAAAGATATTAATGTAATTTGCATGCAAAATATGTCTACCCGAACCAGCGGACAAAAAAATCAACCCGCGTCAACACTTCAAAAGTAGCCCAATTCCGCGGGAAAACCGCAGACCTGGCAACACTGATTGGCATGGCAGCTGTGGTGGCGAATACGGGGCCGGTTCTGGGGGGCCGGTTCTGGATCAAAGTCCAGGGCCTATTTTTACTCCCAGTCCGTCCCTGCCAAGCCCTGATCAACCACCCTCAACCAGCTGTTTATGGACAGATACACAGCAGAGAACCACCACCTCTCAATAGGTGTTACATTGTGATGCTGCTGTTGTGTTAGGCTATTGGTATTGAGGTATATGTATAGTAATAAAAAGTTAAACTGGCAAAAACTATCGTTTTTTTTTCGGAGGGTGGGGGTGGGGGCATCATAAAGGAATTATGCTTAGGGCACCAAAATGGCTAGCAGCGGCACTGCACTAGGGCTATGCCCCATTGACTGTGTTACCACAGTCTCACATTCCTCACCCCTGTTTCTCTGAGCCAGTCGTGATTCTAGCCCGTACATTTGATTGGCTGTCCTGTTAATGGCCAACAGCCCACAAACAAGAGGACATTATTCTGCTCCCACTGCAGGCTAACAAGCTCCCCAAGTCTCAGTGCAATTTAGTCAAGTCTCCAAATAACCCATTTACCTTTGCTGAAGTGCGCTCCAGGCCTCAACATATCTACATATACACCCCCTCCCCCCCCGCCCACACACAAACACAACACACACATCACACACTCCCTCTCTCCCTCTTTTGCTCTTCCTGAGCTCCCAGTTGCTGTCTGTGTGCATACCAAAGTCCTTTATTTTAAGTGATGCTTGAGGGTTCCATCTGAGTAGCTTTGGGAACTGGTTCTCAAGTACATCTGGTAGAGTTCCCTACATGACTCGATTTTGAACAGAGTCTGTATCCACTCAATTGTGGATGGCTAGCCAGTCTTCGAGACCCATCTAAAATGCATCCCCTGAAAGATTCAAGAGACTCCAGGTCAAACATACAGCTTTATAGAACCACTGAAACATTACCACATAATGAGAACAGAATAGTATACATATACCTTACATGACTTGGCGGTCCTTGACATAATCAGTTTATTTGCGCTTGGTCAGAGTTGATGAAGGACTGACAGAATGATGCCGGCTTTTAAATGGAACCAAGTCACAGTGTTACGTAAATTGACTGAAACCCTGCCACAGAAATTGGAACCAGGCCTGAATGGTGTTAAGGAGCCTGTTATGGCCTCTGTGTTAGTTCCTGTGTTCTACATTGTTAGTGAGCAGGAGTCTTACTGTCTCTAAGAGAGAGTGTGCCTTAAAACTGGAGCTGAGGAGCATAGCCTTGTCTTATGATGAAGACTCTCTCCCGGTCTTCTTCTGTTTTACAGCAAAGCCAACTTTCATCTCACTAAAATACCTATTTGTGTGTGTGTGTGTATGTGTGTGCGAGTGTTTGGGTTGTATGTGTGTGTGTGTATTGCATGTGTATTTGTATCTCCATGAGATCCCCTGGACACCAGGATGTGAGGTCACCCCAGTCTGTCTTGTTAGTGTGAAAGGGGTGAAGAGTCTTCCCAATCACACAGCTCCAAGGGGATGATTCAGAACAAGAGAAAAACTACAAACAGATAAGGGCACAGCTATGTAGTCACACTAGTGGGTCCATTCATCACTGTTATACAAGCTATGTTAGTAACAGTAAGTCCTGCTAGACTGTGTTTGAATGGATGTACTGTATGTGTGTGTGCGTGCGTGCGTGCGTGCGTGCGTGTGTGCGTGCGTGTGCGTGCGTGTGCGTGCGTGTGCGTGTGTGTGCGTGTGTGTGTGTGCGTGCGTGTGTGCATGGGGGGCTATCTTAGAGGAGCAGCTTTGGGTGTTGGGCCCCCAGCTTTGAGTCTATTTCTCTGATCTGGCTCCAAAATCCTCAGTCATTTATCTTAGACGGTAAAGTCTGACAGGGTCTTATCTCAATGACCATTTGAACCCTAGAGGAAAGTTTATAAGTGGCTGAGGTTATTTAAGAAATGATGAACACTGTCAACGGAAGACTTGTTTCCCAAATAGTCCACTTATTGTTCACTGCGTTTGTATGTAGGTGTGCGTTTACTGTTAATTTCCTTGGACATAAACATATGGACATACAATATAAGCAAACACATTGCCTGGTATCAAGTGATTAGTATACATCTAAAGTTTGACGGTACTAATATCTGTCCCCTGTGTCTGCTCTCCCTGTCTTTAGCCCTCACCAACGTGAAGCTGTGGGCCATTGACAGACAATGTTTCCAGACCATCATGATGAGAACTGGCCTGATCAAACACACAGAGTACATGGAGTACCTCAAGAGGTGAGAACAGGGGCACTCGGAACATTCCCTGCTTTGATACACATCCAACATACTCGTCGAAATCACACTGATTAGAGTCAGTCCAGCTGACCTGTTGGAGAGTGTTTTTTTTCTCTCAAAATTTAGCTTTGGGCACTCCAAATGTTGTTCTTCTAAATGTTCCTGGTAGGATGATGCCATGGAAGTCGCTTACGTTGGATGTTTCTGCTGGGAACTATTTAAAGAAGAAGATACAGCCATCTCTTCTTCCGGCTCTCTCTCTTCTCTCTGTCTGAGGGCGGATGACATTAGCATAGGTCTGCTGGAGCAGGAGGGCTGAAGGCAGAGACACAGCATTATCATATTAAAGCTAGTCAGTCTTATAATATTGCAGAGAGTGTGGGATAAAAGATGTGTTCTTCAAAAGAGGGGAGGAGAAAACGGTGCAGCGTGGAGGATGTATTAGTCTGCCTTTACGCCTATCTCTCTCTCCATCATTCCGTTTTACAAAGTGGCTAATAATATGAAAATGGAATTGAACTTTCGTGATTGATATGAGATTCGCCTTTAGGAACTGGATAGACTATGTAATCTATAGCCTTGTTTGTCAGTGCCTAATCATGATTGTGATGCAGTTCTTTCTTTTAACCTCATTCTGATGAGTCATTGAGAGCAACTCAGCGGATATTCACCTTATTGGAGAAGATGGCGAGTCTGTATCCCTGCCACTCTCTCTGTCCATTACCCCTCATCAGCTCTGAAGGACTCACTGCTCATAAATCTCTAGTTTCTCATCTCAGCCTCTGCTACAGGGTGACACATTCTCTGAAGGAAGTTGAGGAGAAAAAACTAAACTACTCAGCCAGGACAGGACTAGGCAGGGGCGGGGGCAGGGACAGGGTCAGGGGCATGGCAGGATTAAGTTGTATCAGCTCTGTATTTTCCCACAGAAAATAGAAAACATAGTGAACCAAAAAAATACCAGTATGAACAGATAAAGTAACCCTGGCACTGTTGGGTTCCTAAAGCAGCCTACTGCTATTTTGGGACTCAGTCTTCTGTTAGAGCACTCTGACAGAGAGAACCTTGTATACAGAAAGAGGCGAGTGTCGCTTGAGGCAGCTAATTCACAAAACAACTCCGCTGCACCTGGTTACAAAGAGAATGGAATGCCATTTCTGACAGCCCATCAACTTAAGCTTTCAGCAGAAATATGTTTTTACCTCTGGAAACTGACAAAGTCACAATCTGTGACACAAGACTCAAAGTTACTCTGTGAAAAAAACCACAGGAACCCTTTACATAGTCTTTTGACATTCATTGAACGCCACCATAAAGTAACATGCATTCATTATAGACCTGTTGAATCTGACTGCTGATAGAAGAGATGCTGTTTAAACAGTGTTCTGTTCTCATCATTGTTAGCAATTTAAAGACAACCTTCTCATATGCCACCCACCGTCTCTGGAATACGTGCATTATTTCTCAATGGAGGGAGTGAGGGATATTGGTCAAATGTTCTACAAAAAGGGATTAGTGTGGATTATGCGTGGTGTGTGTGTGCTTGTGTGTGTGTGCTTGTGCGCATGTGTGTCTGTTTACCTGTGGTTCACCCGCCCAAACATCACATGCACATCCTTGAACTTGTTATTTGGATGGCCTTACCATTTCCTTCTGTGGTTCATCTTACTCCTGACTCTCCTGCAGTCACATCATCTCTGCTGCCTGCTCTCTCAACATGTGTGCCCCATCACAGTGACACTCAGACAGTCAGGCAGCAGGTTCTCCACCCTCTTTCAACACCAGAGAGGCCAGGCGCCTCCAGATATCTCTCTCAGAGGGAAAGATACAGACAGGGCAACCCACAGACACTTAACAGCTGTCAAGAACCTACCCACTCCAAGAAATGGGAAATAGTTGATGCTTAGATGCTTACTGACTGTATATTTTTCCTGTTGACGTGCCAACAGTTTCAGCTTTCCAGAGTTTCCTGCACGACCTAATCACTGTGTTTATCTGCATACTGTTTGCCATGTGGTCCAGGTCATACGCAGATGTTAGTGATTCTGTGAGGACAGGAAGCCAAGCAACACGTACAGGTCTCCATCCCTGCTCCCACCTACCACACCACTAAAGCTTGGACCCAACACACTAACAACATGATTATGCTCAGGGCCTTACAATTATGTAATTGCCTTTTCATTGCAACACAATTAAGTTGTTAGATATTTTTTTCTTCTTCTCCATAACACAGGATCTTTGTTAACGTTTTGTTAACAGTTCCGTGTCAGTTCAGGTTCTCATATGGTTTGAATAATAATGTTATCGGACCATCCGCAATTTGGCTTGATTCCATGGAGGAAATGCAGCAACATCAGCAAACCGATCATTCAGAGAGCCAGACAGTCAGGCAAACAGCCAACCAGGAAACCTGCCATCCAGTCTGCAGCAAGTCACCTAGCCAGGTTAACCAACAGCAAAAGGAGTCTGCCACCCACCCACGTTAGTGGGTCAGCACCCAGCCAGCTAGTCAACAGTCAGTCAGTCAGTCAGTTCAGAAGCCAGGTGATCAGTAGCTAGCCAGCCATTCCGCCCGCGAGATGGTGTAGATTACTGTAATAAAACATGGAAAGAAGGGGGAGAGGGAGATGGAGAAACAGAGAGATGATATGGGGAGATTAAGGTCTTTGTTCCAAAGCCTGGGTCATTCTCTCCCCTCCTGATAAACATTGGCCATGTTTTATTTAGTATGCTACGATAACAGGCAGATACTGTTCAGAGGGCTTCAAGGGAACAAACTGAACAAACATTAGAAGCTTGGCCAAGTCTATTCATTCTCTGCGTCTGACGCAGGAGCTGGTACTAACACATTACACAGGCACCAAGGAAACAAATACAGACAAGTTCAATAATGTATGTCATCTCAACCTTAACAGTAGATACAGTAGGTTCAGCGTGCCACGTTGTTTCAACTCAATTTAGGCTTCAGTTCTCTAACCGATCATTCATAGTGAACTGAAACTCAATATTTTGTCAAACCTTTTCCTTGTGGCACAATAAAGTATGGAACATAACTAGGTTGTCAAAAGAGAAACGTTTCAGAACGCAGGATTTTTTACATCCGTTCAATCTCAGGTTCGGACCCACATATTCTGTGTATCCCTAGCTGCCTGTATTGCAGGACCTCTCTGCTGTGCTTATTAAATGCTAGTGTCAATCACCAGAAGTGTTGCAGTATGTCAAAGGATTCACCCCTACTCTCTCCTCTCTTTTTCAACAGTGTTCCAACATTCCAAGGTCTTCAGGAGGAGATTCTAAGCAAGCTTGCGGATGTACTTGAAGAGGTGGGTGCTTCGTTCGAAAGCAAGTGACGTCTGTGAGACCAAGGCCACGTGTCTCTACAGGAATCAGGATGCATGCTAGTGAAAGGGAGACTGTTGTTTCAGGGTTTTATACTCCAGCTATTCTAGGAGGCGGAGACATGCTTCTCCTGTT
The DNA here is from genome assembly GCF_054491055.1 of Hypomesus nipponensis. Taxonomy (NCBI): domain Eukaryota; kingdom Metazoa; phylum Chordata; class Actinopteri; order Osmeriformes; family Osmeridae; genus Hypomesus; species Hypomesus nipponensis. Next base: position 14,692,761 of record NC_140371.1, on the reverse strand, counting down.
TTGAACACAATTACCGTAACTGGTCTTCGTTCAGAAGGACCAACTGTGTTTCCAGGCTCCCATCATGATACCATTGTTGACTTAAAGACAGAGTTTGACCATCATAAGGGTCTTCTTAAGAACTAACACGATCGAGGTCAAACAGTAATAGTCAAACAGAACTGAGGTTAAGTCCATGATGTGCTCACCCACCGCAATATCACATGCATAGCCAGAGACTGAGCGCACTTGTTTCCATAGAAACATCGCACAGGTCATTATGCTTAGACATGAATGAAAGTCGGGCAAAGTTGCTTTGTGAACAAAAACATCAAGGTAATTCAATATTCTCCTTTTACAGCAGGCTAAGTATAAGTCTCCACTATCTGTGTGTGTTTGCTAATGTGAACTGTGTGTTCCCATATTTAGATTTAGAGGTATTTCATGTGTTATAAAGTTGGTTACATTTGTAAAAGAACATATCTCTTTGCAGCACACAATTGGACATTTTGTCTGAGCTGGAGGCTTTTATAAGCCTGTTGCTTTTCTCTGTGTGTGTGTGTGTGTGTGTGTGTGTGTCTGTGTGTGTGTGTGTGTGGTGTGTCTGTGTGTACAGGAGTGTGTGTTCTTGTGTGTGCATGTGTGTGTTTGACTGTGTGTTTCATGTCTGCATAATTATAGAGAAAGTGGTTCCGATTTTTACCTTGAAGCGTTCATTTAAGGACAGAGAAAGGGATTTATTTATGTAAAACTATGCAAATCAATCCACCCTTGACTTACTTAAGACTATCCGTCCAAAAGCGTTCCAGTTTTTTTGATTAACTTAAGCTTGAGCGAAGGAACACCACATATGGCTGGATAGGTTTTGGGTTCAGTGCACCAAGAGCATGTTTTCTTTTGAAGAACGATACAAAGTTAGAAACAGACTGTTGTTGAAGTAATCGTGCGTATTTGGGGGAGTGGACTTAACAGTTTTGAATTGATTGTACTGACTACTAGCTGTCTCCTCTCTATCTATGCCTGAGTTCCCTAAAGGAAGATTGGACTACCATCTTTTATGATGTTCTCTGTCTCCCACTGGACTGCTATACCAATGTGAAGATTTATTCTTAGAGAGTGACAGTGTATATTCAGCTGTGACAAAAAAATGATCTAATTATGTATTGGCTATCATTAAAACAAGACAGCTCGGATCCAATGTCTGGAAGCAGCAAGTCAACCATGGTAGGACAAAATTAAGTAGAAGTTAGATCCTCACTGTGAAAAAGTAGAGATGTGGAAACACTCGTAATGTCAGACATAGTTGACAGGTACAGATATTTTCCAGACACCTTTAGGACTAACTTATTTTTCACTTTTTCAGTGCATAAGACCTCAAAGCAAAAGAGAAAGCCTGAGAGAGAAAGAGACAAAGAAGGTGGAGAGAAAGAGAGAGAGAGAGACTGAGAAAGAGAGAGAGATAGAAAGAGAGAGGGGGGGGGGGAGAGACACAGAAAGTAGCCTCTAACCTAAGTGATATACTCAACTCGTCCTCGTCCTCGTCCTCTCCAGCCCTGGTTGGCACCCGACACAGGAGAACCCTCCCTCATCCATTATTAAGCAGAGCACATAGGGGAGAGTGTGGGGGAGGGGGGCAGAGAATGGGGGCAGGGCATGAAGAGGACGGCAAGGGAGTGATGGACTGATGGAGAGAGGACAGAACAGGATTTGTAGGGGGTTTGGTGCGCAGGTCCGTGTTCAAGGGCTCTTTCCTTCCAAGGCCCCACATATCACACCCTTCAGTCTTCTGATGGCTTCATTGGGTTTCGCAGGAATGTTACATGCAGTCCTATGTTGAGACGATACTCAAGAATGACCTCTCCTCTCCTCTGCTGACAGACCCACTACGAAGATGGAGAGTACATCATAAGGCAGGGAGCCCGAGGAGACACCTTCTTCATCATCAGCAAGGGAAAGGTGAGACCATCATCATCATGTTCTTCATCCTCGTCATTACAAAGGGTACCATAACACTTTCATCTGCACAAGTCACGCACATCAATAAGAGAGACAAGGGGAATTCTTCTTCTTTATCATCATCATCATCATCATCGTCGTCGTCATCATCATCATCGTCATCATCCTCAGGCAGACACGGACAAAGTGAAATCTCCAGTCATTGTAAAGCAAGACCCCCGCAGTAGGCATATGATGAGCTATCATCTATCCTCCTCTTCATCTCCATCAGCATATTCAGAAACAAGTCTTGTTGGACAGTTAGCTCGTCTGCTGCAGTACTCAGCATGGACAGCGAGGGCGCTGGAGACGTATTGCTCCGAGCCAGATGTATCACCTCGTGTCCCGTCCAGAAAGCCAAAAAAGGTCAACCATTTCCCCCATTCGGATGATCAATATGTATTTGTGTAGAAGGTGCACATATCTTTCTGTTCACCCTACTTGCTGTTTTCATTCCCACTCCCGCTGATTCAATCTCTCTCTCTCTCTCTTTCTCTCTCTCTCTCTCTCTCTCTCTCTCTCTCTCTCTCTCTCTCTCTCTCTCTCTCTCTCTCTCTCTCTCTCTCTCTCTCTCTCTCTCTCTCTCTCTCTCTCTCTCTCTCTCTCTCTCTCTCTCTCTCTCTCTCTCTCTCTCTCTCTCTCTCTCTCTCTCTCTCTCCTGGTTCTTTCAAGTCAAACTCCCACCTCCCCTTTTCTTTTCCTCCCTCTCTGAGTTCTCTCTCTCTCACACTCACTTTCTGACTCTCTATACCCTGTCTCTTTCTCTCTTCCTCCCTCTGTTTCCATGTCGGGCTCATCCCCCGCCTGTCCTCCATGTCTTCATAACGGATGAAGAACGCCACTGTCTCTCTCATTAAGAAGGAATTGGGATGTCCTTTGGTTAGACGTGGCTCCATACCTGTCCAAAGGCCTGTCGTAATAGCTGGAGACAAATCCCTAATTAAATCCGATGGCCTTCGAGCTCATTTTCTTGCCGGTTGGGCTGAATGCCCAACACTCACATATCACAAGGGTTAACGAGCTGGTCAGGAGAGCTCCAGCAGCAGACCCACACACTGGGAGAGGTCTGTCATCCACACTCAACAGCCATTTACCGCTGCATGCAGTCTGCAAAGCACAGCCAGGGGCACAAAGATCCACCTATTACCCGGCAGCTATTCACGCAAACCAAATCACACAGAATTGAGCAGGTTCATTTGTTGTTCCCCGTTAGAAAGGGTGTCTGAGCAGATCCTATGCCTGTTACTTGCAGCATAGCGCAACAACATTGGGGATAAAAGCAGTATAAGGAAGCCTAGCTTCACGGCGGAGGTTTGCTCAGCTCGGCACAGGAACGCATACTGCTGATGTGGAACCCTGTTGCTTTGAAGCGATACCCCTGCTCGTGTGTGTGTGTATGAGAGATATCTAACATGTAAATATTGAACGTGGGGACCTCCGTGACCATCCATTCCACTTGTTCCCCCTCGACTCCGCCCACCCCCACCCCAGGTGAATGTGACCAGGGAGGATGCGCCCAGCGGTGAGCCAGCGTTCCTGCACAGCCTGGGGAAGGGAGACTGGTTTGGAGAGATGGCACTGCAGGGGTAAGACGTCCTCCCTTTGTCCTCACCTGCTCTTTATTTTCTGAAACTTGTATTTCTCTCCCTCTCTATCACTCCCTTGCTCTATACAGCTCTTCAGTGGACTGATATTCCTCAAAAGAGCCCACTCAGACACAAACTAGAAGGCCCACAAGTACAAAGGATACGTGTGCAAAGTGTCCTTGTCTATTCCTAGTGAATAACGTTTCAAACACATAACTGGAAGCAAGGAGAGGTTATAAATGGGGGGGGGGGGGGCGTGAGATTTGATAATTAGCAACGTTAATTGTAAAATAAGAAAGCAAAGTATAACTGTATGCAAGTCCTTAACTCTTATATTGACATTCAACTAGACTATATATGCAACTACATAATTGAATTCCTGAAATTCTGTCATGGCTTTTGATTTGATTTTCAATGTACCCCCCTCCCCTCCTGAAAGGGTCCAAGTATTCACTTAATCCAGATCTGTAACACCGCACTTACTTTTCCATCATTGTCTGTCAATTATAATGTCAAGGACAGCAGCACCAGTTACAGTAACGTCTTTGTAAGAATGAAAGGATGTAAATTGTGCCATCCAGTGGCCATTTTGTGAAACTAATGGAAGTTTAGACGCAAACAAGATGAACCTACAAACCTAAGTATTTATCTGGTTCATGTATCATGTGAATCATGGTTGAATCTGAGATCATCTTTGTGATTTTAGGGCTATACTGTCAGTTTCCGGTATGTTCTCAGGTCTGTAGACAGATGGTTGGAACCTCTTCATACAAGCTGGGAAGCTAATGAATATAGGAGATGAAAGATGACATGTCATTAAAATGGATGTGGGTTGAGAGATTGATGACGCCAGCTAGGACCAAAACAGCTAGGACCAACAGAAATCCTTTTGCTCTGGAAATTCATAATCTTCCTCAATGAAATCTGTATATCGAAGAAAAGAAAATGAAGCTGGTGCATTGCTTAAAATTGCGCCCTTCACGACAACACAGATGAAACATTTCCACGATTCCCTTCTGTCCTTTTCATCTATGAATTCATCAATCTCATTCTTATCTAACATGAATTCTCCCAGGGAAGGACATCTCAGAAGGACATCCACTTGGAGAAAGTCCCAGCATGCACCAGGGCTTCCTTACTGTTGCATTGTTATCGCTCCCTGTCACAAGTGCTGTTGTCTAGGTCTGGCTGGAGGAGAGAGACTTTGATGGTCAAGCTTGTCCTCTACATTTAAATACTGAACCCAACATCTTTACTGGAGTTTTATCTTCAGCAGACTTGTTGCAAGTGCAAGTGCAGCTTTTTAATTAGGGCCACGTACGCCTAGGGCCATAAAGCTCACTAGCCTTCTACACGCTAACTCTCTGTAGCAGCATGAAACTTTGCCTTTGATCTGCAATAACAAACCACAAATGGCTGGTTCAGCCTGCCATGTTGGGTTGGTTTCATAGAGGGGTGTCACACATTTGTGACATTTTCGATGTGGGCCTTTATCTGTATTTGGCTGTGTGTGTATACTTTTGTTTTCTAATTAGTGTTCAAATAAGGGACAGAGTGTTTTTTCTGTGATTGGTGTAAGTTCCAGGAAATGGTACACCCTCAAACATAGCTGTGGTCCGTCATTGGACAACACCATGTGTGATGGCACATTCTTCCTGTCACAGTATGAGCTCCAATTTGAGGTGTTGATCCATCAGCAGCTCTGAGAATGTGTGCTGTGTTTAAATGAGCTGTCTTCTTCAGTGTGTGTGTGTGTGTGTGTGTGTGTGGGGGGGGGGGGGGTTGTGTCTGAGAGATGCTGAGGAGTGAGAAAGCTTGTTAAAAAGGAAAACAGCAAAAACAGCATAACACTTGATTTGTCCTGGTATCTCTCGTCACAAATATACACACCCACACATACACACATTCTGTTTGTATAACCCATTCCCTGGGACATCAGATCACCCTCCAGTTGCCAGCTTAATCCATCCACTGGATATGAACATCACAGGGTGATGTGTGTACATGTGTGTGTGCATGAGATGGATGTGTGAGTGTGTGTGCATGAGGGAATTGTGACAACTCAGACACATGCAGCTGCTTTGTGTGTGTTGACAAGTGTGTCTGTGTCTGTGCATTTACAAGTTTGTAGGCGTATTTAGTCCTAATGAGATTTAAAGCAAAGAAGTTAGAAATTCATTCATGCTGACAGATATGGTTAGCAGCCAGCAGTGACATAATACCACATACATCAACAAGGGCATCAGGTAATCATTTTTCCCACCTCAGGGGAAAACCTGGCCAGGTGAAAGATACCATTCACAAAACCCTTTGAAGGAAGTACCAGTTATGAAACTAAGTATATAACTCATGGACCTGTGCTTTGCTCTTGGTTAAATTATTAGTTTGTGTTGCATTAGAATACAAATAGGACTCGGGTAAATTTTCTCAAGAAGCATGTTGTGGTTCTCCCTAGTGCTAAGACTAAAGAAGCAGGTCATTACCTGAGGTGAGAACATAGATAGAGTTTGTGTGTGTTTGTGTTTGTTTTAAAACACATCAGTGTGGTAGAGGCAACATGCCCACATATTGGTACTGCATCCCAGGGAGTTGACAGCAATGGCTCTGAGAGTGGTGCTCTGCTTGGCACATATTCACAGGTGACATATGGCAGGTGCTTACAAAGACAAACACCTACCACTCAGGGTTTGGATGTTGGCCTCTTGTTAATTCCCCCCCCCCCCTTAGCAACTATAACCACTCTTATCCTCTTATGTGCTCTCCTTTCCTCACTTCTCCTCCTCTCCTCATGTCTCTGACAAAGCACAGCTTGTTGTTTCCCCAGCAGCTGTGACCTTTTCCAGGGGTGTGTGTGTGTTGAGTGTGTGTGTGTGTTGGTGTTGAGTGTGTCTTTGGCGCATGACTATTTGGTGGATTAAGGCATAGACTGGATAGAGAACATGCAGAGGATTGTCACCTCTGTCCCTGTGAAATACAGGGCCCTCTGTCTGTGTGTGTGTGTATGTTATCCTCCTCTTGATCAAGGACGAGAGTGTGTGTTCTAAAGAGTTACAGTAAACAGAGTCAGTTGAGAATGCGCTGATCTGGAATACAGCAGAAGCGTTGATTCTGGTTTAATAGTCTACAGAGAGTTGGAGTGGAGAGCCGCCGTAACCTTTCTTGGCCTGGATATAGCCTTTCTATGGAATTCCCTTCAAAGTGCTACATTTTTTTGTCTCTAGTGTGTTCAAGTGCATTGCACCAGATGTACAGACCCGGTTAGACTTTTGAACCTTTCAGCTGTGTGTGTAAGGTGTGTGTGTGTGTGCAGTGGGGAAACGGTAGGACATGGAACCCTGGGACTCAAACTCGGACTCCTGTGACTGGGGAGACTCCGAAAAGTCGTCTTCATCCTCCGATGAGGATGAAGAAGAGATTGATGATGTCATAGACAATACAGAGTAATGCTGGTTTCACAACTCCAGTTTAACTAGATTGGCACTCACTGTGGATAGTTTTAGTACTTTGCATGAACCTGCCTCTTGCTGATAACCTTTTGTGCGTATGTGTGCCTTTACAGTGAGGACGTCAGGACAGCAAACTTTATTGCCGCAGAAACGGTCACCTGTCTGGTCATTGACAGAGAGTAAGTATGAACAACACCCTAGAACTACCTAGGTGTTAACATGTTTCTAATATAGATAACATGGTGCATAAATACATTATTTTACTCTAATCTGACGTGGTTTTTTTCTTTTTGGTCCAATGTGAAATGCTGTGAACTAGAAAGTACTAACATGTACTGTAAGATGATATAGGGTCTTACCGGGACATGTTTGTCTTAATACCTCTATACTGAGCTGGGTTGTCAAAGCTGGCAGCAAGTAGGGTAGGGTAAGGTAGTGTGTGTGTGTGTTAGCTGACACCAGGAGTCCCCTTTCTCAGGCAGAAGACCACACATGGCTGTGCACTAAGTGAGTGTGGAGTAAGTCAGTCACCCATGGTGAGAGCGATGCGATTATTAAGGTTTGTCAACCTGTCTGTCACACATCTGGCTGATGCTACCCTCAACTGCACTTACTGTGTGCGGTGACTGAGTGCAGTACTTGCAGTGTTAAAGGGGGAAGAATAAGAGGCCATTTATGTTAGGTAACTCTGATAGGCTAATTAAGACTGCTTCATCACATCAGAGATGAATTGAAACTAATACACCAATTAGCAA